>NW_026555343.1:38452186-38961156 GCF_029017545.1 Prosopis cineraria | reverse complement strand
TTATCCCTTTTCATGAACCGGCTAAACTAGTGAAACCTGTCAATTTTTATTGCTTTCCTGGTTCGTTGACTGGTTAACCAATTCTTGACTGGTTCAGTTACTCTCCAATTTTTCTGCCTTACCCAAACAGGACCAATGACTAGTTTAACCGGTTGCATCAGCCGTTCCGATTCAGTTTTTAAAACGTTTGCTATTTATAGATGGAAATAAGCTTGCTCAACAAGTCACTCCTCTTGAACGTTCCTTGTCTTACGCTCCAAGTTGCATTTTTATTTTATTATTTTTTGTTTTAGCAGGCCACTTAAATTAGTAATGATAATTTAACTTTTCCCCTCATTACTAATTTTTTCATTGACTTATTTTCTTGAGATTATGCCCAAAAGCTTTGGAAACTTTGTCAGCTTCTCAATGTTGAGACCTTTGGTGAAAATGTTAGCTCTTCACTTGAATTATCTTGATCTCTCCTGCTAGTACCTTTTTTTCGAATAAAGTGATACTCCATCTTTATATGCTTCGTTCTCGCATGAGCACTTGGTGGTGCAAATCCTTCAACAATTGCGTTAACCATGTGCTCTTCTTTGTTGCCATTATTCCTGCATGATATTATGCTTATAGTGTTGAGAATGATATTGTGGTTGCCTTTACTGCACCAAGGGACAACTCCAGAACCCAAGCTAAATGCATAACTAGTGGTTGATCTTCTGGTATCACAATCATCGGCATAATCAACATCACAATATCCTTCTCGTTTGCATGCTACTCCACTTTCGTAGAATATACCAAGGTCAAATGTCCCTCTTTATATCTCAAAATTCTTCGATTTGCTCCCATAAGCGGATTTTTTTAGAGCTTGCATAAATCAACTAACCACTCCAACTGCAAATGTAATATCTGGTTGAGTGAGTGTTAGATATATCAGACTTCCCATTATCAATCTGTACATCACTGTATTCTTCAAATCTTTCCTTCTAATATGCTTAGCTTGGAGTTCACTTTTATTGAAAGTACAAGAGGTTTGCTTCCAATTATTTCGTACTTTTAAAAAGATCTCTTGCATACTTCTCTTGACATAAAAACAATCCTTCTTGCATTCTCTTCACTTCTAATCCAAGACAGTGATTCAGTTGTCCAAGTTCCTTCATCTAGGTGCGAATTGATAATTTTCCTTGGTCTGCTAAATTCTTATTCATTGTCTCCAATGATAATGAGATCATCTACATATATCAGGATTTTTTATAGTCTCCTTTGTCGAGCTTTCACAAAACAACTCAAATCAGATGATGCAACCTTACAGCTATTACGAATGAGAAAGTCATCAATTTTCCCATACCAAGCTCTAAGGCTTGCTTCAACCCATATAAGGCCCTTTTCAACTTGCACACATATCCAGGATTGAGTTTGCTTTCAAACCCTTTAGGTTGCTTCATGTATACAACTCAATCAAACTTTCTATTTAGAAAGGCATTCTTCACATCCATTTGCCACAAATTCTAATACTTATTAGCTGTAATCGCTAGCAACACACGAACATTCGCAATTTTGGCTACTGGACTAAATATCTCATCATAGTTCAATCCATATTACTATGAAAAAACCACTTTTCACCAATCTAGCTTTATATCTTTCAAATGATTCATCTAGATGAATCTTTATCTCATACACTCATTAGCATGATATTGGTTTCACACCCTTTGGCTTTGGAATTAAATCCCAAGTTTGACTTTCTACAAGAGCATTCATCTCTTCTTCCATAGCCTTCCTCCATTCTGCTTTCTGAAATGCTTCTTCAAATGACACTGGCTCTTTTTCTTCTTCTACCAAAGCAACATTGGCATACTTTGGATTTGACTTCCTTGATTGGCTTGATCTCTTCCATTCTAGTGCTGAAGTCTCTACAACCAATTGATCTTCCAATATTTATGTAATTGGATGATCATCTGGCTTTGTTCTCTAATAAATGCTGGCGTTGTTATTTAATTTCTTGATAATATTGGCATTGATTGAATATGCCATCATGACTTGGTTTTAGTAGCCTTGTGTTTTACTAAGTAATTATGGTTCCATATCAGTGAACTCACAATTCCAAACTATGCATGAGTAGAATCTCCCCCACGTACAATTATGTACAATGATGTCACACGGACCGGACCTAGAGTAGCTTCAATGCGTAGATTCTTTTTTGATATGGAAGAACAAGCTAAGCTGCAACCACAGAGCATACTCAAAACCAAAACTCTGATACTACTACTAGGATTTGTGAGCGGATAAAACCTAAGATACTTTAGGAAATAAGAGGGACTTAACTAAGAAAATTTTATTGCAAATTCAAACTACAAAATGCACTAAACTACAAACTTTTTCTCTTCCCTCTCCTTGCATGCCACTCTTCTACTTCCTCTTCCTCTTTCCTCTCTTCCACGCTTTGCTCACCACCCCATCGCAACCCCTTCTTTCTTTTTCTTCACACACCACTTGATGCACAAAATGACTAGCCAAGTGCACCATTTATAGTTAGAAATGAGCTTGCTCAACAATCCACTCCTCTTGCTTGAAACCTTCCTTGTCTTACTCTCCAAGTTGCATTTTTATGTTATTGTTTTTTCAGTGGGCCCCTTAAATTAGTAATGATATTTAACACAATATACTTGGCTATCACTTCGTTTAAAAACTTATTTGCTTATTATTTTTTTCAATTGATGTTTAATACTTTTCACTTTTTTAATCTTTTTTGACATATTAGGAGGGAAGCAGAGCTCATTCAAAATATTGCCAATGACATTATGCAAAAATTGAACCGTCCATCTTCAACCGCACTAGCAAACATTGTTGGAATTAACAAAAATTGCGATCGTATTGAATTGTTCTTGGAAAGATTCTCTACAATTGGAATTTGGGGTATGGGCGGAATAGGTAAAACAACCATGGCCAAAGTTGTGTTTGCAAAATTCCGCTCTCAGTTTGACAGTTGTTGCTTTTTGGAAAATTTAAGAGAAGAGTCAGAAAAACATGGGTTAAAATATATACATGATAAACTTCTCTTTGAACTATCAAATGATACATTTCTTGAAAGGCTTAGTCGTAAAAAAGTTTTGATTGTACTTGATGATGTTAGCAACACAAGTCAGTTAGAATATTTAGAAAATGAAGCTCCTCGTTTGGGACTGGGTAGTAAAGTCATCATAACAAGTAGAGATCAGCATGTACTTGATGAAAGAGTTGACAAAATACACAAGGCCATAGCATTGAACTATGATAGCTCACTTCAGCTTTTCAACCTCAAAGCCTTTCGAAAGAATGGTTATAAAAGTGAGTATAAAAAATTAGTTGAAAAAGTGGTGGCCTATGCCAAGGGCAACCCATTAGCCTTAACTATTTTGGGTTCATTTTTGCATTCCAAAACTATAAAGGAATGGGAAAGTGCATTGGTTAAATTGGAGAAGAGGACCTATCAAGATATTCAAGCTGTGCTAAAATTGAGCTATGATGGACTAGATGACGAAGAGAAAGAAATGTTTTTAGATATTGCTTGCTTTTTGAAAGGTGAATCTAAGGGAGATGCAATAACAACATTAGAGGGTTGCGGCTTTCATGCAAGCATTGGTTTGAGAACCCTTATGGATAAAGCACTGATAAGTATTGACTATGACACTGTGCAGATGCATGATTTAATCCAATCAATGGCTTTAGAAATTGTTCGTCAAGAGAACATAAAAGATCCTGGAAGACGAAGTCGACTATGGAATCCTGATGAGATCTATGATGTACTAAAAAATAATCAGGTAAAGGGAAACATTACTTTTCTAACAAGACGTGTTACCAACAATTAAGGAGAATTGTTAATACAATGCAATTAACTTACTTTCATTTGGATGTTGTTCAGGGATCTGATGCAATTCATGGCATAATCTTAAATTTGTCTGAAGTTAGAGATATACAATTGAGTATTGATACCTTTAAAAAGATGACTAATTTAAGATTTCTGAAATTCTATTCCCCCCGGGATGAAAGATCATGTATAGTGAATCTTCCTTCAGGGCTGGATTCATTTTCCAATTCATTAAGGTATCTCCAGTGGGACAAATTTCCTTTAGAGTCTCTGCCATCATTATTTTGTGCTGAGAAACTAGTTGAACTTCGCATGCCTAACAGCAACCTAGAAAAACTATGGGATGGAGTGCAGGTATAAAATGCAAATATGATGAGTTTTGATTTTTCTCCCTATTTTAATTGAAATTTAACACTTTGTATCCTATGTAATATTTTTCTTTTTAATTGTTGCAGAACTTGGTGAATTTAAGGAACATAGACCTTACTGGATCTAAACAATTAATAGAGTTGCCAGATTTCTCAGCTGCTCAAAATCTTGAAGTGGTTTATCTTTCAAGTTGTGAAAGATTATGCCATCTTCATCCATCTATTTTATCTCTCCCAAGATTGCATGATTTGAAACTTTCCTATTGCAAAAACCTAAAGAGTTTGAAGATGGAGAGTCATTCAAATTCTCTCTCAAGCCTACTTGTTAATGGTTGCTACAGTCTTAAGGAATTTTCATTCTCTTCAAACAAATTACTTAATTTAGACTTACTTCTAACAGGCATTGAGATATTGGACTTATCAATGGGCCATATGGAGCAACTCCAACAACTCTCTCTTAATGGCTTGACATTAAAGAATCTTCCAGTTAATGAGATTTGTTGCTTGAGATCTCTTCGGGAGCTTTATCTTTATGGTTGCATAGAAATAATTGACAAATCAAAGCTACATATCTTATTTGATGCTTTGCTATATCTAGAATCAATTGATTTGGATGGGGCATGCAGATTAACTGAACTTCCAAACAATATCAAGCATCTCTCAAGGCTAAAATCTCTTTACATAAACAATTGCAAGAGCCTTCAATCTTTACCAGAGTTTCCACCATCTATTGAAAGATTAAATGCTTGCAACTGCATCTCATTGAAGACACTACAACTCACTTCTCATTTTGAATCTTCATTATTGGCAAATGAAATAATCTCGGGTTCAACACTCTGTTCCTCAATTAGTTATCTTAGAAATCTTTGGGACCTTGATCTTAGTGGTTGTGAACAATTGCATGAATTGCCTGAAATCATCAATTCCTTATCTTCATTATCTTCATTGGATTTGGAAGGAAGCAATGTAGAGAGCTTGCCTGCCAACATCAAGCATCTTTCAAATCTAACAGGTATTTGGTTGAGAAATTGTAAAAGACTTCGTACTCTACCAAGATTGCCACCATCCATTGAAACAATTAACACTGATGATTGCATATCATTAGAAATTGTACCTCCCTCAATAACTTGTATGCCACAACTGACGTTCCTAAGTTTGAAACATTGCTTGAAATTGGAGAATCGTTTTTATCCCATGTTATAAAATGTGCTTGTTTCTCATTAAAGCGATCAGTGTACACCAACAAAAGAGGTGGTATTTGTTACCCTGGAAGAAAAGTTCCAAAGTAGTTTAAGCAGAGAACAAAGACTTCCAACTATATAACTCTTGAGCTTCCTTCAACCATGAACAATCTTGTTGGCTTCATTTTGTATTGTGTTCTATCTCGTCGCTCTAGCGGTCACTTGCAATGCCAACTTTATCATGATGGTAAACAAGGAAAACCCTTAACCTTTGATATGGTAACAAAAGAATTTATTTCACATCATGTTTATCTATGGTGTGGTCCTGCCTCATTGATATTCTTCCCGATAACAATGGACGATCAAGACACCAATTACAGGCCAAAGGTATCATTTGAATTCTCTGTTGTTGAGACAATCCTAAATAAGGGCTTGTTTGAGAAAACAAAACATGATGGTGTGATTGAGGCATGTGGGGTTTGCCCAATATATGCCTCGGAATATCACAACTTCCTCCAACAAATGGAAATAGAGTCAAAGTTGCTTGTCCAAAAAGAGACTTGTCATGATGCTGATGAGCACTCACTTTATGGAATACTAGAATATGCTAGTTCCTCATTGATAAAAGGCAAATGTGACAATTTTGAAGGAAGCATTGTTCCAAAGTGGTTTACAAGCAAAAGTTCGATTATGTGGTCTAGAAGACCATGTGTGAGTGTTCAACTTGGTCTAAATATTAACAACATAATAGGTTTCATCTTCTGCTTTGTTATACCTCATTTCTCCTCAAAAGAAAGGGATCTATGTCACTCGTCATGTCGATGCTGTCTATATCGTGGGAGATGTTGGCGTAACTTTTTGGAAGGTCCAAGAGGATGGCATTATTCAATGATAAAATTGAATTCAGATGATATTTTTCTGTGGTATGATCCCCTCTTCTGTGAACTCATACTGCACAAACTTCGACAAAAAGGAAAGGATTATAGTGAGAAGCTTAAATTTGAATTTTACTTTGGGGATTGTTTAATCAAAGAATGCGGTGTTCGCCCAATATATGTCTCAGAGTACACAAACTTTGTTCAACAAAAGAAAGTGAAGGAAACTACTCAAAGAAAGAGGCATCGGAACATTGATGATGACCGACACCAACTCCCTCCAACAAAGAAGTCCAAGGAGTCTTCAATCATTCAATCCAGTCCCTTGAATTTTGAGTCCAAGACATCTCATAATGTCCATGATTTGCTTCTTATTCTGTCCCAGTTGAATTTGGAATCTTCAAAGAATCACACTCATCACAAATAAATTACCTAGGATCCACTACTTGATCGGTATGGATCTCTCTTTCATTTCATCTATTAATTAAGTTTGACTTTGGTACACCATGGCTAACCTGATAAGCAAATATAGATTATGCTTTTAAATATGTTTCCTTAATTGGTAATATATGTAATTCTATTAATACATTTGAATCCAATTATTTTCAAAATTAGGATTTCTTACAATGAATACGTATCTTCTCAGACAACTTCACTGATATGTTTCTTGACGCTGGAGTCCAGTAAAGGAAAACATAATGGGAAATTTGCTATGTCTAACTTAGCTTCATTAAATAACGTGATAAAAAAAAAGCGTCAGTGAAATAAGCAACCAGAACTTGAGATGATTAGATTTTGGATGAAGATGATTATTAATTTATATTAACTAATATTATTATATATGCCCTCACGTCTTTGCAGTTTGACATAGTTATGTTATTCAGTCATCATTCTCAGCCAAAAAAAAGCTGACGGTGAAAACGATGGATGTTGCTGTTTCGCACTCTCTACTCAACCAATTTCTTCAAAAAAGCTTGTCTGGAGGTGAGGACACCCGCATAAAATTGACATGTTCATATTGTTCTCGGAGATAAAGGAAAAGTGATGTTTGACATTAAGATGGTTACTAGTCTCGAGAGTCAGACTTTCTTCTGTTTTCTTTCATAACAGCTTTCTTCTCTTAGTTATGCTTTCTTCTATTTCTCTGTTTTTAGAAAGCTGAGTACTGAAATGTGTATTTGTGGCTTTTCAATTTAAACTTTGTAATTTAAAAATTATCTTCAAGTTATCATTAACTTCAGTTGTAGATCCTGACGACAGACATCGACTGTACTGTCCAATTATTCTAATAATATGGAAAATTGACAGAGACCAGACGTGACTAATTACTTTTTCTTATATTTCATTAAAATTTTGTCGTATTAATTAAATGGTTGCTTTTTCTTATATTTCATGAAAATTAATTACTTCCTACATTGTTTTCTTTTTTAACCATTAGATTAAGACAACATCAGTTATTTAACCACATTTCTTTAATTTTGATGAGGTTGTTAGAAGTGATTTATATAACCAAACTTGAGCATAGTCGACATCATAGTTGCAGCACACAGCCGCCTTGACTGAATATGTATGTATCGTGTGGGTGACAATTTTAGGGATAGTAAATAAATATGTAAAGTTAGAGATATTCTGAACAAAATATATAATCCTATTGATTTGTTTAAATCCTCTTTATTTTTAAAAATTTGGCTTTGATTTCTTCTTGGCTTGTCACATTATGTGAGTTTCTTCTCAAACAACTTCATTGGTATTTTTCTTGATGTAGAAGTCTAGTCATGCAGCAACAAGTAATGTGCAGTGCAATTGGATTGAAGGATAACATGTCAGGAAACTTGGCATGTGGTGGTACTTCATTAGATAACATAATAAATCATGAAAAAGCTAAAATAAACAAAACTTGGGTTGATTAAGTTTTTATGGACTGAAATTGCATGCCTCTCTTTTCACAGTTTTTTCTCCCAACTCTTTTACACAAGTCATATCAATTACAATGAAGTGGTGAAGCTTTCATCTTCTCTGCATGTCATAACTTATTGGTGATCAAATGTTGCAACTTTCACTTTTTTGAAAACTACTTTTCATTTGTTCTTCTATTTTGCAGGATTTCTGTCTGTTTACAAGAGTTCAACTTCTACAGCAGAGGCTTTGGAAAAGAATCTTCATGATTTAGCCAACTGTATTTGTAGGTATAAATTGTGGTGAAGCAGTGAAGCTTTTTTCTCCTCTGGATTTCATAACTAAGTATTCATCAAATGTGGAGGGGTGTGTCGATTGCTATCACAGCTGATGCTGACTGCAGCAAGCAGAGGTTAGACAGTATCCAAGAAAATTCGCGGAATTGATTTTTAGTTACATATCTTCTTTCCGATGCAAGCCCTATATTCAATCACTTACACATATTAACTAATTATGTTCGCCCGTCTTTGCAGTTTGACATAGTATATCACTATATTGTATTCAGCCATCGTTCTCGGCCAAGAAAAGCTGACAGTAACAACCATGGATGCTGTGCTTCATGTGCTATTCTCAACCAATTTCTTCAGAAAAAGTGTGATGTGTTCATCAGTTTTGGAGGTGAGGATACCCGCATAAAAATGATGTGTTGATGCTGTTCTCAGAGAGAAAAGAAAAGTGATGTTTGGCATTAAGAGGGGTGGGCGTTGAAATCTGAATGGGTACGTGTGGCTTTTCGAATGATTTAAAAATTATCTTCAACTTGTCATAAACTTTAATAGTAGATCATGATGACGGACACTGACTGTGCTGTCCAATTTGTCATGTTAATTCAATGGTTAATAACACACTGTATAATGACTTAATGAGGCTTGAATTATCCGGCCGTGCAAAGGTATTTTATGACATGCATGTAGTGCGTGTGATTGTTGTAAATATTAAAATTCCAGTTTGTTACAAGGAATATACAAGTGATATGATTCGTACAGTAGAATCTTGATCAAATGTTGAATAATGACACGTATCATCTCATCATCTACATTAATCACGCTAATGCTTTATTTGGATGAGAAGAAAAATAAGGAGCAAAGAAAACTGAGGGATAAAACTCTTAAACATAATTTATTATTTTTAAAAATTTCTCTTCCTAGTTTTCTCTCATCCCTTTTTTTTTCTCTCACTTTTCCCTCTATCCAAGACAAGTTTAAATGATTTATAGGAACTAATTGCCAAGTCAATGCAAAAAAAAAAAAAAAATCCCACGATCATCCAATTTTACTTTTACAGGCTTTGAACATTCTTAACAATCATGATTTACTAAACTCAAGATCAGTGCTGAGTAGAGCTGTCATTAAGGCCAGCCCGGTCCTAAAAGGCCAACCCTTGAAGGGCCAGGACCTAAACGAGCTGACCCTAATAAACTCGATTATATGTCAAGGTTTTCTTTTATAAGGTCTAGTCTTAACCCTTAGAGCTAAAGGACTGGCCCTCAGGGTCTTGGCCCATTTTTTTTAAAAAAAATTAATTTAAAATTATAAAAAATATATTTATAATCACAAAAAAATTTATTATACATAAAATTAAGTTTAAGAAAATAAATTTAAATCAATTTACACCATAACAATAAAGAAAATTTAAACATTTAAGTCTAACATCAAATAACAATATCAAAGTTAATACTAACAAAAATTAGACTTAGCTAACATTATTAGCTAAATCTTAATAAATGAATGAGAGATGAACGAATGCGTTTAATATGTTCATTTCTTTAAATTATATATTTAATCTTTTATTTTTTTTATATTACAATTTTTTAAAAAAAATAACAAGGGCTTAAAAAGATTAGCCTTTTTATTTTTGGGCTTAAAAAGGTCAGCCCGACGGGCTCAGTTCTAATTGACAGCTCTAGTATTGAGACCAGACTGGACCGGATGAACTGTCAACCGATGAAGAGAACAGGCTGTCTCGGGCTTTGGATCAGTAACTAGAATAAAACCAGGAACCAGAGCAGGTTGTGGAGAACTGGATCAGCAACAGGAACAAGAAGGATGAGGGGTAGAGAAACTGAGAAAGCAAGACACTTGACGATCTTGGTTTACTATACCCAAGATGCAGTTCTTGACGGTTGACAGTGGCTACATCTCTGGGACGAATTCCAGGCATACATGTCATGATAGAATACCATGCTTCAGCGAAGAACAAGTTAATAAAGCATACGTGCTTGAACATAATACCTTCCAAAGAAACACGCGTAGCATTTGGCAATAAGCCCTCACTCATGTTCAATCAAAGACAGAGATGAAGTGAAATTGACACGTAGAATCCTTTAAGCCGTATGACCAACCCCGATTTCTTTCATTATAAAACTAATTATACGTCTCAAATATATATGTCGTCAAGGTCAACCAGATATAAAATCAGCACATAATTTTAACATTTTAAAAAAAAAACAATAATAATAAATCACTTCTCGAGAATCCTCGAACAATGGAGTCGCCGGAATGGTATGATCCTCCAGTCTCAAGCCCAATAAATTGGAGGACAAAATAACTCTCGCTAACAAAAGAAAGACTATAACATTTCAAACATGGATAAACCCACTCCTGGTCACGTAAACATCATTTCAGAAGGGTTCTTGTCAAATGCTCTCTAGCCGTAGCCCATGCTTGAGTTAATGTCTGCAATATTACAAGCACACCATTAGAATGAAGGTCAAAGATACCGAGTCATCAACATCCAAGATTTTCAGTACAACCAAGTCAAAAATAACTTGTGCACAATGAAATATAGCTTGCCAAAATCAGAAATTTAAAAAAAAAAAAAAACAAAATAGTTTGAGAATTACGTAACACCAAAACGTAATAATTTAGCAGCCGACAGTCTATATGCCGATGTATATGACTTTGCAAAGTAAAATCAAATAGGAAGTGAAGACAAAAACTAAAACAAAATTGAATTACCTGTTCAGATAAGGGGGCGTCAGCATCAATGCTATGAGAGGTCACCTTTTCAGCAATGAGGGATCCATTTGTTTCAAGTATCATCCTTAAAGGAAGAAAAAAAGGGTATTAAGAAAATAATTATAATTTTAAAGAGAAATAAACATTTTAGTTAAGAAGACAAGCATACCCTCCATCAACAATCTCATCAAGACATAAAAGGATGAGATCCAAGTTCTCAAGCGCCTCCCTTTTGTCAACATTGCTCCTGAAATTTGAGATAATATATGCGCACGTTTTATGTCTTAAAAAACATGAGTAACAGGGAACTCTGCACGTTTTATGTCTTAAAAAACATGAGTAACAGGGAACTCTAATCCTAAATCTTGAAAGCAAAATTTAACCTAAAATACCTCAACAAATAGGTGACTGCATCAAAGAAACCCTGAAGAACTGAAGCCAAAATGAGCTCATTTTCATCATCACCACCAGTGACAAAGAAATGCAAGTCTTGAACAAACTTGTATATAACGACATTATTCTCAATTAATGTTACCTCAGCTGCAGATAATAGTAAATAGCACATCAGTCATAACTGAATAATGAAACACGATAAACATAACTACTGATCAAGTCAAGAATTGGCAATAATTGCTTAATTCATTATTAAGACAGGGCCCAACACTACAGCTTAATTTTGAATGAGCATAAATTCTTGACCCACGTTAGAGGTTTTGAAGACATATATGCATAACATAAAACTTACAACAACGAAAAATCATGTGACTTCATGTAATGATTAGTTTCTGTCCATCAGTAAGAACCTCTGCACTGACCTTCTGTCCGAGCATTTGTCTTCACAGTCTTATTGAATACTAACTTCTCAAAAGCCAATTTTGCATTGTTTGTTGGCCAGTCATCTGAATAGTACTTGACTGCTACACGCTTCCCTTCAGAATCTAGAAGAAGAATGTTCTTTACCGATGGGCATAAGCCCTATACAAGACAGGACATACCAATTCAAGTTATAAAATGTGTACCATATCTGTCACCACCTCTCTGGTGAAGAAAGGAAAAGAGAGCCCAAGAAACATTGATAATATAAGCTCTATAGAATCTTATTTCAATGAAAAAAGGTGAAAAACAGTGCCCATATGTAAATAACAGTATAACACAAACAAACTCAATTCAACTAGATGCAAGCCATCCTATTTCAATGTTGCCCAATCACTGCGTCCCTCACAAGAAGCTGCAAAGTTGTCGTACTTAGAAAATGGCAACTAACCAGTAACAGATCTAGAAACTGGCGACACCTTTGTTGAGTTTATTAACCAACAATTAGCATTCAAACCCTAATTGAAATTCTACTTGCCGTAAAAACGAAGTTTGGCTGTCAGAAGTGAGAAAACGAGTGTTACTAAACGGATCCGAAATAACAAGAAGAATATAACCCAGATTTAGATCCCATTTCCCAAAAGAATTAAATACACACACACACACACTCAAGCAATTAAACATCCAACCAGTCGTTTTAGACCACAAGAAGAAAACTATCAACAGAAAATAGATGAATTTAAAATCAATTCCCAGACTCAACAAGATTTCTGTAATTGCAGGAGTCCATTCTAATATCAAGGACTTCAATGTCAGATCCCTAGAGTTTGCTTTCTTTCCTAGACCTTCATCAGAACTATCGAAAGTATCCGTAATGGTTAGCTACTGCATCTTGATTTGTGTTCAGAGCAAGATTAGAGCTACGAAAATACTAGGAAAGATAGGATGCAGAAGTAAGAGGACCCAAGAAAGACTTACATGAGACGCCATTTCTGAGACGAGAAGAAGGGTCACAGAAGCTTGAACTTCGCAGATCTGTGATCTGGCTTAATAGAGGATCGTTTCCTTCCTAAGAGGGAAGGACAATTTTGTAAATTGCGCAAGTGATTCTTCGTTCTTATTGCCACAGTCTCACGCATAAATAAGTAACCGTGACAACCCAATGGACCCCTCGGACCAAAAACAAGAAGGGAAATATCATTTAAGACCATAGGAGCAAATTAATATCACCAAAGACCAAAAGATTTTGCAGTTGTGTAAAAAAAGCAAAAAACAAATGTATATCATATTTTAATAATTAATCATTCATTAATTAATAAATATTCATTTATATTTAACAATAAGCTATATGTTAATTGATAAATTTAAAAATATAAAAGAACTTGTTTATAAGAAGAGACAAATGTAGATCATGTTTTAATACGTAATTATTCGTTGATTAACAAATATTCATTTACACTTAATAAAAAATAATTCGCTAGTTGACAAGTTAAAAAGAAAAAGAAAAGTAAGGGTTTATAATTTTTTTTTATCTAAAATTATTTTTAAATTGGTCCTTTAATCTTATAGTGACACCACATAATCTTTGATCCTTATTTAATATTAATTTGCCTCAATGGTTATTGAATGATATTTTCTTAAAATATATCAAATCAATTGAAGATATTAAAATGAATTGCATTATTATAGGTTTGCTCATAAATAATATAGTTCAAGAATAACTTTCTGAGTATCATCTTAAAAAGAATTTCATTTTCATTATCTAGGGTAAGAAAATGTCATTTCATTTAAAAAAATAAAAAATAAAAGCAATTGAGCATCTTTTGTTTTTAAAAAAATATTGCAACTTACCAAAATTCAAAAATAAATATTTTATATTGATCCATGCATATGCTTTATGGGTCTGTAATCAAATGATTATTTCTAAGAATTACAATGTTTGATAGGATCATTGATAGACATAATACTCCATCTATTACTTTATATAAGATATACTCCCTCTATTAAAAAAATATAAGACTTTTTTGGAGAGGTTGAATGTTGAAAAATATAAGGTATTTTGAGTCTTTTAATGTATAATCATTATTTTTTAAAAAAATGCCCCTATTAAATAGATTACTTTATATATTTTTAGGATGAAAAATTTTATTAAATAAGGATAAATATAAAAAGATAGGGTTAGTTTAAAGATAAGTAACTACTTTATTAGGGTGAAATTCAATTAAAAATACCTTACATTTTTGAATGGAGGAAGTATATTCTAAAATTTTTTTATATTTCAAAATATAAGACCTTTTATGAAAAATAATGAAGTATGCATTATTTTTTAAAAAATACTTTTCATATTAAAGTTTGCAGCAATATTAATTGTAAAGAGAGAAAATTATAATAAAAAGAATTAAAGGGTGGCTTTGGATTGTCACACTAATATTTTTTTTAAAAACACAATTAGTGTCAACCAATTTCCTTAACACATGAGTGATTCGATTGATTGAATTAAATTCTTTTTTTTTTTGGCCCAAGAAAACAAGAAATATATTGCGAATGAAAACACCAAAGTTCAACTACAGAAACAACAGAATACAAAAGAAAACAAACAAACGAAATCTCAAGGGTAGTCCTAGCATCCCCCGATGGAACAAAGATGCTTCCTAATTAAAAGCTGAAATAAAGGAAAAAGGTCAAAGCAAACATATATCTCAAAAATATCAAAATCACCAAATAACTCAGACCAAAAGGTATTGTCTCAGTAGCACACTCAGCATTATCAACATCAATATTCCTACTATCAGAGGCTTGAATGACTATATTTTCACAGTGCCAAGCTAAATCAAGAGGCATGCACTTGGTCCAAAAGGATTTGGGGGAAAAAAACATACATATATTTCCTATGCGTTGATATGTTGTTCCTTAATGTTGTTTCACATTGGACTCAGATATGTTCTTTTTTAAAAAAAAAAATTAAGCTGACACAAAAATGTTCTTCCACAAGTATCATGGTTATGGATTGATTTCTTGTCTAGATGCCTCCCTTGGTGGGTTTTGATTTCCTTTTGTAAGCCTTTCTTCTTTAATGTCTCTTTGACTATATAGGAGCTTTGGAAGTCATAAATTCCATGATTTATCATTTTGTTAATTATATAATAAAATTATAACTCTTGAATTTAGATGGATTATCCATTTTTTAATTAATAAATTATTTTACTGATACAATATTTATAAAAATAAGTATCGAAAATTATTTACTACTGTTTTCCAATTAAAAAAATGATATGTAAGTTTTTTAAACTTATTCTAATTTAATGAAAAATATGCCTTAAATATGTACAATTTTAGTATAACAAGAAAGTCTCTCTCTTTATTTTTATAATTAATTTTAAATTAATTATATTTTTTAAAAGCTATAAATTGAATTTAAATTAATTATATATTTTTTAAAAGCTATAAATTGAATATAACTTTTAAAAATATCACAATTCATTATTATTTATAAAATGACAATTATAAGTAATGAAATGTTCATACATAACAAGGATTATTTATGAAATTTAAAATTTAAGCATTATTTATGGGAAATCTAGTAGTCTTTCAGTCATTAAGAAGATACTTCTAATTACCAGAAGGATTATGCCTTTATGGCTTCGACAAATACTTCTCTTTTCCACATCACACCGTGAATTATAGGATCAATCAACTATACATTAACATTGAGATAAGCTGGGTATGTGTGAAGTTGTATGAACAAAACAGTGAATAATATTCATTCAAGGGCTGTAGAAGGAAGGACCACACTTGCATTTCCAGCTCTCAGGCTCATAGTTTGCATACTGAATAGCCAAATGGCTTCTTCTACTAATACTTGGCACTTGAATGGCTTCGCATGGCGTGCATCCATAACACTTGTGTTCACATCTTGGTGGGCTTGACCCTACTTTACCAGCCCCTCTTCTTTCATACTCTTCTTCCACCATTGTCTCTGCCATGCCCTTCTACAAATAGAGAATATTGCATTTACAGCATTTGAATATCGAGTTAGTCTTTTAAACATTCAGGAAGGAGAGAAGAAGAAAAATGAACATACATACCTTGTTTGGTTCTGTTGCGTATGGTGATGACTGTGGAGCCTCTTCTTGGCCTGGTACAGATTGAACACAAGAAGATATGTTATTTTGGTGAGAATCTCATGGTGTTTGAAGATAAGAAGTTTGAAGAAATGTCACAAGTTAATTTTTCCCTTTGAAAGAGAAATATATATCCTATACTCTCCGTCTTCTACATGTACATTCTTAAAACAGAGTGATCACACATGATGTAATTACCTGGATGGGAAATGATGGCATCAGTTTGTGGGATCGATCTCGTTGCTCCAGAAACCCAGACAAGAATCTGCAGAGCTAGCATGAAGAAACAGAGTCTGCCCTTCATAGTTTATCAGAAGCTCAAATGATGAAACTGTGGAAGAAGATGGTGGGATGCGCGTGAGAGAAGTGGAGTTTCTTTGGTCACTCACAGATCACGATATGGAGTAATTGAGAGGCTACCAAATGAGCTGGCTGGCTTTCAAAGGTTCTTGAGTTTGAGATTATGCATCACAAGCAAGTGTGATTCTGGTTTTGTCACCCTCAGCAAGCTTCACCTTCATTTGAAAACTCACTGGACTTTTCAGAGGCGAAGAATAGACTGCTTTTCTCTCTCTTTCTGCCTTTTTACCTTCGATCGATTGCTTTGCTTTCAATACAAGTAAATCTCTCTCTCTTTCTCTCTCTCAAATCAGTCTAAAAGAGGAGCAATATATGTGTTGGTCCGGAAGTTCAGAATAACAGTACCTTTTTTTGGTCTGAAGCGCCTGCAGCATCCAAATATAATTATCTCATATATTTTTCATCATAATAAAAGTGAACAGGTGATATGACCTAGCAAAAACAATGAAAATGAAAATTACTACATGTGGTCTTAATTTGGGTCGTTTTCTCATTAAATTGGGTAACAAAAATAGTTAACAAAAATAGATGATTTGCTGGCCTGACTCAAGATGTAGCAGGTGTCAAATGTGAATGTCTGATAGTCACTGTTATGATGGAAGAGTAAAAAATTAATATACAAGTAACATAGGACTGTTAACTATGTCTTAGATGACTGATGCACTGTTTGATCCTGACATGTTTTAAGAGTAACAAAATATTTCATGATCACACTAATTTCACATTAAGTGTCAACCATAACTAAACTAGAGGATCAAACTGTGTGTCTGACAGAAATTGAAGGGATGAGCAGAAGAAATAAATGAAGGTAGTTGATGGGATTAAATGAGGAGGGGTCAACTTTGTTAGGGTTGGTTGGTGGGAAACAGAAGAGACCAATCCAAATCCTTCATAGCCACCGATATATCCATCCGGGACCTTCATTCACTGTAAGCTATTTAATGATTCAACAGATCCCCAATTATGAATCCTTCGTCTCATTCATGATTCTGCATTGAACATGGCTTGCGCTTTTGAGCGTGTCACTCCAATGCAGTACCGGGATGCTGAATCTCCTTTGCTTCAAAAATCCTCATCACCTTCTCCTGTAATAAAGATAGGCTTGGCAATCACTGAGGATGGTTTATGTACTTTGACATGATTGGTTATATGCTTTTTTATTGGTAGGATGGTTAGTTATATACTTCCCTGACCCTAGTTGTAAATTATTTTTAATATATTTTATTAAAATTAAAAAAAAAATTAAGGGTGTGTTTGATTTTTAATTTGACAAAAATTTATTTAGTAAAAATCAATTTAGTAAAAATTAATTATTGTAACAAGATTTAATTTTAGATATATTTTTTTAAAAAATCAATTTGACAAACTAAAAATTGTTCGGATAATATATGATAGAAAGTGCTTTGAAATGTGTAATTACTAAAAAAATACAAATTTTATCATATGTGATTTTTTTATGTTAATGTTGATTTATTAAAAAATATATAATATTTTTATTTTCATTTAAAAAAATTAACAAGGGACAATATGGAAAAGAGGTGGTTAAAAATTTTAACTCTCACATTTAAAACGCCAAAAGCAACTCTCCCTAGCTTTTTGGAAAATAATTTTTGATGCTAATATGAATAAATTTTTAGAATGTACAGAAATAAAATGCTAAGCAAACAACTTTTACTTTCTAAAAGTTACAAAAGTCATTTTGAAATGTAGAAAATAAAATACTAGACACTAAATATCATTAACTTTATCTTAAACTTTAATAACTTTTCATTTTTACTCCAAAATTAATCTTCTATGTGCTCTATAAATAGAACAAAAGGAGCACTTAATTGTTAATCATACAACTTTTTTCTTCACTCGCCACAGTTATTCATTTTACCCCAAGTTCAGTTTGCAAATTGTAGTTTGTGCAAACTTTAGTTTTCCAAAGTCAACCTAAACGAGCTCTAATTTTTTTTTTTAAATGCCCTTTGTTTTGATATGCTCTAATTAACCAAACAATCTCCTTTAAATAATCAATTTCATTAAAGTTAGTTTTAAATATCAACTAATTTTAACTGAATTTTGTAATACATGTAAAATTATTAACAGGGATTAATAATAAAGACAGGAAAAACTAATAAATAAGATTCATTCCTTTTTGTTTAAGAATATGGGTCAAATTTTCACTGACTTTATGTCAAAAAGAAAAATCTTTACTGACTCGAGTAACGTGTTTGAGCAACAAGTCTTGAAGCCGTCGGTTGTACAGAAAACGAAAGAAACGTTCTTAAAGAGCTTAGAACGAAATTAACTGAGGCGTGCCCAAGAATTAAGTTGAAAGAAATAAGTTAAATGACTGAAAAAAGTTTTGTACGATATGGACAATAAAGGTTGGTTCATTTTATGGGCCCAACTTCTTGGGCTCTTTACAGCCCAATAATTTTAAGGGTCAACATTCAACCTCTTTTGAACCAATAAGCATTGTGCTCCCAAAAAAAAAAACCAACAACCATTAATTTTAGTGGAAGTGATAACCTGAAGGAAGGCTACCTCATTTAGATCTGAGTATCTGACGATGCTTAAATACCCATTTGTTTAAAATTAAAAAATAAGTAATTTTTTGGTAGTTTAAAGATTTCATAAAAAAATTATTTTATAGAGATTTTATAAAAAACAGACATTATTTTATGTTTGATTATAATAATAAAAAAATTATTAGTTAGTTATTTTTAAGTTTTATAATATCTTCCTTGATTTTTTTATAAAAATAATTTATTATTATATTATTTTAAAATTTTATGATATCTTTATGTATGTCGCCCGCTTCTTTAAAACACTTTCTTTTATATATGGTATTAGATTATTTTAAAAATCCACTTAAAGTAGCCACTTAAAATAATAAAAAATCTTCTTTTTATTCTAATTATTTTTAAAAATTTAAACAAACATAATAAAATAATTTTTTTTCAAAAAAATAAGTGATTGTTTCATGAAATAATTTAAACCAAATAAACCCTAAATTTGATTAGATACTAAACAAAAAAAATTGTTGGATAATATTTATTACACATGCCATGTTGTGTGCATTGAAAGAAATAATATTATTCTCTTGTAGTTGTATATAATAACATTAAACAAGCATGAAATATTTGAGGTCAAGATTTCTGGTTTTTTCCTTTGAGTATCTTACAACTTCCTTTGCATCCAATCATTTATTTTTAATCAATGATCATTAAATGGTTAAAAATATCACAGTTTTTAAATTAAAGAATAGTGACTACTCCTGAAAAAAATCCTTTTGGGCATGTTTGTACTAAAAACTAAATAATTAAAACAATAAAATTAAATATTGTCCTCATCTTTATTTAATTATTTTTATTAATATTTCAGAAAAAAAGAGAACAATACTTCTATATTTTATTAATAAACTTGCTTACAAGACCTCATGCTAGTGAGGCCAATTTAATTTTTTTCAAATAAAATTATAATAAATGATAATAACTATTATCTTAGCAAACTAAATGTGTAAATGCAAAAATTTATATAATAATTTAAGATGTGTGTGTGTGTGTGAGAATAAATTAAATTCTTTTATGATCTATTAAAATCAAGATGGGACAAAGTTTTCTGATGAAATTTCCAACTTTTCTTTGGAGAGAATTAGCTTGAGATGGTTGACAATTTCTTCTATAAATATGTTCTTTATAACTCATCACAATCATTTAGATGAAACATTGAAATTTTAATCTTGGGTCTGATTATTTTTCTTATAAATTAATCTAAATTTTTTGTTGTGAAAAATTCAATTCATAAGTTGTAGAGGAGAATTGGTGAGGAAAAAACAAACATTTTATTAAAAGCACATTGATTTTTAATTAATTTCATTAAAGTTTATCAGGACTTGAGTAATTGATGCCCCCACGAAAATTACTCCAACGAAAAAAAAAAAAAAGAAGAAGAAGAAGAAGAACATATTACTTAGTTAGATCTGTACTTCACTATATATATATATATATATATTAGGAGTGCTCAACTTGTACTCATCCTGCTTGGCCCAGTTCCATCCCAATCGTATTGGAACAGGGTCTTGTCCTGGATCAAAAACAATCAGGATGGGAAAGGGGTTCGGGAAGGGATAGGACGGGACACAGGATTACCCTTGTCTCGTCCTATCCTGAATATTATACATATTATTTTAAAAATATATATTAAATATATTAATATAATTTATATTTATATTAATTATATCAATTATAATTGTAATGCGTGCAATTCTTATTTAAAACTAAAAGTTTTTATATTGATAATTTTAGTGACACAGAGTAAGCAGTACACAATAATATCTTTCTTTATAATATATTATTTATATTAATATAATTTATTCTTATATCTATATATTTAATAACTTTTATTTATATCGTATTTCTTGCTTTATTTTTAAAAGAGTAATTAGTTTAACATATTTCAACTAAAACAGAAGAATAATGACTTAATATTATGTCTCGCTCATTTGTTGTATTTGCTTTTATAGCCTAAAAATTTCTTATAATTGCTATTATGCTATATTATATACTTTGTAGTTGTTATTGATGTAATTTAATAATTGACTTTAAATTACTATGATTTATGTACTTATATTGTTTTAATTTTAAACTTAATAAATTACATGATTTAAAATTTTAATAAATGTTATTATTCAGATTTTTCTCTTACATTGTCTGATTTATCGAGATGATGAGGCATCCCAATCTCATTCCTATCTCATCCCAATTATTAATGGGATAAGATGACTTTTGGGACGGAATGAGATACAGGACAAAAATTCAGTTCTGATCTTTTTTTGAGACAGGACATGGAACAAGGGTGTTTTGATCTTATCTTGTCTCATGAACACCTTTATATATTATAGGAAGGTCTCTTAACTCTAAAAAAATACAATAAAACAAATAGAAATTATTGCATAAATTCAATACATCATATCATTTATAGTCTGTTCAATAAAAACATGACATGTTAAAATTGATTGAATCAAATAAAATCATCTACATTATTATTTTAAAAAACTTTATTTTGGAGTTTCTTGTCTTGGATCTTTTCTCTCTCCATCATCATCAATAATAATATAAATTTATATTTACAGCTATATAATATTGCATGTTTTTATTGGACAACCATGCATGAATGATATGGTGCATAAGGTCCATACAAAAATTTGTCATAATACGAAAGGTAAAACTAGAAAGAAAAAAACTCCTAAGATCTCTAGGGATGCTCATTTTACATTGTTGATATATACTCATGGAATAACAAAGACATATTCCATCTAACTAATATTTATATGATATCAACAATATATGTCATCATGGGGTAATGCATGTCGGCAGCTCAATTACCCAGGTCTTAATCTCAACAATGCTAATGTTTTGGAGAATTGAAAAACTATTTTGATGCAATATAATCGGCCTTAATTGAACCAGAGAGACAAATTAATTAAAGCTTATCTAGGCCGTATCCTAATCAGATCATAATTATATATTTATATACCAAGTTGTTGGAGATCATAATTAAGCAATTTAGCTTCAATCCCTCTTATATTTTGACGGGGATAATCAACCTTTCAGCATGATTATGCTATTTTGTTGGAGAAACTGAACAATCTTCTTTTTTCTCCTTTTCCTTGGAAAGTCCCTTTGTTCAAACAGAAAGGCAGATAGAATAATTGAATAATGCATTGTTTTTAATTTAGCACAGGCGGGATAGCGTATAGAGTTTTATGTGATCGATCAGATCAAGATTAATTTTTGGATATCTGATCGAGATTAATTTGTGTGCGTGGGTAATGAATAATATCACTTATTTGAATCCAAGAGTCGTGTAAGATTTGTTTAATATATTATATTATTGACACTGATGAAGATTCAAAGGTTTTTGTCAATCCCTTTCACCATGAATTAGATGTGTATTGTGCTATGCTTCAACCAACATTGTAGGATTCATCCTCAAAACAATATTGGGCCATCCGAAACTGGAACATATATAACAACATTATTTAATTACAACATTCCTTCTTTGCCAAGCTTTTATGTTTGGATTTATATAAATTTAGAATACATTTTTGTAATAGCTGAGCTACCCTCAGTTAGAACCTGATACTGTTCTAATCCAATTGGTTTTGTTACCCAAAATATTTATATATAATTTTTGGAGAAGACTGCTTTATGTAGTCCCCTTTTCTCTTGTGTGTGTGTGTGTATAAAGAAATATTTATATATAATACAATTACAATAAATTCAAGGGAAAATGATACTGAAGAAAACCACTTGAAAAAATGACATTGAAAGACCATAAATTTATAAAATAATAAAGAAGGACTATGGTTAAAAAAAAAAAAACACGCACACACGCACTCTTTTACCTTGCTTGATATCTTATTTCAGAAAAAAAAAAGTTTAATAAAAATAAAAAACCTGTTTAAAAATGTGCTTTTTATTATCTGTTCTGAAAAATAATAAAAATTAAAAATTATCATGAAAAACTAAAAAATCAGAACATTTGTTAAATATTTTATTACTTTTTGTCATGTAAAATTAGAGAAAAGCATAAAATATCATATTCTCATTAATAATAATTATGTCAATTAACAAAGTAACTAATCATTTCACAACTTTTGACATGTTTTTTCATAATAATTAATGATTCATACAGATTTTTTTTTATTCATAAACCTTGTTCTCAATATTCTTCTTCAGAGTTATTTTAAAAGCGTAAAAATAAAAATAAAAACAGAATCAAATTAAACATGAACCCACATTGACAGTCTTCGAAGCAGGCATAGTTCATCGTCTTCCATTCGCACAGCTGGATGAAGCTCGCGATGATGAATCTCTTGAGACTTTGTTTATAACTGTCAACTAAACCTTTTACCAGAAAAGAAAAACTGTCAACTAAGCCCCGTCACCAATTCCAACGGCAAAATATGAAGGCTTCTTAAATTAATTGACATAATTTAACAACCATCAATAAAAGCCAGTCACTTTTTTTTTTTTTTTGGGGAGTGAGCATTAAGAACAAACATCATCGACAGAATAAATTATTTCCCTAAGGTATTAAGAGCAAATAATAGACCTATCACAATTAACTTGTTACATATACATAAGGATTGATATTCAAATGATAGTCACTTACTCAAGTAATGAGAATCCCTACTAAACTAAAAACTGCCTGGTGAAGGCACTAATTCTAGAGTTAATTATGATTAAAACTGTTATGCAATCATATCAAACCTGTTGTTTTAGTAAATTGGTCAAAACATTGATTTAATGTTTAATGGTTTAACTAGGTGGGTTAACTCAGATTTTCATACTATACTACTTGTGTTAATTTTAGTTCATAAAAGCAAGACACTTCAAATGATAATTGCTCAAATAAACAATCATCTTGTTTTTGTTTTCTTTTTTTCATTTCTAGCATAATGATAAGCATTTGGAATTTATAAACCTTCAATAATTTATAACTTATTTGCAAACCAATCTTCTTATACTTACATAAAGTGTGCAATTAATATCTATTTTCAATTAATCTTTTGATTTTGACAAATAAACTCCTGAAATTTCTAATTAATTGAGTTTTCGAGATTTCCAACTAAGCTATATTACCAATTAGGTAAAGATATTTTAATATAATTTGTCTAGTTGTTTTTATTTTTTTGGACGTCCATGTCATTCTCCCAAATTCAAAATCAAACAAATTATATCAAAGAGTACATAGGAGTTGCGAACCAAATCCTCAAAAGCTTTAGGAATATTGTATTCTCTCTATTAAAAAATTTAAGATATTTTTAACTAAATTTCACATATAATGAAGTAGTTAACTATATTCAAACTAACATTATCTTTTTATATTTACTCCTATTTACTAAAACATCTCACTATGTATAAGTGATTTATATATTAAGGGCACTTTTAAAAAAAACATAATGAATACATCTTAAAATACTAAAAATATGTTATATTTTTAAATATTTAACTTTTGAAGAAAGACTTTATATTTTTTGACAGAAGAAGTAGCATATATCTTGCCTCTTTTGGTTGCTCCGTTTCATTGTACTAATTAATGATGATATATAATAAATATATAATCTTAAAATTATATATCCTTTAAAATTAAAAATAAGTATTTGATAAAATCTGATTAATTTAAAAATGAGATCATATTGATTAGATATCCATCCTTTAAAATGTGCGTCAAATGTGAACTCGGGAAAAGTTGAATCTATATGTGAAGTAAAGAAAATAAGAGGTTTATTAATTCAAACTAAAATTAATAAAGGAAAAGATGAAAAGGGGTCGTTTTCTGAACGTAGAAGACAAGAGGTGGCAATTTTCTTGGGCGAGGCCAAGACTGGTTGGACATTGAATATGTGATGTGTGTTGAAGTGGGTCAGAATTCTCAATTATTGTGTCTCGGTGGAGGCCGATGTGTTTACAATAATGATTCAACGTTGTCATCACATTGTCTTGTAATTTCTTCAATTTGGTCCCGCGCTTCAACCCCTTTGAGCCGAGCGTACATAGAGACGCAAAGACACAAACACCAACCAAAGGGTTAGGTTTCTCTCCAGCCCTCTCACAAACTTTCACACGCCTATACTTCTTCCGCATGTATGTTATTGATGGTTAAGTTTCAAAAGATAAAATTAATGAAAGTTAAGTTTTTTATAATTTTTTTTAAAAATCAGTTATAAATATCAATTCAAATAATTATAAATTTAAAAATTTTAATTACAAATAAAATATTTAAATTTTAAATATAATAATTAGTTTTTAGTTTGTATTTTTGTTATAATTGTTTGAATTGATATTTGTAATTAATTTTACATAAATTTTATCAGAGACCTAATTGCAATAATTGATTTTTTTGGGACTTTATTGCCATTCTCCCTGTATGTTTTTAAGATTCCTTTCCTTTTTCTTTTTAATATGATGGTAATATTCATAACTCATAACCATAATTTTTATTTAATTTCTAGATTTAACTTTTGAAATTTTTTAATGAAATTTATATTATTCTTGTGATTGGATATCTTTACCACATGCGTGATGAATGATAGAAACTAAAAAGTATATGATCCCTCTATTTTTATTTGCTAGAGAAGTTGTCATTTTTTATTTATTTTTTAATAAGCAAAATCACATGTCTTAATAAGCATTCATTATATTTTTAAATTATTTATCATAATTTACATTAATGAGAAATAGTTAATATATGTTTACATTGATTAACATCTGTATTTTAGTCTAATTTCTTTATTTTCATATATAATTATTATAGTTAATTGATTTTCTAAAATTGTGTGATATAATTTTTTCTAACTTATACCTAAAAACAAAGGGACACGTTAACATGACTTATGAATAAGGAAACTATATAGTTATCAATGAGAGTCGGATCTTGCAAAAGCAATGAGTCTCTTGCAAATATAGGAGAGATACTCATGTCTGGTACTCAATTGTATTTCAAATTCGATAAGAACACATGTATGAAAAAAAAGAAGACTATATACATAAGTTATATGCCACACTCTCAATTTCAAAATACAACTTTTTAGAAGATTTTAAAACATGTTGTTTAAAAAGTTCAATGTAGCATTTATTTATTGATTTTTTTTCTTATTATATATACTTTTATTTATAATCTAAATGCAGCATTCATGGGCACACATTTTTTTTTTGTATTTTCCTTAAAAGACTATATTTTGAAACGGAATGATGGCCATTCATAAGGTCCTCCTAACAAAATGAAAAAAATCTTCTTCGCCCTACCCCTTGCAATCTCAAATATAAGTCACTTAGTGCGGAGTTTTTATTTTTATTTTTCAACATAGAAGTCACTTTCTAAGTTATCGTTATATAGATTTTTCCTTTAAATATGCTCGTTAACATTTCTCAACAAAAAAAAAAACAAAGCAATATACTATGGAGGGAGGCAAAACCATCCAATTAGAGGCAAAAATGTGGAAAATAATTGTGTTTTGTTATAAATTTAATAATTTTCTCAAGATGAAACCAAACTCTTTGTACATTAGGTTATGTCTTGTCTGATGTTTATACACTCTTATTCACTATTGTTGTAAAAAAAAAAATATGTGTGAAGTATTGGTGACTTATTATTAAAATTGGAAGAAGGAGTGGTCAGTACCCATCAGAGTAGTTCCACTTTGATTTGAAGATATACTTTAAGTAAATTGAGTCCATGAATCATTAGTTTATAATTTTATTTTAATTTATGGTTTATTAAATGTGTACAATATATTTTAATGCTTCTAAAGTTTGATCATCTTTTTTTTTTGGGTAAAAACCATCTACTGTTTTCGTTGATATTATTATGCTAATTATGATTGACGACAGCAAATCAAGTTAAAAAAATTCAACATGCTAATAGTATATTAAATTTAAAAATTATTTTAACGTTAAAATTTGAGGCTAAGTTTTTAACCTAAACCCATTTCGCAAGAATAAAATAGTAATCCACTCTTCGTATTTATCAAAAGAAAACTCTCGACTCATTGGCTTTCATTATTGTATATCTAGTCTCCATATAATGCAAGAATCATCAAACCCCCCTCTCTCTCCCCCCACGAGGACACAGTCATAAAAATATCAATCTGTCGCATCTTGATATTCTTGAGTTTTGACTCATTCTTTTTCATTTTCTCTCTTTGCTACAGCCTTATTAAATTATAATGTGTGACTTCTCTATATGTTCCTATATATCCTATTATCACACGTTATGATGATACCCAGTTGTTACAAGACCATGTATAAAGGTTCTGCACGTACTCTTCAATTCAAACCCCTCTCGTGGATTCTGCATTCCCTGCAGATTTTCTAAAAATTAAGTCAAAACAACCCATAATTTCTGGAAATTCTCTGCTGGTCTTTCCAATATTCTGTTTTCTAGCTTTCCCTGTTCAAACCACACCTTTAACCCTATTTCTTCCAAATTTAAACATCAGAGTAGTTTCGCTTCTGCGACGTATTTGAAACATTCTAAGTTTTGAACACTTCGACGCTTTTCATGTCCTCCAAACTCATGCACTATAAAAGAGGAGACAAGTGCCCATTAAACGCACACAGTTCATCAAAACTTAAAGAACCAAACCTTTTCACTATCAGGTGTATATAACCTAATATCCTTCAGCTGATTCTCTTTACATAATTTTGACATTTTTTTTCTTTTTTGAAGTGATTATATTGTTGATTTTAATTTTCAGAGGAATGGAAATGCCAGCTCTAAGAATTGCAGACATGGAGAGCGAGGAAGGAAATCAGATGGCGCTGAGGATTTCAAGTAGCTTTAACAAGCGAAAACATCAATGAGTTTTGTAATAATAAGCTTGAAAGGTTCGATGAAAATACAAGAGAAGACTCTAAATGTGAAGAGAGAAAGAAGGTGAAAGCTGAGAGACTCCAAACTGCATTGCTCTTACTCAAATTTCTGGTTTCACAAGATTGTCGTCTGGAAGGGTACGCAATTAAGTTGAATAATATGTTCAACAAACAAATATTCATATTTCTGCTGATATGCTGCAGAAAGTTTAAAAAAACCCTAGAGATCTCGTGATCACTTTTCTCTATCAATTATCAGCTACATTCTAACCAGGGCCTGATAAGAGCACTTGATCTTAACATATATAAATAATATAAGAGAGAGGTTAGATGTATGCATTCAACAAACAAATATTCATACTTCTGCTGATACTGCAGAAAGTTTTATAAAAACCTAGAGATCTCATCAGTTCTATCAAGCATCATACTGTACTTACGTAACCCAATATGCATAAGAGCACGCAATGATCTTTAACATAAATATAATAGCTTGAATTCTGATTCTGAGGTTGGTATGTTAAAATGTTGAAATAACATGCCTGCAGGTGGAAAGCTCTGTACTCAGGTGGGGATAGATGGTGCAGGACTAGTAGTGAATCGCGAAGTGACAAATCAAAATCAGCAATTTCAAAGTGGGCACGAATAGGTAGATTGGCTGCGAAGGTATATAAACTATAAAAGCCTTTCGGAGCTTCAAACGTTGATGACATTTTGACGATAATAATTATAAACTTTAAATGATGTGTTTTTGATTGGCCAACCAGCTTGTTGATCATCTTGTTTTTAAAACCTTCAATCATTTCTTAAAAGGGCATATAGTTGACTTTAACATTTCGTCTTTTCAAGTTGACTAAAGATCTTACGTATAATTAATTATTTAAAGACGAAGGAGCAATCGATTAACCTTTTTAATGGTGTATGTGTTGGTAGGTGGGAAAAGGTTTGTCCAAAGATGATAAAGGCCAGAAGTTAGCTCTCAGACACTGGCTTGAAGTTGTAAGTTCACATACTTTAACCCTAATTAAAGCTAGTTTTTTTTTCCCTCCTTCTTCTACTAATTTTTGTCTTTTAAATTTTTGATTTCATTTCAGTGAAATAGTTTTTTCATTTATTAATAATAAATATAAAATTATTTTTTCTGCTCATTTAAAAATATTAAAATTTTAAATTCTAATTTGTATTAAATTTAAATTATTTTAATACAGAAAATATTCTCAATGCATGGATTTCACGTTAATTAAGTTCGGTGATATTTCAAAGGTGGACAGAATGAATTACAATTTTCATTCTCAATATATATATATATATATATGACAAAAATATTGGAATGATAATCTTCTAAACCGATTCTTATTTTGTTTTTTTTTTCCTTAAAAATTCAGTTTTGTTCTTTCATTTGTTAAATTCACATGAAATTGATTGAATTATTAACCTTTCGTCATAAAACAAGTTTGTTGTGGCTAGAACAACCACGCTGGTGTCTCAAAAGGCCAAAAAATATGGCACTATATAATCACTGAATTGTATTCATGAAACACATCTAGAATGTTAAATTTCTGTAATGTTGTAGAAACATTTCTAATTTTTTATAGAGCCATAACTCTTAATTTCTCAAATCAAAACAATAAAAAACTAGCTAATAGGGCAATCAGTCCCTAAGGGTACGAATTTTTTTTACGTTTTTAGATACTAATTATTTTGTTAGATCACATAAGTAATTTTTTTTAGATTATATCAATTTCATTCGACTGTTAATTACAAGCAAGTCAGGATGAAATTGAGAAAACTTGTTAGCTAAATTAAAATTTTAGTAATTTTTTGTTACAAAAATGCATGACAATGCAAAGTTTCGAGTTTCTTTGCAGGTGTTTGGATTTCCCATAGAATTTTAAATGAATATATTGACTAAAACTATATATGGTTTGGGTAAAAAAAGTTCCCAAAACACTTCTGTTTGTTCTCAATCAATTATCTAAGCTGTAACCACGCTTGGTTGAAGTGGGCATGGGTTGCTTATCGATTTCAATTTTCACTATTACTAGCATTTATTGGGTGATAGAATGTTGGGCTTCTGCTTCACTGATCCTCCAACCTTCTCCTCCGCTTGCCAAATATTAAATTATTAATATTACAATATAATATAATTTAAATTTCTAATTAATCAGTATATAATTATATATTAAATAATTATTTAAATATTAAATGGATAACTATTATATATATATATATATTGTATAGAACTATTATAAATATTTAATTTGTTAAATAGAGTTCAACAAATTTAATAATATTGTATACAACTTTATTAATGTAAGGCATTTTTAGCATTTTAAAGTGTAATTATTGCATTTTTTTCAAAAGTGCTCTTAGTAAATAAGTCACTTTATATTTATTTTAGAGTAAAATACCTTATTAAATAAGAGTAAATATGAAAAGATGGGGTAAGTTTAAAGATAAATAATTATTTTATTGGAGAGTAAGATTCAGTTAAAAATGCTTTACATTTTTTAATGGAAGAAGTATTTAAAATTGATTTTAACTAAATTATGTCCAAACATCATTACATTATAACATAATCAATTATAATAAAAATTAATTATATTAATCAATTTTTTAATAATTAATTGTACTAAACTAAAATCCAAACAGGATCTTAGCCTCTATGATTGTTTCCGATGTCTTTTTTTTTTTTTTTTTTATCAGATAGATACCCAACATCGTTATGGACACAACTTGCACTTCTACTATAACGTTTGGGTTCGTAGCCAGAGTTCTCAACCTTTTTTTCACTGGTAAATATTAATTAGAATCACAAGTAAGCTTTAGCAACATAGATTTCTGCACAAGTTACATAATTTTCTAATTTAATTTCATGATTTCATTAATTACAATGATATGAAGGTTGGATGATGGAGATGGCAAAGATTTAGATCTGGAAAAGTGCCCAAGAAGTGAATTACAGAAACAGTGCATTCACTACTGTAAACCTGTAAGTTTAAATTTCTTCGGTAAATGTCAACAGCAATCAATAAAAAAATTAAATTCTTATAAATTATCATATAAATATTAATTGAGATTCACACACACACTCCATACTTTGCTTCTTCTTTTTCACTAGTATACATATTCATAACTTTCTAAGCCAGCTTTTTTTCCAAAAGTTTTAACTTGAATATGAACCGCCTCTTTGTTTCATATCAATGTTAGACATACATGCAAATTTACAAAGACTCACTTAAATAAGGTGGATTCCATTTTAGTCATAATCTTCATGCTCTCTGGGTCTATCTTTTCTAAATTGATAAAACCTGCAGGAGTGGAGGGGCGAGGAACACCAAACCAGCTAATATTATATATATATATATATATATATATAAATAGACCCTCCAAGATTTATAAAAGCTTTGTAGTGTGTGTGTGTGTATGCTTTTTACTTTTAATCTCGATCCTCTCAGTTAAATCCTAGCTCCGAAAATATATACAATGGAGATCTAAGAAGTATTTGAGCATGAACATTTATGTGGTTAATTTTAAATCAAGTTTTAATAAGTGACGTGTATTATATATATCGCAGCAAGAGAGGAAAGCATATGAAGTGACAATAAAAGAAGGGAAGCTTGTGTACAGGAAAAGCAAAGTTCCTGTACATACACCTGAGGGATCAAAGTGGATATTCGTACTCAGCACATCAAGAACTTTGTACATTGCAGAGAAGAAGAAAGGCTTCTTTCATCACTCGAGTTTTCTTGCTGGTGGTGCCTCCATTGCTTCCGGAAGATTGGTTGCTTCCCATGGAGTTCTTGATGTACGTATAGCTATAAGACTCACAATTTCATTTCCTTCATCATGTTGATGATTCTGATTTACATGCTTGCTCAGGCTATCTGGCCCTATAGTGGTCATTATTGTCCAACTGAGAAGCATTTCCAGGAATTCATTACCTTCCTGGAAAAGCATAAGGTGGACTTGAGAAGTGTCAAGGTAATTATTAATAAATTACAATATTGTTTAAGCCTTACTGCACAAGGTTTCATAGTTTTGAACTTCGACTCAAGCACTAATCATACTGTGAATAAGCAGAAATATGCAGTGGATGATGATGTACCTCCATCAAAACCAGTTGAGGAGGAAGAACTATGGCTTGATTGCAAAGTGGTGGACATGAATGCGTATCAAAGAGAAGAAGAAGGCATTATTGTGGAATCTTTACAGGTGATGAAGGAGAAGAAGCCATTGGTAGTTTCAAGCGAAAGAATGACTTGTAGGATTAATGGTTATGGAAGAGATCATCATCATCATCATCATCAGTACCCTATAAAAGCGCCGATTCAAGAATTTGAAAGGCTGCATATATCAGCTAGCAGCGTTAACGTTAGCAATGGAAAAGGTTGCAGAAAAGCATCAATACCTATTATACCTTCTCCTCCAATAAGTGTTGCTCCCAAACTCACTTATCATCTTCACCTGATCAGATTGTGCGTATGGAGAATCCCACTCCAAGGTTACGTGTCACTCCTGCAAATTAGGTCTACAGAGAAGAAGTTCATTAAACAAAGAGCGCGCGCGCGCGCACATGTTACAGGATCTATTTATTTATATTTACTTGGATATACATGTAAAGAGCCCTTACGTCTGTTTTCCTTGTACGCACACCAGTTGGTTCACTTTTATTATTTTATTTATTTATTTATTGTATTATTTGTCGAAAGCAGATCATCAATGTGATAAATAAAAGATTCATAAGATTTTCCTTTGTTTGCAAACAAATTCTTTTGATCATTTTTCTAACTCCAATGATTTCTTTAACTTTTTAGGGTGTCAGTCTTTTCTGATTAAGAGAATTATATACAAGTTACTCATAAAATAATTAAATACTACAAACTCTATTCATAACTTAGCCAAATAAAATGATAATTAATTAATAATGGACCTCGTTTAATTGCAATGTGAGTAATCTCAGCACAATTCTCCCCTCTCTCTCAACCCCACCCCCCTCCAAAAAAAAACAAAAGAAAAACAACAGCAACAACACACGCACGATCTCAATCTTTCTAATAAAGTTTTAACCACGATTGCATGACGGGAAAGTTCTTCAGGCATGTTTTATTTTTCTTAGGTCATTTTGACTTGGTGGCTATAAATTTCAAGAGAGCCCTTGAGAAAAAAGGATTAAAAAAATAACTCAGTACATATTAATTCTTCTTTGATTTCTTATGTAGGGGTTAACCTTTGGCCAAAAAATGTTGGGGTTAATCTCTCGTCTTTTACTTGAGCACTCCACATCACACTTGTAAAGGATCTAATTCCTGTTTACCCAATGTGGGTACATTTTGGGCCATATGTTTGGATATGTTGATATCCATGACTTCAATTTTGGGCCCAAGTTTCTGGGCAACGTCTTGAGTAGTTTGGTCGTCAAAGCGGGCTTACTAAAACTATGTTAGCCCACAATATATTAAACCTGCTCAAGTTTCTGGGCAGCGTCTTGGGAGTTTGGTCGTCAACGCGGGCTTACTAAAACTATGTTAGCCCACAATAAATTAAACCTATTTGCGGTTGGAGCTACAGTGCCTCAATGACTCTGCAAGAGATTGTGACAACGACATATGAACCATTGTCAAATCGGAGGGAGCGTGGGAAAATAGACTGGGAAAAGTCTTCGCAGATATCCGTTACATGTTCATCGATCCGCTTTTTCTACAAAAGAACATTTAAATTTAATTTCAAATTTCAAAACAATTTTCAAGACGCTCTCGATTTGTCTCACCTAGTCACCTTACTTAATAAAGCAGAGCAGAGGAAGCTCCTCACTCAGAAAACCCCAGAACTTGTACCCTCTATTTCTGTCTCCATTCACGTTTTCAGAATCTGCTTGATCTCGGATCTTTTTTTCCTGCAAAAGGGTAATCTTTATCAAATGGGTGCTTCAGGACGATGGTTAAAATCCCTCATTTCTCATAAAAAGCCCTCCTCAAATGATCCTGTAAGTAACCTGACTATGTTCTTCTTGTCCTGTTTGGTTGTCAAGAGTGTGTTTAAAAATTGTTCTGGTTTTGGATTTTAAGGAGAAGGTTGGCGATAAGAGTAAGAAGAAATGGAAGCTATGGAGAAGCTCTTCAGAAGGTTTTGGATTTGGGTCCTCCGCGAAAAACTTGAAGAAGGGACGCGATGCTGCATCCGAGGATCTGATTCATCTACGTTCGTGGTGGATGACTCACTTGCTTCTGCCATGGCTACTGTGGCAGTCCGAGCTGCTCCTAAAGATTTAATGCTAATCAAGAATGAATGGTCTGCTATTCGCATTCAATCTGTGTTTCGAGGTTTCTTAGTAAGTGGGATTTTCACTGCTCGGCTAATTTTACTATGCTTCAGCCAAACTAACTATGCTTGTTGTCCTGCTTTTCAAATCGTTTCCCACAAATTTTAAATGTTTGAAGTGTTTATGAGTATCTCATCCATGAACATTTTAGTAGCAGATATAGCTTAAGTTTCATTATAATCATGCTTAAGACATCCTAATCTTAACACAGTTTTTACCGGTAAAAGTTCACTTTTTCTGTGGCTTTTGTAGAGATATTAATTAGTGTGTGTATTGTTTTATTAATTAGCTTGAAATAAGTTCATTCATGTCGAATGTTGCTACTTGCTAGACCTAATCATATTTGCAGCCTTTGAAAATGCTCTTGCTTGTGTGGGGGTTATAACAACAAGATGTGTTACTCTTTCGTTGGAGTTGGAGTGTTTGTATCTCATGTATGAGCATTGTTTTTTCCCCCCACTGCCATGAGCCACAAATTAGTTATTCATTGGAAACTAATTATCACCATATTAGTTCCAGGATTTGAAGAATAACATCAAATAGATGATTCACTAATGTTTTCCTTATCCTTGTTGAAGGCTAGACGAGCTTTGAGGGCGTTAAAGGCAGTGGTGAGGCTGCAAGCAATATTCAGAGGGAGACAAGTGAGAAAGCAAGCAGCCATAACACTAAGGTGCATGCATGCTCTTGTTAAAGTTCAGGCACGTGTGAGGGCTATGAATGTGAGGATGTCTCCAGAAGGGAAGGCCGTTCAGAAATTATTAGATGATTATCGCAGACAAGCTGCTGATCCTGTTAAGGAGGCTGAGGTCTCGTATTATTCAAGCTCTTTACTGTTTGCTTCTAGATTTTGTGGCATCCACTTATGTGAATGAGGTGTTGTTAACATGTACAAAGATTTTGTACCTGAAATTTCCAGGAAGGATGGTGTGACATTCCAGGAACTGTGGATGAAGTTAAAGCAAAGATACAGATAAAGCAAGAGGCAGTCATCAAGAGGGAGAGAGCAATGGCTTATTCTCTCTCTGCTCAGGTAACTTTTTTGAAATATCAGCACAACATGGTCCTCCAGTAAAAAGATAACATATAAAATGATTTTTTTTTTTAATTTTTGTTTCAACAGTCACGAGTGAGTGGCAGTCCAAAATCAAGAGCCACAAAGCCAGTGAACAAGTGCTTGTTAGAGCAATGGATGACAGCAAAGCCATGGGAAAGCAGGTTGATGGAAGGTACAACCTATTATGGCCAGCCTGACATGACTCCATTGTCCAGCAAAAGCAATGACCTTGTTCAAGAACGACAAGGTTTAATCAGAGCAATGAGGAATGGTGTGACCACAACTATTTCCAATTGGTCTCTCACGACATGTCAATCGACTCTGACATCATCTTCTTCAACCTCGAGTTCTGAATGCTGCACGTTAGATGATAGCCCTGGATCATCAACTTCATACTCATCCATGATATCACAATCTGTACCATTTAGCAGCAATACTCTTGTGCAGGAAACAAGAGAAGAAAGGACGGTTCATAGACCTAGCTATATGAATCTGACAGAGTCAACAAGAGCCAAACAAAGAGCTGGTAGTGGCTATATGAATCTGAGTGGAGATTGTAGAAGTATTTATTCTGGTCCTGATCCTTCAGTTAATTTGTGGAAAGGTGTCTGTGCAACGCCTGAGATGTTGTCTTACCAAAAGAGAAACTTTGGGAGACAACAAAGGTTGGCTTAGTCAACCTTCCAAGGATGTTAAATTTTCAACTTCTTGTTCATTGTCACCTCGACATTGTGAGAGTTGAAGAAGAGATAGTAGTGTTAGTGTAGAGAATGACTTATGGATAGTGTAGTGAATACAAGTAGTTTTTATATCCTTTTTTTTTTTTTTTTTAATTAAGAACTAACATCCACTCCTTCATGCATTGTTCCGGAGCATTTCCTTTATATGTTTAATACATACCAAGTATTATTCTTAAATTTCGATAGTTAATTATACAAAAAAAATTAAAAAAATTGCTTCATGATATCAATGAAATGAAATTATAATGCAATAACCTATTACAATGAAAATTACATCAATGCCTGCAATAATCGTAAAAGTGAAAAACCAAATTGAAGTACGGTATAATTGTCATTTTCTGTCCTTTGAAAAGAAACACTATCTCATCTCTCTTGCAGATTACGAAATATTTTTGGATATAGCACATTAATAATTGTATTTCTTTGGGGTTTTTATCATCATATAGCAATGTTTGTAACTTGTTTTAACAAATATAATTTAACATGACTTAATGATTGACCTTGGTTTTATTAATACCTAGAATGGATTTATGTCTATTCTATAGATTAAAAATCTTCTAATAAAGATTTGAACTATTCAATGTTATAGTTTTCAATCACCAATTTTTCTAGTTTTGTTATTTGAAGGCAAGTTCTGTTACAATGTCTTACTGTTTGATCTATATTTCTCAACAATATAATTGCTACACCAATTGTATTTTAAAAAAAAAATGGTGCACCAACTTTTTCACATGAACTTGTGTGGAGGTAGTCCAAATCTATTTATTGTATTTAAAAATTCTTTTGTGTAAAGATGATCAAATGAATTCATATCTTGTGTAGATTTGCAAATTGAGTCTGAGCTAAAGTGTTCAATACCATCTCCTGGTATTATTAAACAAATGTAATTATTGATTAATTCATTGTTTCTATTGTAGGTGCAAGTATAATTCTATTTGTTGAGGTATCTATTGTTTGTAATATTTGCTAATAAATTTGTATAAATTTCTTCTACAATTTCTTGCATAGGATTTGTGTAATTTGATATCAATTTATGTGAATGAGGAATTTCAATTTATGCTATGCAATGATTTGTAAAATCAAAATATCATTGCCAAGCATAGATGTTGTTATAGACAATTAGTTACATATGTTACAATGAAACAATAACAAGTCATGTCTCAAAACATAAAGTTATATGAATCATATGATCATATAATTATACAGTTGATGATGTAGTATATTGCCTTCATCCGAGTTTGTAAGATACTTTTGGTAAAATTATGCTACTAATAAAACTCATTATATATATTTTACAATATTATTTCCTTTGGTTTTTAATATAAGGAAAAATTAACCAACTTTACACTTGTTAAGAAATGTTAGTAACAATAACTTTAGAATTGTGAAAAAATATAAATTTTTGATTTTGCCCCTCTTTTCAATTAATAGTCATAAATTGTTATCTAAATTCAAACAATAATAAATAAATAAGGGTAAAATTGAAAAAAAAAATTATTAATGCTCCAACTTTATCTTATAATAGTATTAAGGATTAAAAAAAATTTCAAATTTCACATTATGCTAAGCACGGGAGTATATTTTCATAATACAAATATGCTTTTTAATAAAATTACGTATATCAATAAAATTTATTAATATAATTTTATTTAGAAAACATTAAATAGAGAAAGAAAATATAAGGAAAAACTAATCTTTTGATCTTTAAAGTTTTTATTCACTTAAAATTCAGTTCTTCAATTATGATTTAGTGTAACTTAATTTTTGAACCTTTAATTCACATATAACTTAATTTAAAAAATTTTCATCATTTATAATTTCAACCTCATCATTCATGACTCATCGTTAGGTCAACATAGAGTCATTCTACATGGCAAAAATTATCAATAGCTTAAAAAAAATTACTTATATGGTCCCAACTCAATTCCACGTGGATTTTTTTACGTATTTTTTTTATTGCAAATTGTATAGCTCCGTCTGTCATCTTCTCCAATCTCCAGTTTCTCTTCTTTTCTCTATCTCATCATGCCTTCTCCTTCCTTCCTTCCTCTCCTCCTCCTCCTCCTCCTCCTCCTCTTCTGCTTCCCACCCACCAATGCCTTCTCCTTCTCTGCATTTCGTTCCACTCTTTGCTTCAAACAAGCTCTAACCTTAAATGTCACTGCATGCTTTCTCAGCAGAAACAAAAGAAGATGGAGACAATGAAGAAAAAGAAGAAAAGGATTTGACCAAATCCTCATCGGTAGTCGCCACAGTGTTGGTCCTCGTACCTTTTCTCAACCTCACTCCTCATCTGTTCTTCTTCATCATTTGTTCTTTTAACAGAGTTATTGACAATTTTTTCCATGTAGGATGGCTCACTATTGACTCAATGATGAGTCATGGATGAGAAGGATAAAATTATAAATGATGGATAGTTTTGGAGATTGAGTTATGTATAGGTTAAAAGTTCAAAGACTCAGTTACATCGAATTATAATTGAAGAATTAAATTTTAAGTGAGTTAAAATTTAAAAAAATATTAATTTTTTCAAACTATAGTAAAGAGGGAATGGTAATATTGTATAAGTATAATTAGTGAAACCTTACTTTTATGATCGTATATGATACTGTGAGACACAGCATTACCCCAAAAGTGTCCGAAAAAAGGAGAGTATTTCTAATTAGAGTTATTTACCCCTGCTCAGCGTATTTGTAATTAGCTCCGTTTGTACTTGTCAGCAACATTAATAACTAGATATAGATTAATAATATATTTATTGGCCAAAACGGTGTCAAATTTGAGGGGCAAATAAAAAAAAAAAAAAAAAGACCTTGACCATCATTGGCTGCAACTGTAAGGACCAGACACTGATTTTTCCCTTTTAATTTTCATGTGAGTTTATTTAGAGAATGAGCTTTTTGCTACAATTTAGGACAAAGGTCAGAGTCAATGGAAGGGTTACTGCCCAGCGTCCAAGAAGAAATAAGTTAAATGATAGACTTAAATGTTATGCTGCTTCTCTGACAATCTCTAGAATATGTCGAATGTCCTGGATTACCTTTGGCAATTTTCAGGCTAAAAAAATTGAGCATTTTTCAGTTTGGTATCAATACGAACAAGATCCTGCCTGGAATATTTAAGATGGATCAATTTCGATTTTGTAACGAACGAAGTTAGTCACCCAGATGCCACGCTACAGATTCATAACTATTTCCAGACCTTTTTTTCCCCCAAAATCATTGAGTATATAATTTGGTTTCTATCGGGTGGAGTTTTATTTTGTATAATGTTTTATTGAAAAAGGAAGAATGGAAGATAAGTCTCTTCCAAAAAAATAAATGACACGACAATAATATAAAATGGGACAATTATTTTAAGAGCAAAAAAGAGTAAATTGACTCTTAAATTATAGGTTTTAAGGCATCTAAAATTTAAAATTTATTTTTTTTATACAATATTCTCCTTCAACTTTTAAAAACAGTATAATTTAACTTTTATTATTAACAAAAGTTAATTTTAACCATTAGTTAATCAGAAAATGACAAAAAAAATTTAAAAATTGTAAAAAAGAACAAAAAAGTTACTAAAGGACCCAAAATTACATAAAATGACCAAGAAAATTCTATTAATCCTTTTTTATCATTTTCTATTCAACTAACAATGTTAAAATTAATTTTTGTCAATAGCAAACCAACATTAAATTGTATTGTTTTTAAAAGTTGAAGAGAAACACTACATAAAAAAATGAGTCTAGTGTCCTAAGCATTTCCAAACCCATAATTTAGAGTCTACTGTTATGTTAAAGTCTACATGAATTTATCTGACTTAAATATTATATAAAAGAAAAAATTGATTTCTAAACTATAAGTTCAAGAGTGTTTGGAACACTAAATTCATTTTTTGTTCAATATTTTTCTTTAACTTTTGAAAATGATATAATCTGACCTCTATCATTAACAAAAGTTAACTTTAACTATTAATTAATTAAAAAATGACAAAAAAATTACCTCAAAAATTGCAAAAAATTAGAAAAAAAGACCTAAAAATTGCAAAGAATGACATAGAAAATATAGAAAATAACCAAGAAAATTTTCTTGGTCATTTTCTTTAATTTTTGAGATCTTTTTTTTGTCATTTTTTAGTTAACTAATAGTTAAAGTTAACTTTTATTAACGATATTTCGACATTGGCTAAATTGTATTATTTTCAAAAGTTAAAAAAAAAAAAAACAAAACATCATTGCATAAAAAGTAAACCCTAAACCCTAAACCCTAAAACAAAAGTTTAAAGGTCAATTTGCTTGCTGTTTTACCCTTAAGTGTTTTTAGGAAATGATCATAATGCCCCAAAGATAAATAACAATTGCAGAGTTAAAAATAACTACTTTTACTAACTAAAATAAAACTTTTACTAGTATAGGAAATGACTACTTCCGTTTCTTGATTTTGTAAGTGTTGAATCATGAAGAAAAATAATAACTTGAGAGTAATAAATAATACTTTTATTAAGCAAATCGTCACTACATCTAGATTAAGTTTGTCATCTAATGACTGGAGTAATCTCTTCTTAATTAATAATCATAATAATGATGCCTTTCAGTTGATCATGATCAGTTGCAATTCCAAATGCCTCCTTCATAGATTCCACTCAACTCAACTTTTGTACTATTAATTGTGGTAACATTTAGCTTTTTCATGAAGCCTTTAAATAACATAATCTATAAGAGGAATCCTTGATCATTAAGCCACCACAGGAATGATTCATAGACTCTGGAGGATTTACATTAAATACAACTTGCGCTTCATTAGATGAAAGTGAATATTACTTGGCCAGTAGGATTGAGCAAACAATATTTTCTCCAACAATTTTTGCCAAGACAAAAATTATGTATCTCCTTGGACTGCATAAAATTTGGAAACTCGTAAAATAATTTTTACATATATATTCTTTTCGGTTTTATTATAAATTATTTTTAACATGTTTTATTATTATGATGATACATGATATACTAATGCATCTAAGTTTAGTGACATATCTTAGGACACTGCTAGTTTGTGTACATAAATGTAGGTGAAGCATAGACTAAATTAGATAATTAGTAACCACTATCTATGCATCTTCATGGGATCGATTTCGTAGTTAATTAAGACACTATACTAGTTGGAAAGACAATATATTTTATTAGATTCTTGTTCATTCAATTGATTAAATTTATTTAATTTATGTAAAATATAATTCAGTAATGACACAAGGTAGGTAGCATGAAAAGCAAAGTATTGAAAACCAAATCAATTCATTTAATTAAATTGGTGAATTATTAAACTAATGTTTTAACCGATTTAATGAATGCTTTGTTCATGGCCTTTTTCTGATGACCACTTAACTATAATTTTACTCATTAACTTTTGAACTAATGGCTTTGCAGGTTCAATATTGATCCGTCCAATTCTTATCATCCGATCTTGAGTACCTTGATAAAGAGTGATTCTAGTTGACCAAAAGATCATCTTTTACTGCTTTGGAAGGTAGCCTGATTCACTATTAATTCTGGTCACCAAACTCTTTTGTATGGTACATGAATATTGTTCAGCCCAAAACAGCAGCGAAGTAATGAACTATCGACATAATAATATCCCGGCTCCATGAAACGTCAATTCATTATATTGACCAGATGCACCTTTTCTCCATAAAGGAACAATATAAATTAAGGGTAAAATAATAAAAAAAAATCTTGTGGTCCATAATTGTGAAATTATGAAACTGCAACATAATGTGTACTGTATATCTGGTCCAGCCATTCATGCTTTGTTCATTGGACCACTTTCACTACGGTCAATCCCTTTAAAATATTTGATGCATGCATCGATCACTTCTGAGCAAAATATTTTAATAAACAGAAGATATAAATTAAAAAGAGTAAGAAAAATTAATTAAAATATTTTATTTTAACTCAACTTTTTATCAGAATCTCATATCTCTCCATTCCCCTTCAACCAAACAGATTCTGAAAACACTGACATCTAAATTACATTAAACAAACAGATATAATATTTATAAGAATACCAAACTTAACATATATTTATCGAAATTTTAGGATATTATAGAGGTGCGCATCCCTTTCAGTTCATCCAAACTAATTTAACGTAATTGTGTTGTACATTACAAAGACTAAAGTACATAAAAATGGACTCAAACAAATCTCTATTTAGTTTATGTATAGTTAACTAATTAAGTTAAGTTCATATTAAATTAATATATCCAAACCAGATACCAAATAAGAAAGTTGGTGTAGATCCAGGCCCAGCAGCCCAGGCAAGCATAATAAAAATCATCAGCGACTAATAGACCACACATGATGAAATGGTTCAAGGGTCAATTTCAGATGCAGATACACACATACAAACACATGCACGTACGGAGGGGGGAGAGATATATGTATTTATTCTGGTAAGGTTTTGAACAATTTGTGACCTTTTTTTTGGGGAAAATCACAATTAAAGATATGCGAAAACTAGTAATAACCATTCAAGACCTCAAAATGTTGAAATTAATTAAATTCCAAAACCATGGTCTTTTTTGCAGTTTAGAAAAATAATGTTTTGACTAAAACACCCGGTCTAAAATGCACATTTAGTCACTCTTACTTTTAGGGTATTTTAGTGATAACAATAATTTGTAAATTGCAGAAAAGGGTCTTGGTACTTAAATTAATTAATTTCAAGATTTTATGATCCTCATTAGTTATTACTGATTTTTGCAAGTCGTTATTTGTGATTTTCCCTATTTTGCCTATTGTGTAGAGGTGTTTTTTATTAGAAGTAATCATGTTCAAGGCACAATGAGATATTAAATATGGGCATTCTTCCTAGTAAAGATTTAAATTTGAATGGTCACGCTGTGAAGGATTAATTTCTTCCACTAGACCTAACTTTGTTAGTTACAATTAGAGTATCTTAATGTCTTTAATTCGTGAAAGGTTTGACTTCTCCGCTACATCGTGGCTTACGTGCTCAGGATGAGATAATGCGCTAACAAATACAAGGAATCAGGATGCCGCCAAAAGTTGTAAAATTTATTCAATCTGTCATTTGATGGGAAAATTTTCCAGGTCAGGAAAACGAAAAGAGAAACTTAAACAAAGAAAAAAAAAGTGTGGGAATCTTTTTCCTTCGATTTGGAGTACTAATTAGGTGTGCAAGCTTCCTTCCAAATGAGGGCATAGAAGAAAAGCTGCAAGATAATTCATGGGCGCATTAGGGTTGGGTCCTCTATGACTATAAGGGTCATTTTCTGGGGGGGGGTGTGTGTGTGTCTGTGTGTTCCTTTATTTGTGGGGTAGTTTTGGTTTTGTTTTGTTGCTTTAAAGAGAATATAACTTGTGGTTTGATTTTTCTTTATATGCCCATATGGTAATTATTTGTGCTGAAAGGACGACCAATGTGGCCCTTGTGTGTCATATTGTTTTCAATCAGTGATTGACTTGCGAAAATTCAAAATAAAGTTTGTTTAATTATTTCTTCCTTTTTTTATGACTAATGAAAGATTGATTGCCAAATGGGAGTATGAAACACACCTCATGTTACCTTTTGTCCACATATCCTTTAAGTTAAAACTTGTTTATCAACTTTTTCCCCCCTTCATCGTCAGCTAGCAGCTTGTGCCTTGCTGTAATAGAATGAGTAATTGGGTAGCCTCGTGAATCTTGTGAAACCATGTAATTATATTTTTTTTAATCAGCTGATCATCTGCTTAAATTCACTAATCACATACTGTAAGATGCACCATGAAATGTTTCTGCACATATATACAAGTCATTTTCTTAGTATGGCAAAATATATATATCTACTGTATTTTGCTCTCAAAATTCAACAATTAGATGTCTCTCTCATTTTTTTCCCTTAATACAAGGGCTAAGCCGGAAACTAACTTGAAAGCTAGTAGGATCAAATTCACAACCTCCTATGTATAGGGGTAAGTATAAGATCACTAGGTCAAGGGTTATTAGCTGCTATGATTTATCTCTATATCTTAATAAAACGTAACTTCTTAGGAGATCATGCATATATACATATACATATCCATATAATTACCCGCTTTTACAAAAAAAAAAAAAAGGATCCATCGGTATTCTAGGTGTTGAGATAGAGTATATTAAGTTAAAACTGTAAATTAGAGGTGATGCTGGTCCAGTAATGTTAATAATTACTCTGCAGATTCAGATTGCACGAATTGTAGCTCTAGTTTATCCGTATATTCAAATTAAGGACAATAACTACTACTGCAAATAATATACCGTTAGACACGTGACAGAATGATTGGATAATTAAGACAATATTGACAAGTTTTTATCAGAAGATAAAAATTCAGGAATGAACGTGTCAATATTTTGATATAATATTATAATAATGGCCGCTATGCACCAACAAAAAGTCGCCTATACTATATATGCAAAATATTCAATTCATTACGATTCACCGCACACACACACACGCACACATATGGTATGATAATGCGACTTGAAGATAGGTTTGTGTAAGCCAGAAGCTACCCCTTGTTTTTCTGTCTAGGGTTTGTCAGTTATATCTCAAGGGGACACTGATCTTGATCTCTTTTCTGATAATAGAGAGGGAATCCTGATAGATCCCTCTCATAATTCATGAAGAAAGAAAAAAAACCATGAATTAAATTTTTTGACTGAAAATGACTCTTACCAGATTGAATTCAGTCAGAGATCATGTGAGGACAAAGAATTAAACATAGATATCATATATCAATATTCTTTCATGGTACTTTGTTTTTTCTTGTTCTGAGGAGCCAAATTAAACACAAAAAAAAAAAAAACCGAAGAACTAATTTGACAAGAACAAGAGTCCTATGATAGCTCAACAAATAAAGCAAAATAGAAAGAGTAGTGTTTAATGTTGCATGTGCAAGAATTAATTATATAGGAATCTTGTTTATTATTAGAATTAGAGAGCAAGCTCTTTCTTCTATCACAAGCATTCCATGCTGCAAGCAGCTAGCTAGCTCTTACTTTTTCTTCCTCAAGCAACAAGTATATTACAGCAAACCCTAACTAGTTTGCTTTTTGCAATCTGGTTTTTTTATTCCAGCAAATCATTTTGTTTTGTAGCTTAATATCTTACTTTGAAGGTCCTGCATGCAAAGATTTTAATTATATATATGGAAAGTTGCAAACTCAGAAGAACATACATTTTATATAAGATTTTATAGCTTATATATGACATAGCAGTTTAAGAAATTGTGATATCTATTATAAAAAACTTAAGAGCTCTCTTGTGATAAACTGATTGGAAATAACAATAGTTGGACAAGAGAAGATAGCTAGTGACACTTACAGAAGATGGATTGTAATGACATTTTTTGTTTCAAAAAATTTTATTCAAAGATAAGTTACTTATGAAGTTCAAATCATACAATTGTAAATATGAAAATTACGCACAGTTGCAAATTAACTATATATTTAAGTTTGATAGGTCACACTTAGTTATTTGCAACTAAAAATCTCATATTTGCAATAATTTATGCAGAGAATGATAAAGAGGTCTCAAAAGGAATAATTAATTCAAATTAGATTTCAAGTGTCAAATTTTAAAAATTTATAACTTAATCTCTCAATTTTGCAATTCCATTATGATGAGTTTGCAATTTATATTCCAAATTTTAACAGAAAAATAATTTTTTTATTATTCAACCATATGAAAATTTAAAAAGCAAGTTGTAAATTCATCACAACGCAGTTGCAAAATTGAGAGATGAACTTGCATATTTTTAAAGTTTCGCACTTGGGACCTAACTTAAATTAATTGATCATTTGAGATCTCTTTGTTATTCTTCCTAATTTGTACGACTGTATGAGTGTGTAGGAAGATAACATGTGAACCAACATATATAATTAATTCTTAAGCATTATTTTCTTAACCCTATAACTTTGTATGAGTGTGTATGACAGGACATAGATGATCTCTTTCTTTCTTTTTAATATAAGGAGTCATAGGCTCTACAAAGAGCAATGAATATCTCTCCAGTGGTATTGAAAATCAGGTAGACTTTTTTCAACTAAATTGGAACATATATAAGGACTAGCTCGACCAATTACTTGCTTAAGTGATTAGAGCTTCTACTACTTACGCTAACTTTGGTTGGTAGTTCATATATGATTTCTAGGGAACACAAAAAAAAAACTAAATACAAAGAAATTTGAAAGCAAAATTTAATATATGACAACCATATATACAAGTTATCAAACTCTACTAATTATTTTTTAAAAAATTTGAGTTAATAAGTTGAGTAAAGATCATATTTAAGGCTAGTAAAACTCACAAATTTTTTGCGCAGATTTTTTTTTTCTAAACATAAAGAATAGACTCTACTAACAACAAAGAATATATTTCATTCAAGATATTGAGAGCAAAGTATAAACTTCTTCTAACTAAATTATTACAAATATTGATATTCCAACTCCAACCACTTGTGATAGCCTTTACCACTCACACTAACTTTAATTAAAACTTGAATCCTAGAACCCATCAATTAAACAAAAAAGAATGGCACCTAAGGCCCCCAAATCAAAGAAATTTTCACCTAAGACTCTGAATTGATTCTGCAAGCAAATAAGCCTTACATGCAAATATATTTGATGGTGAAAAGACTCATTTGCCGTTCATTTGAAATGTACAAGTTTTTCAGGTAGATGTATGTTTGTATATAATATGACAAAGTCCATATACTAATAACATAATATATATAGTATGTGTAATTTAGTTAAATAATAATGTACAAGTTTCCTAATTGTATGAATGACAAAATGTTCATATATAACATGACAATTAGGTCTATACCTTAATAACATAATGTCCGTTCATTATACATAATCTATATGATTTAGTTGAATAATAATGTACAAGTTTTTCAGATGTATAAATAATAAAATATCCGTATATAACATGACAAGGCTCATACATTATCAATACAATGTCTTGTGCACGATGTTATTTTTTGAAGAGAGACAAATGAGTCTTTTCACAAGAAAACATATTTGCATGTAAGGCCTCTAGGCATAAAAAAATAAATTCAGAATGTACTAGATCTTAGGTGCTAATTTATTTGATCTGGGGTCTTAAGTGCTATTCTCCCATTAAACAAGCATAATTCCCTATAAAATGTGCTACACTCTCTTGTCGGTTCTATTAATCACATGCTGCTTTGGTTAGAAAATCAATGCATAAACAGGATGTAAAACATACGATTGTCAATTAAGTTACTTTGGTCAATAAATTAATGTTGGAAAATAACTCAAAGTGGCCGGCAGTTAGATTCCTCTTGTTGTCCCCATTACCCTCTTTTCAGTAGGCAGAGTTTTCAGAAAACTCCCTAATATAATATAGATTTAGCCCCCAAGGAAAAAAAAAAACAGAGAAAATGATTAAAATGGAATTAACGTGTTTTTTATGATCATTGAAGCCATATACTTAATCGATCTGCAAACAAAGCATTGTGATCTCCTTAATTATGTAGGCGATGTTTTCATCGTTCACATTCTTATTAAAAGTTAAGCCACATTACTTTATCTTAAAATAACATAGGATTAAAAATTGGTATATAATACCAACATATATTGGTCATAGTAGATATGGCTATGGCTATTTAAGCGCTTGATCTCGAATTCGACTTTGTGTAATTGTAGAGAATGTTTTTAAAACAGATACCCCCAAATGGACCCAAGAAAGATTAAATCTAACCCAATTACATAATTTGACATGTTTTTTCTTGCATGTCTAGAATTTTTAAATATAAGCTGTGTACCTATGAATATTATAATTTAATTTGATAAGTATCATATTATGATTGGCCAAAAAATAAATTTCACAGTAATATAGTTTTCAATTTCGATATATGTTTCAAAATACACACACTCATATTGATAAATTGAAGGGTTTAATATGTATCTACCAAAATATTTCTCTTAACCACTTTATATACTCTACGTAGAAGTATGAATCATAAATGAAAGTAATTGCGAGCAGTTACAGATTTTATATCCCCCATCGATCATCTATTATCCAGTTGGGTTGATAATGCAATTATAAGTAAAATTAATTATATCTAACTAAAATTAAATATTTTTATTTTAATCCGAATTTCATGAAAGCACTTTTTAACATTTAAAGTCTCATATTGTAATATAATTTTGCAAGATTCTAGTTTAAGTTTGAAAAGTTCACAAGTCCAGAGGCTACACACACACACACACTATATATATATATATATATATATGATCAGATAAAGTTTGGACATTGAGAAAAAAATTGTGGCTCCTGTTTTGAATAGAATCAAGCTCTGTTGGGAAAAATAATAACTGAAAATAACTGGGCAAGTTGATATACAGTTTAGATGATTTCCCGGTGGAATCACGATTTTAGTCCAATGAAGTGATTATATTAGTTAGGAGGTAACTTATAGACAATTAAATTGAGATGTTTTATGTTTAATGAATCAAGTTAAAGGAAAAATAATTTTTTTGAGGGATTGAAACAAAATTGTATCATTGGAAGAGATCAAACTGCAAAAAAAAAAAAAAAATTAGAGGCCAAATTATTAATTGATTTCCAAAAATATAAAAAAAAATTGATTGGTTGTAGTTATAAATTGTTTGAAGATGTAAAAAAGATATTTATTATGTTGTTTAATACTTGAGTCAATATGAAAAGCTTCATGCAAGTTGGATAAAATTGAGCATATTGATAAAGTAAAAGAACCTATAAACTTAAATCTTGAGATTATCTGTTAAGATGGTGTCCTTTTGACTTTTGTTGCTCTCAACTAGTTATGTTTTTCCTTCATTTTCAAGTGGTGGGTTCAAGTTCCACACAAAAATAAAAGATAATGCGAAGGTGATCACAATTTGTATTGTTCGTTGAGGTTAGGGTCACAAACATAAAAGATAAAGTGCAGTTTGAAAATGCTTGCTGCATGTGAGCTATTTAGCTTAAGAAAACGAAAACTCAGATACGATATGATATATATTAATAAACGTAAAGAAAGACTTTTACATCATATGAACAATGATATGACACTACAACAAAGTATTAGCAACACGTCAATGCAAATATATTAACTTGATGAAAATGCGTTGACGCACACGTCTGAGTCGGATAAGTATGAGTTCAGCTTGTCTTCTCTTGAACTCTCTCCTAACAACTTTCATTTCAAGAAATATATATGTGTGTGTGTGTGTGTGTGTGTGTGTGTGACTATTTGAATCCAAAGAGTATTCTTTTTTAATCTGTATTATTAAGTTTCGAGATCTGCACAAAGGGACGATGATATGTTATTGGTCCTTTTAAGGGACAAATATTAATTTTTTAAGGGAAAATAATCGTATTCATTTTTTGAATAAATGTTTTCTTGTTATCTTACCACATTCTTAAGTAATCTTCATCTTGCTTATGCATGCATTTTAATAACTTTTTTGTACCTTGAATTTAATTTGGGAAAACATAACTAATGGTCTGTACAATTTTATCATGTTATGTTATTAGTCCTTTTAATTTTTTTTTTTTTCATGTTCCAGGTTTCTATAACTTTTGCCTTCTACAACGTTAGTCCATCTATTTTTAAATTAAATATACGCAAAGGAATGATGATATGGCACTGACAATTTTAAATTAAGGCATTACAAGCGTTGTCACCAAAACAATCTTCATGAAAAAGTATTTTTTACCTACTGCTAATTCAAATTTCTAACCTATTGTATTTTAAACACATTAGCATCCTCATTAATGTTGTTAATTACACATCAAACAATTTTACACTATTATTAGTATCATATCATCATCTATTTGGGCACATTTAAACATAAGAAGGTTGTAGATGCAAAAAATTAAAGGAACATGAAACATCAACAAAATATAGGAACCGATAACAAAATGTACTAAAATTATATGGGCCAATAATTATATTTTTTTCAATTAATTTTCTTCGGATGATTTTTTGATATGGCTATCTAAGTGGATTATATAAGTCCAATTAGGAGTAGTTCTCCCAAAAAATATTTTCCGCTTTCATATTGACTCAAATTCGAAGCCTTTCATGCATATATAATATTTGTGATCTGAATAAAAAATATTTAAGAACGATTTGATAATTAACAACATAACCCATTGTTCTTAAATAATTATTGTTATAATTCACTTGAACCTTCGGATAGTCCAACATCGATCGTGGTTAAAAGTGATAACAACTTGAATAAAAAAAACTCAATAAGTCTCGAGAGTTATGAATAATCAATATATATATATATATATGATGTGCAATTAAGTGTTGCCCTTGAGTTTTGGAAGCCATCGATTGTGATATTTGCTGTAATTAATTACCAAGATCAATTAAGCGGCAAACATCTTTCTTTTGTTAATGCAGGGCAACACTGTATTATTTTTAAAAATATTGGGGTTATATTGTGCCATCAAATATTTAAAAATATTGATTCCACCTTGGTGAATACTTCCAAGGTAAATTTATAGTTTAACTAATATTATAATTTCCTTGGTCCTTTTGGTAGGTCATGTTTTAGAATTAATTTACATATTTTTTTTTCTAAGATGTAGTTCTCACACATTTTAGTGTATTTGATACCTTTTTTTTTTTAGCAAATGAGTATAATAGAGAGAATGTTTATTTTTGGTGTTATTTAATTAGAAGTAAAGATGGTGACTTGTGGAGTTAAAAAAAAAAAAAAAAGATGAAAGTACTTGTACACTTGTATTCCCTCCCACTTTCTTCACTTAGCTTGTAGCCTTGTATTTTCTCCTGTCATTTTTATAAGACAGTATATGAGATATTTATTACTTTCTTCATTTAAAATTATAAATTATTTTTTAAAAGGTTAGATATTAAAAAATATAAGATATTTTTAATCTTTTAAAGTGTAATCATTATCTTTTTTTTAAGATGCTCTTATTAAATAAATAATTTTGTATTTATTTTAAGGTAAGACACCCTATTAAAGAAGGGTAAATATAAAAAAATAAAGTTAGTTTAAAGATAAATAACTACTTTATTGGGAGGTGAGATTTGATAAAAATACCTTATATTTTTAAATGAAGAGAGTACATCTTTCCCATATTGCTTCTATTTAATGTGTTAATTCATTTTATTAGAAATTATATCATGATTTTAAATAAGGATAAAATTAAAAATTTATTTTATTTTTAAATAGAATTACTGGATTTTAAGCATCTCATTGTTTTTATTGATGATAATGGTGGAAGTGTTTGATAAAAACGACCTGGAGGAATAATTCACCAAATGATTAATACAAGTAACATTAATTAATTCCATAATCTTCTTGCTAAAAACAAGTTCAACCATACTAATCAATTTTAACAAAAAAGTTACCAATATGGAACATAAAAAATAAGTCTTTGAATAAACTGTTTAGAACTTTAATTCAGGACGAGTCACTCTTTAACTTACAATAGGAATGTTTGAAAGAAGAATATAATCTTAATCAAATCCATGAGAAGTTTGATAAATATATAGGTTAATTTTGCATTATAGTACTAATTTCTTGTGGTCTAAGAATTGAACCTCACTTAAAAAAAAAAAAAAGGTAAAGAATGTGGGTGTGAGAGAGAGAGAGAGAGAGAGAGAGAGCAGAATGGTACTGCATGATGTCACTGTGGAGGGCCAAGTTGCTGGAAAAGTAGACAGCTTTTTGGCAGTAAAGATAAAAATTAAAGTAACTGATGTAATCAAAAATAGAATTCAGCCCTCGTTGCTTCCCCTAACTTCCACCTTTTTTAACCTTTGAAAACTTTTGCATCTGCTATAACTTTATCTAATATTTTCAATCAAATTATTGATATGAGGTTTATTTAATTTGGAGACATTTCCATATGATTTGGAGCTTTTTACATATATATTATCACAAAAAATGAAGAACTACAAATACAATTATATTGCAATATATCTTGCACAAAATATCTTTTATTAGATACATTTTTGATTCTATTTATAATGTAGAGAAAGAATATTTTCTTTAATTATATGTATAGGGAACCTCAATAATTATTATATCTATCTTTACTCTTTTATCTCTATTCAATGTTAGGAAAATTATCAAATACTAGAGTATTTTATTTTTAAAGTATGTATATTTAATACGGATAAAGTTAAAAACTTGTTAAATTTTTAGACAGAGTTAATAAAATTTAAAATTTTTCTTAATTTCAATGAAAATTTTAAAAATAACTTATAAATAAAACTGAAGGAAGTATTAGTTTTACTATCAGGTCATCATCAAATAATAATGGCTTTGATGAATCCCAATGGTTGCAAAAGATCTAACCATATGGGATTATTTATTATTCGGCTAAGCAACTAAAATCTTCAATACTCAAAGGTTAATCTTTTTCATCCCTATATAGATATAGTCATATATTCAAAAAGAAAGTAACATTACATGTTATCAGGAAGTTAAGAAATCAATCTATAATTTTTTTATATATTATTCATTTATTTCCTTTAAATTTAATTTATTTATCTTTTTCTCTGTCTCTCTTTGTGAATGTGTATTATATATATAATCATTTTATGACTGCAGAAAATCCACATTAATGAATGTGTTGAAACAAAAGAATGATCCTAATTAGGAAGTACACAAAGAGCTATGTGGTTAAACCATATATCCACACAACTATATATCAATTGTTCTACCGAGATATATATATTTCTTCCCTTAAAAATATAAAATATTTTTTAAAGGGTTGGATTTTTAAAAATGTAAAGCAATTTTAATCTTTTAAAGTGTAATTATTACTTTTTTTAAAAGTGCCCCTATTAAATAGATCACTTTATTTTTTTTAGAATGAAACACCTTATTAAATAAGAATAAATGTAAAAATATAAAGTTAGTTTAAAGATAAGTAACTATTTTATTGAAAGATGAGACTCAGTTAAATATATCTTATATTTTTGAATGGGTGGAGTGTATAGTTTAATTTAACATTCTTAATGTGCAAATATGTTCGAGTAGGTGAGACCCTTCAACACAGAGGGTTCGACAACCTAAATGCATGACATGTGCATTGGCTTGCCTAAGGATCCATTACAAGCAGCACAATTTCTATCATGATACTGCTAGCCATTTTAATTGAGTATAATTGATTATAAAAATAATTAATTAACATAAGTAATTTTAATTATAATTAATTATATTATAATGCAATCTATTTAGATATTAAAATTGATTTCAACTATACAAATTACCATAACAGATATTACTTTTTAAAATTAAATTATTGATATAGTTGCATTTAATATTATTAAATTTGTTAAATTTTAATACATCCGTCTTAAATTATAAAACACTTTTGAAAGAGTCTCTCCGTCCCAAAATATAAGACATTTTGGTAGATTAAGATGTCATTAAATGCAACAATTTCAATATTATCCTTTCTTTTTCTATAATTAATTTCTATCTTTTCTATTTTCAATATATTAAATGATGGATATTTTTGAAAGTTTATATTTTTATTTTTAAAAAATAAGGTTGTTAAATATATTTAATGAGATTTATTGATATGTGAGATTTTATCTAAAAATATCTTATAATTTAAAATGGAGGGAGTACTTAAGAAGTAAAATATATTATTTAATAGTAAAATTAAATTTATAAATAATCTGTCAGAGCTTATTTTAAAATATGATTCTGGCTCAATAATCAATTATCATACTTTTTGACTGTTTGGGTAATTTTTTTTTAAAATCAATTATTTAGCCACAAAAATTGACTATATTATCGATTCAAATTCCAATCAGGCTATGCACCATCTTTTTGCCTTTTCCCAGAAACCCCTAATTAACTATGGCCCACCATCACTGTAGATATCTATCCTCCACATTAAAATCACCACGCAACTCATCCTCTTTTTCACACCCTAAACTTTTTTTTTTTTTCCCCTTTTGCAATAGTTAATTGTGATCTTTTCAAAATAGCTGGCTGGCGAGAGCTTATTGCTTTGTCCTCTCCCTCTCAAGTTTCTTTATATATAATTTCAAAGCAGATCTTGTTTTGCACATTAATTGGATGTACTATAGTACTGGTACTGCTGCTTTCAGAGAAGTGAAGAAGAAAGAAGAAAGGTTAAGCCAATTTGGAGGAAGAATGGGTCATCACTCTTGCTGTAACAAGCAGAAGGTGAAAAGAGGGTTATGGTCACCTGAAGAAGACGAGAAACTCATCAACTACATCACCACTTATGGCCATGGTTGCTGGAGCTCTGTCCCTAAACTTGCAGGTTTCATATACAATCCCCCCCCCCCCGGGATTTCTCTTCTCTCTTACAGCTCATGATGCTTAATTACTTTTGTAGCTAGTCTGATACTTGTGCATCAAACACAAGCCAACAATAACGTTTGTTTGGCTTTCAAGCTATTAAACACTTATTTACAAAGATGAACAAGTCATGTAATTAATGTGAAACATGTGGGTAAATGCCATATGGTGCTTTATGTTTGTAGTTTTAGATTGCAGGATTGGTTCTGAATTTATTATATATGTTGTTTAATTTTCTTAACTGTGCAGGACTTCAGAGATGTGGCAAAAGTTGCAGATTAAGATGGATAAATTATCTGAGACCTGATTTGAAACGAGGAAGCTTCTCTCCACAAGAAGCAGCTCTCATTATTGAACTCCATAGCATTCTGGGCAACAGGTGATCAATTAACTGATTAATTAATTGAATGATTGATTGATATTATTATTGTTAATTAATGTTGCTTGTTTAATTACTTTAGCAATATTATTAATTAACAGGTGGGCTCAGATAGCAAAGCACCTACCTGGAAGAACAGACAATGAGGTGAAGAACTTTTGGAATTCAAGCGTCAAGAAGAAGCTTCTTTCTCATGATCATCATCTTCTTCTTCTTCCTCCTTTGGCCACTTGTAATGGTGCTTCTGTGGAAAGCTTCTTCCCTTTCACTCCAAACCCTAATAATAACAACATGATCTTAATCTCTCACCATAATCATCATCCCCAAGACCAGATGTACCTTCCCACTTCATCATCACCACTGATTCAAGGTTTTCAATTTGATCATGAAGCTTCTGAAGATCTTAAGATAGGCAATCTCCTTCATCTCCAGAATCCTAATTTGCAGGAAATTACACCATCCAATGGTACTATTCCATCTTCTTATAATGAAGATAGTACTTGGTCACTGGTAAATCATGAAAATAATCAGATTCCCAGAAGTGATCATACCAATGACCTGTTATCCCCACATTACATTATTGATGAGAAATTCATGAACCCAAGTCAACCTGTTGATCCTAGTACTGGACAGAAATTAATGTTTCAGAGTTCTGTCGAGGATTATAATATTGTTTGTGGCGTCCCGTATTCATCTTCATCTGGTTCCCAAGAACAAGACCCTCTTGTTGCAAGAATCATGCAGAGCTATCCATCTTCTGGTTTTGGCTATCCACAAGATCAAAGTCAAATGGCTGACATGGCAGCCAATCACATGGAGTTCATAGAAGCCATCATGTCGTCGTTGCCATTATTATCATCATCATCCTCCTCGTCCCCGTCCCCACTGTCATCGAACAATCAAATTTTCGCAAATACCCCTAATCTTCCTTCATGTTGGGAGCCATGAAGATCGATAACTCTGATCTCAAGATGCTTCTGAGTAAAACATTAGTTTGATTCTTCGAACATAACCTCAACATGAATTTACCTTTCCGAAGTTTTCTGCTTGTATCACTTTAATACTCAAGTGTATTATCATTTGTTTCAACCAGTAAAATATTCATTCATCTTTGAAAGGCTGGGTTGAAGCAAAATCAAGTGTTGAGTATTGGAGTGATTAAAAACTTTTGAGGTTATGTTTGATTGAGTCAATTGTAATTTTACTCGTTTGATTTATATATATATATATATATGTATAAAGTAACGATAAAATTTAGAGATATGGGACTCTCATTTTGATGTACTTATTTATGAATGCTATATCGTAACTTTGTCTGATCAGTTGCTTTTTCAGTGAATATCACAGTCATGCCTGCTTGTTCACTTCAGACTCTTCCATAAGTAGTGGATGCTTACTGAAGTTCCATAAATATGCATGCAGTCTCTTGGTTCTTTGGTATGTTTGTCAACTAAAAATGTTAGGAATGGGAGTGAATGCCCACCAGAGAGAAAGATTGTTAAATTATCTGAGTGTGTGTGGATGAAAAGCCTCAAATTGAATAAAAGTGGATTTAATAATTCATATAAAATAAAGAGAAAGAACCCATTTGTTTTCTCCTTCGTTTCTGGACGATCGCACTTCATTCTTACAAAACAAAAAAAAAAAATTGGAGCATTGTGGGGAGTAACTCTTACTCTATACTATATACATTAACATATTCCATTCCCCCCTCCCTCTCTTACACACACAAATAATGGTCAACTTGATGGCACTGGAGGACGAGGTGCCTTTAAAACAAAAAATCGGGAGGCTATACCAGCAAAGGGTTGTACTGGCTATTTTGTCTCATAGCATGCTTTAATAATTTCCAAAGTTTATAGTACCAATATAGAACTTTCTTGCGATTGAAGGTTTTGATTAAAGATTCCTAGGCATTGTTCGGCGAGATTATAGACTTATGATTCGACATTGAAGAAACAAGTCCATGAAAACAATTGTAAAGCTAACTATAATAACATTTTTAACAATTGTAATTAGTTTTTTCAGGTGCCCATTCGAGATTAGTGGTTGTTAAATTTTTTTTTTATTTGTGGGAATTAATGTTAAAAATATGTCAATAATTTATGAAACTAATTAATAGAAAGTAAAGTTGTGTCATTCATTAACATTTCTTTCAAAATATCAGCCTCAAAAATTACATCTGCATGCATTGACTTTGTGAAAGAGTCCATCCTATCCTGTCTTGACATTTTGGTTTCATACATCTTTGCTTATAAATTAGATCAACTTTTGAAAAAAGAACGTAAAACAAAGAGTCATTTCCAGCTCGAGAAAGAAAACAGAGGAAAAGATAATCGCCCTTTTCCCCACCAATTCATTCTTCGTTTTTTTTCCTTTCATTGTTTTTAAATTTTTAAAAAAACCATGTGCTTTGATAATTACTCTCAATCAATCAACCAGAAAAAGAAATTTTAAACCCTCCATACTCATCATAATATAATCATCCATTCAAAGAGACAAGAACATTAAAAAGAAATCATGACCGCCCTCTTTTGTTTTCTTTATCTTTTTTAATATATTATATACATAGTCACTTTTATAATTGCAGAAGATTGTCTGTAATCAATTCACTATCATAATATTGAAAATTAGGTCTACTTAGCTAATTTAACCGATCGAAAAACTGTTCAATCAATGTTTAACTAGTTTAATGAAATGCTTTATTCAAAACCAATCTAACCACAATTCAACTACTCCCTCCATCTCAAAATATAAGATACTTTAGGTAGATTTAGGTTTCATTAAATGAATCAGTTTTAATATTAAACTTTCTCTCTTTATAATTAATTTTCGTCCCTTTTCTTTTTAATATATTAAATGATGGATATTTTTAAAAGTTTATATTTTTGTTTTGAAAAGATAAAATTATTAAGTATATTTAATAATATTTATTGGTATGTAAGATTTTGTCTAAAAGTATCTTATAATTTGGGATAGAAAGAATATACTTTTAATTATTAACCCTAAAATTAGTGTCTTGACTGGTTTTATAATTAATCCAATTTTTAGTACCTTGTAAAAAAAAAAAGGAGGGCTAATGGTGAGATGGAGTTAAGAGGCAGCAAGGTAACAAGGGGGAAGCTCAATAATGGAAGGGCCCAGAATTTTGGAGGTGGACTGGCTGCCTGTGATAAAAATCTTCTTTGGATTTCAAGGGACAAAGCTTCAACACTCAAAGCTGGCCCTTTCCCAGCATTCCAATCAGTTTCCACATTTAAGAATCTTCAAAAGTCCCTTTTGCTTTCTCATGGCCCATCTTCGTCTTCTTCACACTTTTTCTTCAACACAGGGTAGGGTTTCAGCATTGCGGAAAACAGGTAACACCACCTTTTCTCATTGACTTTGTAACATCACAAGCCTTCGGATTCTATCATATGCACTATAAGCTGCTATTGCTTTATCTGATATCTTTCACACTGGATCAAGATTTGTGAATATTGCACTAAAACATGGTAAAATAAAATGCATATATTCTATTTCTTATTCAATCATTTATTCATCTGTAAGATTGTTGCGATCCATTTCAGACGGCACAACCAGCTAAGCAAGTAGTGAGAAAAAATGAGTTTAAGCTCGGAGCATGTGTGCAAGTGACTGAGTGAGCAACAAAGTCTGAGAGGAACTGACGAAATGAGGGAATGGTCTGTATGAAATAACTAGGTTAGAGTGAATATTTGAAATTTTAATGAATTATGCTAAATTTTATTTGAATTTTGTTTGAGTTAAATATAAAATGTCGCTTGTTAAAGCGTTTGAGTAAGTCATAAAGTTATATGGACTAAGTAACTAAAGAATTAGGCCCAATCAACAATATAAAAAAAAGGGCCAGCCCGAGCTCAGTGGGGAGTCACAATGCCAGATAAGCATGTTGAAATCTCATGAATTGCAAACCCACTCAAATATAACATTAAGTAAAATTAAAGATTCAAATTTTGTAAGTAGACAAAATAATATTGGAAGAGTTACTTCCAATTGAACTCAATAATATTCAAATCCGGTTCAACAGTACTAAAAATTGATAATTATACACCCAAAAAATTCTTTTGAAGCATAATTCCGAAAGTTCATACCAGGGTCACGCTATTTTTAGCCCTTTTAGAGGTAAGCATTGAAAATTTACTGGACAGTTGTATATGGCCAAGCCAATAACATCACCAGGTTCAGCAAAGAGTACTGTATACTACCTCCGTCAAGTAAGGCTTCATTAATTGAAGAATATGGGGACTAGATGTTTCCTTGTTCATAAAAGGTCAAGGTTCTCATCATGAACTTTTAGGGGATTCATGGCCTGAAAGATCATTTACCAGAATGACAAAACAGGAATCATACAAGTCTCCCGAATACCATCATTGAAGGCTGCTATACGCAAATCTCAAAGTTTTATCACATGTGCAATTGGTATTTTAAAATATTTAAAAGCCCAATGTTTTCATTGATGCTTTTAAAGTTGTGCAATTTTACCATAGGAGCAAAAAGTTGATTGTTTGTTGACTTGTTTACGCTTACGTGGCATTTCCATAAAGCTTTCACGTCACTTTTTATCATTTGTTAAAAAAAAAAATAGGTAGCATATAATAATAATAATAATAATAAATGGTGGTGGGTCCCACTACTTTTGCCATCAACCCATAACCTTTCATCTTTCTCCTACCGACCTCCCCATCTTCCATTACCATGACACTGCCATTCTTCTTCCTCTTCCACGACACAAGACTACCACCAAGTTCATTGTAATAACTCAGGAATTTTATAAAAAAAATTAAAATATATATTATTATATTTTAAGTGTATTTTTATTAATTTTAGGACAAACTTAACAAGAAGAAGGGTTGGCTTGGTGAACACTATCTTGTCATTTATTAAAGGTTTCAGGTTGGAATCCTCTGGAGGCAATAGGAGAATTTTTTTTTTTTTTTTTGCAAATAGTCTGGTTAAATTACCATTATGCGCTCCTCCCTTAATATGATATTTTTCTCTCTTCTCATTCTTTTCTTTCAGGAGAATCACGTTGAAACAGAGATGGAAAGCTCTGGAACCCTCACCATGTCCTTCGTCTCCGCCCTCTCTTCCTTCGCCATTTCCGGACATCGCCAGCGTGTGTGAGCAGAGATTCTGGCCGTTGATGCATGAAACGCAAAGCTCGAAAGTCTTCCTCTTTTCCTTTGCATTAAGTCGCTATTGATCGCTGCCTGGGAGGGGTGTCCTATCGCACTCAGAACCTTGCTGCTGTCATCGAAGAGCTGAACTAGTCGGGATCTCCCTTCTACGCGTTCTTCTTCCTTGTAACTGTTCTGTCTTCTCTTATTGGTGTTGTCGTCGACCAATGCTGTGGAGGCCGTGGATGGTCTAAAACATTCTTCCTGTTCTTTCTCTGTCTATGCAAGCACTTTGGGCTTCCTTGTCATTTTTCCATCCACTGCTAGTGTTTTCCTCCTTTCAGCTCGTCTGCATAGAGCCTTTTCTCATCTTGCTTCTCTATTCAATTTTCTTAGGATGAGGAGATTTGGAGGACTAGAAATTTAATTCACATTAAAAGATGAATTTTTAAATATTCTAAAAATTTTAAGTAAATGAATATCATCTGGATTGATTTTTTAATAAAATTATCTTTATCAAATATTATATTTTTATGTAAATTATTTTAATAACAATAATATAATTATTGAATATTTGCTAATTAATTTACTTCAATTGGCGAAATTACCCTTACCAAAATTTGATAATTTTTGTTAATCAATATGTGCAAGAAAATATTGGGTTGATATGAAAAACAATTCTCGTGAGTTTGATGTTTGAAACAAAAATTTTATTTTAATATTGATAATTTCCTTGCAAGTTTGAAATTAAATTTAAAAGGGACTTTATATAAAACACTAGTTACTAACGATAATTTCCTTAATCATTGGCCCCTTGGTCAATGACTAGTTAGGTTGAATTTCATAAGCCCTATTCTCACATTTGTTATTCATGGGTTTAATACTTGCATTTGTTTTCAAGGCTCCCTATTGCATTTGGTTAATATTACTCTTATAAACTGTGTGTCTATATTTGTTTTGTAACCCAAGCTACGTTTGGTTACTTATTCTCATGTACTATATATCCACGTTTGTCTATGTGACATAAGCCATATTCGATTATTTACCTTTATAGACTATATGTTTATATTTTTTTAATTGTTCTAATAAATTTCTATAATTATTAATTTGATTATTTGGTAGTTTTATATCCCATGGTTTTTATTTAATACTTTATTTATAAATAGTTATTTCATTTATGTGCTTGCTTAAAATCAAGTAATAATAACATTTGCTATAATAGTTCAATAGTTTAAAATTTTATTTAAAAGTTTGTAGAGTTATTTTATTCTAAAGTTTATTGAATTTTTATAAAAATTATTGTCTCTTTAACTTACATAATTGGTTCAAACTTTTCTTTTTATTTATATTCAATTCTTTATTATTAGGATGTTATTTACTGAAAAATTATTTTTGATCTCAAATATCTTAATTAATGCTAATCCTCCTATTGACCTTGAGAAAGTGTAGATGTGTTGGGTAAAGAATTGATCAAAATTTTTCTTTTGATATAATTATAAATGCTTATGTATTTGATTTTTGGATAAGTCAAGTTAGGTGATCTGCATAGGTTATAACTTGAGCTTTTATTTTAGTATATATGCTATTTATTGATTGGAAGGAACTAAGCTCCTTATTGATATAATATTTTATAAATATTTTTGTATTGTAACATTTTTGTAAAATTCTATTTGCAAGGAAGGTTCTATTAAAATTTCTACAAAAAATGTTGAAATTTTGTTATAATGACTAATATTAAAAATATTAAAATTTCAATATAAATCGAATTAGATTTTAGAAATGAAATGAATTTAAAATTAAAAACTTACAGAAATGTATAATATAATTCACATCTCATATTAATTATTCTCCATTTTTTAAGTGTGACATTTATCTTCCATTTCCTTAACAATACTTGCTTGATTTCAATATTGTCACTATCGATGGATTCAAAACTCAAGAATGTTAAAGGGGTGGAGTGTTTGATGGGGAAAGAAAGGTCAAAACATTTTTTCAGAAGAAAAAAAGATGAGTTGGATGCCACATAAACATGACACGTCAACATGATAAGTCAACTAACGGTTAACCTTTTGTTTCTATCAATTTGGGGCGACAAGACACCACTTTAAAAGACGTCGAGGGCAACATTGTATTTTAAAATACTTCGAGACACCAACTGCATTTGCGAGAAAATTTTGAAGGCAAATTTGTACATCAACTCTAATATTAACCTCAAATTTCCAATATGAGACGTGCGTCAAGTTCTTTGCAATTTGGTCATGACAAAATCATACATTTGTTGTGCTCACAAAACTTGAGACTAGAATTGGAAAAGCTAAGATTCATAGACAGATAAATGGACTGCATTGGAAATTGCAACTGACAAGAATCTCCATCGTGCATATTGGATTATCAACTGAATGTACAAACAACTCAATACATCACATATCCCTAAAATATTGCACCATTGCATGTATGGTTTCTCATCAAGTCTCTAGACGAGAGTATTCAGCCCCAGATTCCAAGGAACTAAGCCGTAATCCTCGACCGACCTTTTGCTATTCTTCGAGCAATGACTCTTCTGCCACCCTTGGTTGCCTTCCTGCTCATTTGAAAGGAACATAATGTCATCTACATCAGCGCAGTCCTCCACCCCCAACATAAATATGCACATCCATTATGCATATAGGTTTACAGTTTTGTCCTTGCTCTATAACCAAGTACTCAATGAGTATGCCATAATCATTTCGTAAAGGCAAGGAGGCAGGCAGGCAGGCCCATCCTTTGGCCTTATGGCACCTACTCAGATTGCCAGGTCATAATCTGTAGTTCCATGCTCCATTTTTAGTCATTAAAAATTTTCTCAAATTATTTTATGCCTGTACAACAGGGACAGAAACCTAAACTACACACCAAAGGAAGTGATACTCAATGTCACAATTCAAGTGACAAACCATATCCCATTGAGGCACACTTTAAATATTCTGTTCAAGCAAAATGTTTGCATACCCTAGATAACTTCCATGTTACTCGTCTATGCCAAAGCGTCTAATGATGACGTTATCAACTAAACTTCTACGGTTCTCTCATATTACAATCAGGTAGAAGAAAGGAGCATAAGAGTTTATATCAGTCTTCTTTCTTCATGTTAAAGGAGAAAAGGAGACATATATGTCAACAAATGAGATATTTACCGAGCGAAAAAGCCATGATTCCTCTTTCGCCGGATAAGGCTGGGTTGGAATGTCCTTTCGGGGAATAAAAGCATTGGTTTCTCTGATGAAGAAGCATCCCCTGCAGAACAATTAGAACAATTTAATCCAAAAGGAAAAGGAGGTAGAAATACAGATTGATTAGAAGAGCTTGACTGCTTGATAAAGATCACTAGCAACATGCAGGCAACATTTAGAAAAGAAAATACATGCAGTCCTTGGTCAACCACAACTGAATGATGGGAAAACAAGATATGCACCAACCAGGGCTCAAAAATGAATCTATAGAAGTTAGTCCAAAAATATGATCCTTCAATTAATCAAATTCATCATAAACTAATCAGGGTACTTTAACTCTCAGACAGCTGAGATCATATGTATCAAGTTCAAAGGGACCACCTTGTTCCCATACATCTTCGTATGCAAAAACTATGTAGGATGTTTAACAAAAATAAAAGTAGCACATATTAACAGGAAAGAAATGATTTCTCCCTCAAGGCAAATGAAAGAAACTGACATGACTGGCTAGTGTTGATTTGCAATGACCCTTTGAATCCATTAAAGTAACTACAGCAATGGAAGGAAAACCTTTTAACATAGGCCAAGGAATTATGTGATTGTATTTAAATCTATACATATTATATTGGCTATTGATCTACAATCTACATCAAACCGCATACTATTTCCCTATCCCTGTTCTTTCAACTAGAAAAGTTAAACTTCCAGGCACATTAGTGTTAACTCTTAAGATAATTATATTAAGAGGAATAATGTGAGCAAAAGTCTGAACATTCTGACTCAAATAAGAAAACCTCTTCAAATGATGCATACTCATTTGGCACTTCAGAACTCTATTACAAAGTCATTTTACAGAGTTCATCCAAAAACAGTACCTCATTATTTCCCTCTTGTATCTATTGAGTTTTAACTTAAAAAAACATCTTTACTCGTCTATGCTTCCCTGTACGTGCAAACAACATAAACAAGATCACAAAACGAGGAACTGAAGTGTGCCACTTCTTCCGATGTTTTTGTCCAAGTGGTAGGAATTTAAATTATTTAATAGATATTTGTCCAAAAAAAGTATTTATTAGATAACAGCAGAACAATGTATCTTATTATAATAAACTCAGCTTTTAAACCAACAAGTCAATGGTAAAAATTGGCATAGCACAATGAACAAATTAAATGCTCAAAATGAATTTTGCTGAACAAAATGCACTGGATATGCTACCATGGCTTCATAACCCATTAGTAGTTAACCCATCAAACTTAACGAATGAATAATTACAACTGAAAAGGTGGTTGAGGTTAAATGGTGGAGCGAAATGTTCAAGGGAATGATACCCCCATGATTCACTGTGATAACTGCTAAGTGCTAACTAAGCAAAGAGATGTCAGAAAATCCGGTGCTCCACTAGAGAACTAAACATGTGGAGCTGAACCTCAAGTTTGTCAGAAAGAAGATAATCGCTTGCTAGCTGAAGTGACATATATTGCTTTCCACAAACACATGGCAAACATCCTAATCGAACCTTTCACCAATAAAAGCCTCCATTGCTTCAGAAAGAAACTAGGAGCAGAAACCTACAAAAATTTTCAGTTCAAGAGGAGCGAATGATGGAGGATAAGGATAGCTCAATCAACCAAGTTTGATTTGATGGAGAACGTTATAGGATGATAGCATATAGAAGTTAGAGAAGTTAACATTGTCAGGACAGTCAACCAAGTTGGTTAAAGTAGTTATTTGCATAATAGGTTATGAATGTGCGCGCGCGCATGTGGCTCTGCTACCTGAGAATCAATCAAGAAAATTGAATTGAATAAAAAAAATAAAAAGAAAAAAGAAAAATATTTTGCATGCTATTCAACATTCAATATTTCCAACAAGTAAAGATAACTAATAGCGTCAAAGAATGTAAGCGTACCATCAGGTAAGAAGAATCGGAGAGAGGAAAGGCCACAAGGGTACAGGAACCTATCAGGAGCGAACTTGTTTGGCGATTCGGCCTCATTTTGTGGAAGTTGGAGAGAAGTAGGGAGCTTGGAGACGGAAGGGAATAGCTTGGGAGCGATTTCAAGGGCAGGCGATGCAGCCTGGTGATTCGAATGCAAACTTCGGTGAAGCAACAAGTTCGAAAACCGCTTCAACAAAGAGATTACACTATTAAAAAGGGCTTTCGATGCCATTTTTCACACTGAAATTTCAGAGCTTCCCCCTAAGCCCTGTTGAACCAGAGCAAAGCGGGGAGGAAGAATTTTCAGGCCGGGTCCCACCTTCCTTAGTTCGGTTCCTAATTTTTTTTTTGCCCGCTCGTAGTCCATTGTGAAAGCTTTGAACGTTCATGGTTTTTCGGCCATCTTCAACTTTCATGCACACTGCATAGCTTACAGTTTTTTTTTTTTAAAGGAAACACAATCATCCACTAATTCAAAGCTTTCTTCGTAGAGTTTTGTTTTTAGTCTTTAGCTTTTTTTTATATTTTTAGTTTCTATAATTTTAAAAAAAATTAGATGAGTTTTATTGTTCAGATCCCTGTAATTTTTATTTTTTAGTGTTTTTAGTCTCTATAAATATTAAAAACATTAAAAAAATTATAAATTATATCTTTTTTTTTTTAAGAAAGAATAGCTTTATGCTTATAGTCACAACAATTTAACCATTTGGAAAACAAATAATAAAAATGGGATGTAAAGGAAATTAAAATCTTATATTTAAAATCAAAACAATTTTTTAACTAACTCTCACAATTAGAACTGCAAGGAGTGTATAGGTCCTGCCTAGTTTTGATTAGAATCAACAAAATGAAATTGGAAGATTTTATCTTATTTACCTTTATTATTTATTTTCAAATACACATTATTATTTTGGTCTATGAGATGTAATTTTCAAATACTTCCGTTGTTTTAAATTATAAGATAATTTGAAATACAATTAGTATACCAATAAAATATAATAATGATACTTTATAAACCTATTTTTTCATAACAAAACTATAAACTTTCAAAAATACTTCTACACACTTAATCATTACTCCTTTCGGATCACAATATATGGCATTTTTTAGAAGCTTTACTTAATTTAATACAAGGCATTGGGTAATTTTTATACTTCTTCCGTTGAAAAATGTAAGGCATTTTTAATTGAATCTCAACCCCTAATAAAGTAGTTATTTACTTTCAAACTAACCATATTTTTTTATATTTACCCCTATTAAATACCTTATAATAAATATAAATTCATCATTAATAAGAGCATTTTCGAAAAAAGACAATAATTATACCTCAAAAGATTAAAAATGCTTTACATTTTTTAACATCCAACTCCTCAAAAAATGCCTTATATTTTTAACAGAAGGAGTAATTGTTTTTCCAATTGTGACTGTACTTCATTTAATCTTTTTTAAAAAAGGATGTATTAAAATTTTAATTATCATCATTAAAGCACCTATATAGAGTATTTAATGTGGGTAAAATTGAAAAAATTTAAATTTTTTTTTAAGAAATTTAAGTTTCAATTAACATTTTAAGCACCATGAATTAGTTACTAATACCTTATATTTTGGCCTAGAGGAAGTATATTATACTATTATTTTAATTCTCTTTCCACTTAAAAGGTATTATTGAAAAAATATCATTAATAAAATTTTATTTTTATCAAATTATCTTATATTTTAAAATAAAAAAAATCCTTCAAAGTTGTCTTATACTCCCTTCAAATTATAAAAGCCTTATTTGATCCAAAATATAAATTATTAAATAACTTTTATAATTATTATTTTAAATATACCCTTACATTATTTATTGCTTCTTTTAAAAAAATGATATATTAAAATTTTAATTACCATTATCAAAACACTTTATAGGATACTTAATGAAAATAAAATTAAAAATATAAGTTTTTTTACAAAATTAATTTTTCAACTTATATTTTTTTAAAAAATTTTAAATTATTGACTAATATCTCATATTTTACTTCGAAGGGAGCAATTTGGCACAAAGGGAGTACATATCATATTTACCCTTCATAACAAAACAAACGACCAATGGGGTTGAAGTCTCTGGACCAGTCTATCACTGATTATCATCCGATTTTATTCCTCACAGGCACGCAACAAAGAAATTCATATTCTAAAAAACCATCGATCCAAGTTTATCTATATTCAAACAGATAATTATATTGAAATTACACCTGCACAAGTTTTGCTAGTAATAACTTACAAGCAGACGAAGTGGCATTTTTAAAATATGCCCTACATATTACAAGAAGCATTTGCTTCACATAAGAAACAACAGGGGCCAAAGAAACAGAAACAATGAAGACGATGAAAAAAATTATACACGAAAAATAGTTGTGCAGATTGAAAATCAACTACTGAATTGTTGTGACTATTCCTTCCTCCTTCCATCTTCGATTAAAAAATGATGAAAACAAGAATAAAGAAAGAATTATCATAACTCCCAAATGTACAGTACTTCTCAGGTTTTCATTGTTCACTCGGAAGCAAAGTAGAGATCCAATCAGAAGCTGCCGTTTGGATCTCCGATTCAATATGAGGAGAAAGAGAGAGTGGGGTTACTGCAACCTGTTCCTCCAAATCCGATGCAATAATCAGAGTAAATAAATGAATATAGAAAATAAAAATATAGTCTCTAAGTTTTTTGTTCGGCCATCATAGTTTACAAGACTAAGACACCCTCAATTTCAATGTCCAGACCCCAAAAAAAGAGTTGCATTGTTCATAACTGGTATATATCATTGACTTGCTATGGATTTTACATCTTATGTATATTGATAGCTTGATTTTCTTGAAAGCATGGCATCAGATTCTCTGATAAAATAAAACGTAATGTGTGAATATTTTTAACAAAGCATTACATAATTGAGTTTTTCAAAAAAGTTTCCCAGCATGTTTTGTTCTTTTACTAGAAAACCTAATGGTAAATGTACAAGGATATTCAGATATACAGTTCAATAAAACGTCAAAAAATGATAGTAATATATATATAACATCAAAAGTTAGTTAAAAACATAACCCCTATAATTTTCATTGTAGAATTTAGATGAACAATTCAAGATGGTCCAATGCTAACACTTACAAATCCACTTTCAAGTGCTCTGTAATCCAGATCATCTTCTAGATCCTCCTGCTGCTTTTCCAAAAACTGCAAATACAAGTAGTGTACGATTAAGCTCACTTCAACAAATAGCAGAACATCATTTAATTGCCACTAAAAGCAAAAATGTATCAAGGTGAAATAGCCACCAGGATCACGTGACGTGAAGATTAAATTCTAGAAGACCATAATTCAAATGAATCTTTCGAAGATTTCAGATATCATTGAAAACAACTTTACAGCCTTGGAATAACCTCTTAACGAATTGATATATTACATATTCAGCACAGAAAAAACAGATCAATATCACAATAAAAGGATTCTCCCATGATGAAAAAGCTAACGTTCAATGAAGGATTTCGGTTTTTCCTCCCTCCTATTTACCTCTAATCTGAAATATTTCTTCACTCTGCTGAAATTAGGCTTTCCTGCAGCTCCAACTGATTCAACAACCTCCAAATTCTCTTTCTGTGTAGTCAATCTGCGAGCTGCACCCTGAAGCAACCAAGAAGAGATTATGATATTTGCACCAGGAATGCACTACAATCCCGTAAGATAACTAAAACACACAAAATAAAAATGTAGGTTACTCACAGCAGCAGAAGCATCTCGGCCAAGCTGCGCCAGCTGAAGGCCAAGGCCTTGTTGATTAGCCATGAAATGACCAGAAGGATAACGACGACTTGAAACAGCTTGCCAGTTTAGAGTGGATCTCCACATACTTTGCTTGGTCAATTTGAAACCCTGTCAATTAAGTAATTAACATACATCCATGTAAGACCATGAACTTTTGAGTAGAGTCAATCAAGAAGCAAAAACTATCATTCCAGAAAAGAATAAATGGAACATAGGTTTACAATGATACTACTCATAAAAAAATGCTGCCAACCAAGAGTAGCCATAACCTCATGAATCAAAAGCAGAATGAACAAGGTATTATGTTCAAGCTGTCCAGCTTGAAAGACGAAATTTAGCAGGAATTTGCAAGATCCATCCATCAAGATCGAACATAAATATACAACAACAACAACAAGCCTTTATCCCACTAGGTAGGGTCGGCTACATGGATTGCAAGACGCCATTGTGCTCTATCATTTATAAGATCGAACATAAATATACCATGTAAATAATAGCCTTAGGAAACAAACAGTTATGTGGAATGATAACCCCATCTCTAAGAAAACTACATTCAAGAAGTCATCTAGAAGACCACAACTCAAAAACACAACTTCTATATATTAGGTACCCATCGATTATGGTACCTTAACTTTTGCTCAGACCTTATAACATTATTTCAACATCATTTTGACAAATATCAGAGGATATGTATTGCGTGAGCTTCTTCAATCTTCATCATGCTCTTGTTAATAGAAGAAGCTTCAAACTAACACAACAACATCCATATGTTATTGCACTGCTGATTTCTCGGGAATAGTCTGATCCTTCCTCTACCATATCTTGAAGGTTGAAGCAGATAACAATGTTGAGAATTGAGATACATTTTAATTGATAACTTAGTAAAGATCCATGCAAACATCATATTGCAACTGGTGTGCAGGTTGAGATTTTTTTTTTTTTTAAAAAAAAGAAACTCATGATAGATTTTATGCACAACATAATCTCCAGACGTCACAATATAAAGAAACTAGTTCAAATGAGAAAAATTAACATTTTCGTTAAAAAGGTCAGGAATTCAGGCAAGTGAAAAGGTGAACTCGTACCAGAAGCAAAGAAACAGGGTAAATATCAATTAACGACAGCCAGCAGCAAGAGGATTAGAATTGGGAATTGAGGGAAGCTTAGGGCTCTTCTATCAGTTATTTAGAACTATGATATAATTGCTCAAGTAGGGATATATTATCCTCACTGGAATCTTAGCAAGATATCTCGAACTGTATTTACAATAATTTGAATTTTTGGTTATTTGAATCATGGTTGATGACAGTTCACAGCATATCACTACAATGAGGATCCTATAGCAACAAAAAACTGCATCACCCAGTGCAAAATTGAATATAGTGCATATAATTATATTATCCATAGTGAAAATTAGATAAAAGACTCGTGTTTAAATTAAAAATATATAAAAACATATCCCAAATGCAAACATGATAACAGGCAACAACTATGCAGAGGATGAAAGTCCATTGTCAAGAAATGATCTCAACCAGAAAGATTTTGAAAAACACATGGCCTAAAACCAAGAGTACAGAATTTTCACAATAAAATTATCCAAATCATGATAAAATTCACAGACCTTGTTACCCAAAGGAGATGTTGGAATTTCTATATTCAAAAAGAAGCTTTTGGGAAAAGTTCCCTTTCCAATATCCCTTATAGCTGCATTTATTATTGGTAAGCAGACTGCTACTGCATCCTTGAAATCTGTTTCTTGACTTTCTTCCTTCTTCCTATAACAGGATATGATACCGTTTCATAATCTCTGATAGAAAAATGCAGTTCAGGCTAGATATAACCTAAAGAAGGAAAAAATTTTAAACGCACCAATTCAATGATATTGACAGTGATGGTGCACCACAAAGTAATGCCTCTCTAGCTCCAGCAACAACACCTGAGTAGAACCTGGAGTACTTAAAGTATAAGATAAACTAATGTCTCCGCCTTAGGGCTAAAATTCCAAAGGATCATATACACACCATGCATCAACTATGGGATGAGATAAACTTACATGTGATGACCACAGCTTGACCCCCTATTAATTCCACTAATAACCTGAAATTCATATTAAATTATAACCACTTTGCTGGTGACAATGAGTTTGTGCATCATGTAATCATACGTAGAAGATAAGGGCTAACCAGCATAGGCTTTGACCATGAAAACAACGACCCTGATAAAGCTAGGGAAACACAATCCACAGGAGTTCCTGATTATAAAATATGAAAGAAAATAAACAATCTGCGAATGTAATGACAAACCTACAAATAAAGATTATGCCTATTTTGGGGAAAAAAATAATATAAAGGCAACTAAATTTTGAGTAAAAAAATAACAGCTAGATGCATTACTGTCAAATTATTGGTATTACTATTATAAAAATTAAATTTTCATGTACAAAGATTCAGTAAAGCGAATCCACTTCATTTAAGCTCCGATTTCACATAATATTGTAACAATAATACATGGCTAGCCACCAGGGAGGTGATATGCTGCAAATTAACAAACAAGTCATATTCGTTAAATTACGTCGATCTCAAGCAAATTCAAACCTTAATAGAATAGAATCCCATCACAAACCCCCTTATGTATTTTTAATAACGGATACCATGGTACGAAAGCCCTAAAATAACCAAAAAAATAAGTACAAGTCGTACCTGAAATTTCAAACGCAATGACACCATCAATTTGAGTAGAACTCGCTTCCACCGTTTCTCTGAGAGTTACAGAATGTCCTGCCGCTGATTTATCCCTAAAAACAAGCATTTAGACATTATCAAATTACAAAGGTAACCTGGATTCGATGACAAACAAGAGATGGGAGTAGAATATTTCCACAATTGAAGGAATGGCGAGATATTTAAAATACATTTAAAACAAAAGAGAACACAGGAACCGAAAGAACATGTGGGTAAAGAGAAACAAAATAACAATCGAGTGAACAATCCAAAAATCCAAGCACACAAATAAGAAAAACAAAGTAGATAAATGGCGTATTAGATCGAAAAATGAATCCAGATTAGAGTGAGAGAAAAAAAAAAACCCACGATTGGGGAACGCAGATATGGACATTGTAGAGGCCCTCGCGAACAAGAGCTTCAACCAGGTAAGTAAGGCCAGGGGACTCAATTCCTTCACTATTGACGACCAGGACAATAGGCTTCGAATTATCAATGAGCTCCGAGGAATCTGGACCCGAAGTAGAAGAAGAAGGTTCAGCAGTTTCAGCACCGTTCTCAGATTGGTCACCTTGTTCGGCTCCTTTCCTGCTGAGTAGGACCTGTTGAAGATTCGAGACGAGGCCAGGGGGCATCATGTTGTTCTTCACAGAAGTAGACGTCATGAAGAATGAGAGATTCTTCGAAACAGGAAACGAATGATGAGAGAAAGGGAGGGAATTTTAGGAATATGGAAGATTCAAAACCCTAAGGAGAGAAGAAAGAGCAGAAAAAGGAAGGCAATAAAGCGATGAAAATGGAAAGGGTAGGGACTGCTTGGAGAAATGGAGAGATAGACCGGTTCTAACGGCGTTATGTTGTGCGGAAAGAATAAAGAAAAGACATCGATGAGAAAGAAAGCTTCAAAGCGCTAAACAGTGCGAAAGATTGCATGTAAAAATGGGATCTTTAAGAGGACAGTCATCGTCAATCTTGAATTCCCAGCTAATGAAACGCGTCAAAGCATGGTTTCTTCCGATTTAGGTCACAGTTACACTTAACTTTTCACCGCAAGATTTGTCCAAAAAAAAAAATAAATAAGGCAAAAAAGTATTACATTTTGAAAAGTACAAATCCCCACACACAAAAATTAATTACTTAATATTTATTAATAATTAATATAAAATTAATAATTAATTTTTTATACAAAATTTTAACATAATTCTCTCTTATATTTTTAAATTAAATCAAAATAAGTGTATTTAATATGCCAATAATATTAATAATAAAAATTTATTATAAGATAAATAATATATAAAAAATTTACATTTCTTAATTTAGTTAGAAATAAATACTTTAAATATATAAATATATATTGTGCCAAAAAAATATACAAATATACTCTCTCCGTTAAAAAATATAAGATATTTTTTAAAAATTTAAATATTAAAAAATATAAGATATTTTTAATCTTTTAAAATATAATCATTACCTTTTATTTTAAAAGTATCCCTAATAAATAAATTATTTTATAATGAAACACTCTATTAAATAAAGATAAATATAAAAATATAGGATTAGTTTGAAGCAGTGTTTTCAGAACCGGACCGGACATTGAACCGAAAAAGTCAGCGGTTCACGGTTCGCATGGTTCAACCGATTGGACCAATGGTCTAACCGGTGACGTAATAATTAAATTAAAAAAATTATATATGTATATAATAATTTAAATATAAGAAATACATATGAAATTGCTATTTAACTTAAAAAACTTAAATATTTTAAGTTTATCACGACTTAACAAGCTATATGATACACTATAATATCAAATGATTAAAAAAATTAGTCATTTTTTTAAAAAAATTTGATAAAAAATAAAAAAAAGTTTTTTTTGAACAGTCCGGTTTTTGAAAACCGGATCCGGTTCCCGGTCCGACCACCGGTTCGAAACGGCTCAACCCGGCTCAACTCTGAAAACGGTTTTTTCCTTTGAACCAGACCGAAAACCAGACCGGTCGACGGTCCGACCGGCCGGTTCGGTCCGGTTTTTAAAACAGTGGTTTGAAGACAAGTAACTATTTTATTAAAGTAATATTCAATTAAAAATGTTTTAAATTTTTTAACAAAATGCGTACGTTTTTTTCTATGTTTTTATATATATATATTTTTTTTTTGTAATGTAAAAAACGATCGAGAAAAGTTTGAACGTTAAAGGTAAAATTGATCACATTGAGAAAGCACTCCCAATTAAATTAAGCAATGCTTGAATTTAATTTAATAACATATCATATAACAAATAATTGTATAAAAAATTATTAATATGTGTAAAACAAGAGCTGACATTATGAATCATAAGAATTAAGACATGCATTTCTTAAAATAAGAGCTCTGTTTTTGCGGCCTTTGAAAAGTAAGCAGTTGCCATTTGTATAAACCTGCTTAATGACATGAATGATTCATTATTATTCATTATTGATGACGTTGATATTGATGAATGGGATAATATATATATATATATATATATATATATCGCATATAAACGCCGGCAGAAACTTTAGTGACGCGTTAATGAAAACGAAATGAAAAATATTAAAAAAATATAATTTTTAATCTCTATGATTTCATCAAATTTTGTTTTTACTTTCTGTAATCTTTTATAGTGTTTCCAATCTTTATAGAGAGTAAAATCACTACAAAATAAAAACTATAAGAGTTGAAAAACAAATATCATCCAATATTTTTAAAATTATAGAGATTAAAAATATTAAAAAAATTATAAAAACTAAAAATTAAAACTCAATGAAACAATAAGAATCAAAGATTATATTTTTAAAAAAAATAAAATGAAAAATGAGGAAGGGGAAGGGACTAAAAGCAAGTCAGAATGATATTTGCCTTGAAATTATTCTTAGAACAAGAATGCTTACCAAAATTGGACAGAAGTTATGGTTGGATCATCAGATAAACTAGAACCGATAATTTGGGCTAGTCAGGCTTATTCAAATTGGATTTAATTTAGGCCAGACTTATTTAAATTGGGCTTGATATATCATACCTTATTAAAAAAGCTCATATAATCAAGCTCAACCCTAACTTTTTTTGCCAGGTTTAGATTGGCTCATTAAGCTTGGGTAAAATTATTAACTTTATATACATATAGAGTTAAAAATTCCAACAATTGAGTTTATTTAGGTCGGGCTCAAATAATATCGGGTTTATTCGAATCAGACTTAAAGTATCTTATCTTCTTAAAAAAATCATATAACCAAACTCGATCCTAATTTTTTTCAAATAAGTTCGAACTGACTTATTAAATTTAACCCAAATTATTGGCTTTAAGACAAATAGCCTTGTTCGTAAAAGGAAAAGAAAAAAAAACAAAGGTGGGTGACAAAAAATATACACCAAAATACGCAAATGATAATGAAAGTACTACCAAATATTAGAATTACCATTGAGTCCTGAGAACTTGTTTGCCATTTTTATTTTTACCAAAATGACATATTTGCCCTCTTTGACTGTCATAGGGAGTGACTATTTTAATTATGCTTTTGAATAGAACATATTAGAAAATAATTTTTTTTTCAAATTTGTGATTTATAAATATAATTTTTTTTACCAAAGTAATTTATAAATAGATTAGAAAATGACTATTTTCTTTCTAAAAGTAACTACTTTAGTTACTTGATTGATAAATAAATTTGCAAAAAAATAAAAAAGCAATTATTCTCTATACTGGTTTAGTCAATAATCCAATCAAAGTAATTATTCTCTATTTTGGTAAAGATTCTCAAGAAAAATATACAATTTGTTTGCATAAAACTTTGTATGTACCGAAACAATCTAAAAGAATATAATATAATCGTCTCAGTGAATATTTCATGAATGAAGGTTATAAAAATAATTCAATCTCTTCATGTGTTTTTATAAAGAAAAGTGGGTCAGAGTTTATTATGATTGCCGTTTATGTGGATAATTTGAATATAATTGAAACTCTTAAAGAGCTTCAAAAGGCATTTGATTGCTTAAAAATAGAATTTAGAATGAAAGATTTTGGAAGAATAAAATTCTGCCTCAATTTACAAATCAAGCACTTAACAAATAAAACTTTTCAACTTACATTGAAAAAAATATTAAAGCAATTTTACATAGACAAAGCACATTCATTAACTACTCCAATGATTGTAAGATCTCTTAATGAGAAAGAAGATTTTTTTTGCATATAAAGATAAAGAACTTCTTAGTCCTAAAGTACCATATTTTAGTACTATAGGTGCATTGATATATCTTACTAATTCAACATGACTTGATATTTCATTTCTTGTAAATTCATAAGCAAGATTAAGTTCTTCCCTAACAAAAAAGCATTGGAATGAAGTTAAACACTTATTTCAATATTTTTTAAGGACAATTGATATTTGATTATTTTATTTTAATGAATTTGAATCACAACTTATTGATTATGTAGATGCAGAATTTTGATTAGATTCACATGAAGGTAGATTATAAACTAGATATTTGCTTGCTTGTGGGGTATAAGAATATGTTTGCGCTCAGCCAAACAAACTTTAAATGCTTCATCATAAAATCATGCAAAAATAATTACAATTTATGAGATAAGTAGAGAATGTGTTTGGCTAAGGTTAATGAACTATTATATTCAAAATGTGTGTGGTTTATTGTTGGGAAAAAAATTATAACAATATTATATGAAGATAATACAGCATGCATAACTCAATTGAAAGGATGATGCATCAAATGAGATAAAACAAAACATATTTCTCCAAAATTCTTTTTCACTCATGACCTTTTAAAAAGCGGTGATATAGATGAACATGTTAGATTTATTATATTAAGTATGCTTAAGGATAGTATACTCTACCAAAATAGTTTAAGCCATTTGGTTAGATACTTCTTAAGCTTTATATATCATAATCCATTTTTTAATTTTTAAATGTTGAACTTTTTTTTACACTCTAATAATCTAATTACAAATTTATTCATGTGAAAATCTTATAGATTTATTTACTAAGATGTTGCCAACTTTCATATTTGAAAAGTTAGTATATGGTACTAGAATGTGCAAATTTAGAGACATAAAGTGATAGTGTCGTTAAGGGAAGTAAAGTAATATTGTTACCAAGGGGAGACCATAGGAAGCAAATATGATATATTCTTTTCCTTTTCCAATGTTTTGTCCCACTAAGATTTCCTAAAAAAGTTTTTATTAAGGCAATTTTAAAGAGTGTTTAAAAATATTGTGTACTTTTTTTTCTTCACTAGGTTTTTGTCTCATTAGGTTTTCTTAGTAAAGTTTTAATGAGATACAATATTTGTTATGAACATCCAAGGAGAGTATTACAAATATTACGTTATGGATATCCATAACTCATAATTCTTAGAATTTCTTTATCCTTAATATCCTAATGAATGGCTTAGAAGAAGTTTCTTATAGTTAATAACCTATAACCTTTAAAATATATATAATGCACAATTATATGTCTTTTTATATTTTTGTAACATTAGGATATGACTTAAATAGTTAGAGGCTTATAAATAGAAGTCATACCCAAAGCATATTTACCTAAGTGAATAAGAATTTTTTTTCATTGTTTTCTCTCCGATTTCTTATCTTGTCTTATTCTTCTCTACTCTTTATATTAGTTATATTTTTTAATATTTTTTATTTGTGATCTAATTGTAATTCTTTCCTAAAATAATTAATTACATGTGGGTAGTGTGAGAATCATCAAGCATAGGTGTGGAACTAACCATTGAACTATCTTGACATGCACTTTACTAATTTTCAAAATCTTATATTTATTGTCATCACTTATCAAAATATTACCACTTATTCTTAAAGTTGTGAACAATGAAAGATTTCATGGCTGACTTCTTGTAATAATTATATGTTTTATTATTATTATTATTATTATTATTGTTGTTGTTATTATTAGTAGAGGTTAGATTTTCATCTTCTAAATGTAGAAATAGAAAAATATGAAAAGAAAAAACTAATGGAGAAGACAATTACAAAAATATGTTTTTTTATAGGACATGAGATAATAAGAAGAAAAGTAAAATGAAAGATTAGAAAAAGAAAATAGTAGGTACAATTTTTATCTTATCAAACTTTTGCCTCCATGCTTTCAAAAATTATTTAGGAGAATTTCATATTAAGACCATGGATGTGACTAAATTAAAAATTAGAACAAAATAAATTTGAAAATACACAACAGGCTATTGGGATTTAAATAAAAATAATTTTCATAGTAGTTGGTTAAAATTTCCTTAATAGAAATGAAGAAATAAAATGTGAATAAGTGCGTAACACGACTTGTTAAATATGTAACATGATTTGTTAAATTTCTAACATTACTTATCAAATTTATAACATTATTTGTGAATTTATCAAACCTCAATTAAATCTATAAGTTGTTAAATATGTTATCTTAACATGTATTTGTTAAAAATATTACATTACTTGTTAATTCTCTTACATTACTTAATAAGTTCATATATTATTTGTTAATTATGTAACTTATGTTAAATCCATTATGACATGTTAAATTATTAACTTAATTTGTAAAATTTACTATGTTACTTGTTGTTATTGTGTAAGGGATTTAATATGACACGTTAAATTATTATCTTAACTTGTAAAATTCAGTATGCATTTAGGAAGCAATACAAGTGATTTAACAAGTTATCTTATGTATTTAACAAGTCATGTTAAGCAATAATTCATAAGAACTTTAACATGACATGTTAAATTATTAACTTATAAAATTCCTTATTATGAATTTAACAAGTAATGTTACATATTTAATAAGCCATATTAAGTAATAATTCACATTCTCTTGTTTCATTTCCATTAAAAGCATTTTAGTCATTTGCCTCATAGAATTATTTTCATTTCAATCCTGATAGTTTTTAGTGTATTTGCAAATTTCTTTGATCCTAATTTTTAATTAAGTCATATCCATGGTTCTGATATGAAATTCTCCCAAATTATTTCAAAAGATACAACACTTGTTTCTAAATTTGTCACTTCTTTTTCTCCTAGTTTTCTTTTAGGGAGACCCATTTTGAACCTCTTTATGGAGTTTTCTTTGAGATTTTGTAGGTCGTCAGCAAGGTGTAAAATCCAAGTCAAAATTTTTTAGGAAAACAAAAATAAAATCTCTTTAAATTATCTAAATAATATTTTAGTTTTTTAAAATGCTATAATTCTTTTAAAGTCTTTAGAAACTTTTTTATCATTAAGAAATTAATATAAATGATTAAATTATTTTTAATTTAAATATTAATTATCATTCACAAGTTTTGTTTTCAGATTCACAATTTTTCTTCTTGAAATCACAAGAATTCAATAACAATTCACAAATTTATATTTGAAATTTGGATAATCCTAAAGTGTTAAATATTGATTATCATTTATAAGTTTTATTTTAATATTCATAACTTTTTTTAAATCATAAGAATATAATAACAATTTATAAGTTCACATTTAAAATTCTGAGTTAAAAATAATTTAGTCATTGATAGTAATTTTTTAATGATAGAAAATTTTTTATAAACTTTAAAAAAATTATGACATCTTAAAAGACTAAAATATCATTTATATAATTTAAAAAAAATTTATTATCATTTTTTCAATTTTTTTCAATTAAACTGAGTAAGGGTCGGATTTTATGTATGATGGTATCTGATCTAATTCTATGTTACTGAAGTAAAAAGTACTTAAAAAAGGTTACCCTCTCCACTAAAAAAAAAAAAAAGAAAGAAGCCTTCCCTCTTCCATCATCGCTATTCGTTGTTAACATCCCATAATCGTCAGTGCTTCACCCTCCACTTCCGCTCATCCTCATCTGCCATCTCTACTTCACTTTCATCATCGACTATGACGTTATATTGTGATTTGTGAACTTTCTTTATCAGTTTCAGGTTCTAGTTCTTTCTCTTACTGTTTAGGATTGTGCTAGTACTCTTATTTCTGTATCTGTATCGATCTTCCTAAGTTAACTTGTTAGTCAAATGTATTATATCTAATTTCCGTTAATTGATAATTTTCTTGACATTCATTTCGTGTTAGCCATTAGGGTCGACAAATTTGTCAGGGGCGTGAGCTAATTGTAAAGTATGATGGGTGTTTGTGAGTCAAGGGAGATGCCGAACTACTTTTCTTGAAAAATTATCTGGCTTTATTGTGTAATCAACATTCAAGATAGCCTAAGGGGATAGATTTGGGTTTTTTGTATTTTCAGAGTAATACCCATTGGGCGTATAATTGAAGTATGTGATCATTTATGATATACCAGAGACATGTAGGAACTTTCACACTTTGTTTCGGTTCATTTTTCCTTTTGGAAGCTTGAAAGTGATGAAATTCTTCTATAAAAAAATTCTTCCTCTCTCATTGTCTTAAAGAGGAGGTAGAAAACTGTGGTTCTCTTTGAGGATAGTCTCCTTCCTTTCTTTGGTGATCATCCATGTCATTAGAAATAGAGCATCTGGGTAATTTTGATGGCAGATATTTTCAGATATATTTAGTTCTTGATTTTTAAGCACTTGAAAAAGAAAAAAAACCCTGTAATTGATTGCTGTAATCACATTTTACTCAGCTGCCTAAAAGTCATCACTAGAACAATTATTTTGCAAGTGAGATTTTATCTCTGCATCATAGACAAGTAATAGCAGTGGCTTGAATACGTTGCTTCAGAATCACAATGTGGGGATAATTATCTGGTACTTCCCTATTGAACATTTCCTGTATTTTGGACAGTCCCCCTAAATGGAATTTAATGAAGATCCTGGGCCAATTGATAAATCTGTACTTTATGATCAAGATAATCATGTCTCTTCAGCAGTTTGGGATGGGCAGGTGAGTGAGTTTCTTGTTACTACTTATATATATATATGTGTGTGTTAGTATGCATACCATGAGATACATATTATTCATACCAATTCCCCAATTGCATATTCAGATCATGATTTTATTAGATGTGCATAGGGATTGGACGGGTCTGCTACATGATTGAGTTTCTTTCCTATTATAGTTTTGATTCCAGTACTTTATCTCATGAAGATACTGTCATTTTCTCATTTATTTTCCCTTCCTTCTTGATAAAATTTCCTCTTGTATTTAAAAAAAAAAAAAAAACACAGGAACGTGGTGTTCTTAGATGTCATGAACACACCTCAATGCTTGATCAGTGGAAGCTCACTCCTAAACAGATTGAGTTGGTTGAGAAGGCTGGTTTTGGTTACCTACGTGTGCTTCCTGCTATGAGTCTTGACAATGCACTGATAGCTGCTTTGGTAGAGCGGTGGAGAAGGGAAACAAATACCTTTCACTTGACTGTTGGAGAAATGACAATAACCCTTGAAGATGTTGCATTGTTGCTTGGATTGGCAATTGATGGAGATCCGGTCATAGGTCCGATCAGTACTCCAAGTTCAGTTTGTGAAAAGTTGCTTGGGAGAGTACCGGAGGATCTGAATGGTGGAATGGTGAAACTTACTTGGCTGAAGGAGTTCTTTTCTGAGTGTCCTGAAGATGTGCCACTGGAAGAGATTGAGCGCTGTACACGTGCTTACCTTCTATACCTAGTGGGAAGTACGATATTTTCGACAACAACTGGGAACAAAGTCCCTGTAATGTATCTTTCTTTGTTTGAGGATTTTGACAAAGCTAGGAAATTTGCTTGGGGTGCTGCTGCATTGGCATTTTTATACAGAGCCCTTGGCAATGCCTCTCTTAAATCCCAGAGTACCATTAGTGGCTGTTTAACTCTAGTACAGGTCACAAACATCATCCTTTTTTAACTTTTGCTTTATTTATTATGTATTATTGTGATTTGTTCTGCTAATGATTCTCATTCTTAACGCTGATAATTGAGTTAGTGTTCTTTTCAGTGTTGGAGTTATTCTCGCCTCAATGTTGGTCACCCAAAATTTAATCAAGAACCAGAAAGTAATTGCTTCCCCTTTGTACTTAGATGGAAAGGGAAAAGTGGTTCAAGAGCTAAATGTAATGTAGTGACCTACAGAAAGGCTTTGGATTCTCTTGATCCTTGCAACGTAAGTTTAATATGGGGTTAATATATTCATCAAGGTGACGATACTGAATCTGCCTTACTGTTTGTATCCAGGTTCGGTGGCTTCCTTATAGGGATATGGACTGTACAGCTATACCAGAAGATATAAGAGCCAGTCTAATGTTACGTGCATCTAGAACAATGCTATTATGTTTTGACAAGGCAGAAAGGCACCTTCCAGATCGCTGCTTAAGGCAATTTGGGATGTGTCAAACAATCCCAAAGGAAGTGCAACAGTGGGAGAGAAAGAGTCGTATAGTGGACCATGGGGTGGACTTGTTGGGGAAAATGGATCTGGCACTCAAAGAATGGTCAGAGCGTTGGCTTTATATCATGGGAAGTGATGACAGTGTTAATGAGGATGAGTACATGCAGTGGTACCAGAAGATTACTCGAAGATATATCGGAAGGGTTACATCATCTCTGGAGTCAGAGTATCAGAGAACTGTAAGTCTGTGGGAAACAATCAACATGTATTTGTCTGTTGATTGTAGCTTTTAAAATGTCCAGCACCAAAACAAAATCAGTCAGTGTCACACTCATAAAATCAATTCAACTGCGTGTTGCTTTTAACTCAAGACTAATCAGATGGTTTGGTTTTCAGTCTTGTAATGAAGCGAACAGAACCATCCGAGGATTGCATTTGCATGTTAGTTCATAATTTAACATTTTTCTCGCCCATGTGCGTGCATACATTCACGTCTTGTTATTTTCTCTGTGAAATAAAACTTCGAATTACACAATTTATAAGCTGCAGGTTTGAGGCTTATCAGCTAAAAGTTGTTTTCTATTAATTTTTTTGTAAGATTAAGCATTGATTAACAAGTAATTACTTAATTGATCTTGATCATATAAAGAGATTAGGACCATCATATATGGGTGGGCTATAATTTTTTTGTCCATCGGTTGCTTCAGTTTGGTCTGCATCTTATAAATGATTAGACTGAGCTGAGGGAAACTCCTGGTAGTTATGTATTATTGACAACTAAATATATTTTTTTTTCCCCAGGTTACTGCAATGAGGGAAATTGCAAACATAGCAGATATAGTGTCCACGGAAGGATTGGATTCTTATAATGGAGAGTTGCTTGTTGAGGTTAGGAATATTGTACATAAATGTTTGGCAGAGCAATTTGAAGACTTACCGAATGAGAAAATGAAAAAGAAGGGAAGTCGTAAACGTAGGCAGAAGGATTGCCTTACTATAGAGTATGAATAGCATGATACAGACAGCGACAATCACTTAGGCTAATTTTGACTCTTGTGCATTGATGCTTTAAAATGAGGTTGGTGAAGGATACAAGACACATCCCTAAACACCACTAGAAATATAATCCTTTAGAAGAAGGATGAGATTTATTTATAATTATGAAATTTCTGACATCGCAGTGCTGATAGAATCTTGTTGCCGTGTAGCGATTGTAAATCTCCATTTGGTCATTTTGTTGTATCCATTTGGATTTGAAATTGGACGAAACAAACGTTGCTTAACAAAATGAGTTATGTGATACATTTGTCTTTCGGAAACACAGATTTCATTCAATCATCGTTACAATAAGATGAACTCATTCTTCTGCTTTAAGATACATGAATATACTTGATGTTCTCCCCAATATTTGTGCAAAAGGACAAGGGCTTGGTAACAAGCCTCATTTTAGTCGAATGCTCTTTAGAAGCAATATAGATGGGAAAGAATCCTCTTAGCATTGAATGAAGTCATTTGATTTTTTTTTTTTTTTTAAATCGAGTAACCACAACTTGAGAGGAGGATTTCTGACATTCTTTTGTCAATCTCCCATTGTCACAAGCACAATTGCAGTTGTAACTTGTAACTGCTGTCTCTTCTTAAATAGAATGTCTTCCCCCTCACTTCTTTTGAGAGGAAAACCTGCTCATAACAAGTTAAAGTGCAAAAAAGAAAATCAATAATATCAAGGTATATAATTAAATTTACAGGAAGTTGAGCTATTCAATAGTACAACCTTAGACTTTGTGCAATGCATGAAATCCATTTTTAATAAACAGTTGTTCAATAAAAAAGTTTGAAAACATGTTCATGAAATTAAGTATACTTGAGAGTAAATGCTCTGATTATTAGTAACAAAGGGATGTTCTTCATTATAATACATGTTTTATCAAAAATCCTTTTCGATCACTAATTTCGCTTCAATTGCAATCCTAATTCAAATTCTGCTTTGTTTAAGAATTTTAGATTCAAACAAAGCTATGAGTTCAACTACATGCTACAGTTGACTGTGAGCAGAAGCTAGCAGCAACGCAATAATAATCACCAAGAACGATATGATGTACCAAACTTTAAACGGGGTCCTTCCTCCCACATGTATTCATGATTTTCACAGATTAAAAACAGAATAAATTAAGGGTTGAATCCAAAGAAATTAAATATGAAGGGAAAAGAAAGTGTAGCATTCTCCTTCAATTTGTATAAAAAATTAGACCAGCCCTAAAGGACAAATACTAGAATAGTTGAGTAATCTAACAAGTGTAAATATTGCAATTATTATTAAATTCTAACCATGACTTAAAGTTTAACTACCTAAAAATGACATTCTACAAAAGAAAACAATGAAAACGGCAATCAGCAAACGCTATAGAATGCAACAAGCCAAAAACAAAGATTTTTATTAGAGACATATCAGCGAAATTCAATTCTTGTAGAAGAGTCATGATGAATTGATGATTCAAGCACATCAATGGACTTGAAGATATGACAAACAAACTGCTTTATACTTGAAGATTTTTAATTCATTGTATATGGAAGAGCAGGGACAGATCTAGAACAAAGTTTTTTTTTTTTTTGGGGGGGGTGGAAATAAAAAACTACATTATAGTGGGGGTGTAAAATTAATTTGACCATTTTTGACAAATAAAAAGCAAGTAATTTTTACTTTCTTTTTTTCTTGGGTATCATTTGGTGGGGTGCTCCCCCCAGCCCCCTAACATAAATCCGTCTGTGTTAAAGTAAAACATTAATTCATAAATTATGTGTACCTTTTTTTAGATATAATAGGGAGATGGATGCAACTATGCATTAAAGTTGAGCTTATAATTAACGAAAGAAGCTAGACGTACCTGTAAAGGTAATCAGAGGAATTGCCTGTGGCGCTTTTCTTTCCGCATTACAGAATCATCAACACATGCATCCCTCTTTCTTTTCCTATCCAGCATGAACTCTGTCTCTGAGGCATATATTGGGCACACTCCACATGCTTTAATGGGGACATCAGAATCGATGAACTCAATATCATCATCCCAATATGTAGCAGAGAATTTACATGCAATCCTGCCATGATTTGGGGTAAATTTCTGATACCATAGAAAAACATTATCCGAAGTGTAGCCCCTCCGACGATAGAAAGTATTTAAGTATTGGGTTTTGAATTTGAGGTTGTTATCATCAGAGTAATTACAGCAAATGGTCAGGCCCATTGGGGTGGGTGGAAGAACACAACAAAACACCATGCCTCGTGATTGTTCAAGATTACAGGTAAATTCAACAGTACCTGAAGCCACTGCCATCTGTTTATATCTGATCCAATTAGGAACTCTTCTTCCTGAGTAACAGACGCTATAACATTTAAAGTTTTTAGCAGCAGCTGAAATAACTGAGCAGTGAATTAATTTATCAATAAAGAGAAGTGAAGGCTCATCCAACTTTGCACAATTTTTGAAATCAAAGCAACGTACATTCTGCTTGAATTCATGTTGAAATCGTGCCGACCGGAATATTGTCTCCAGTGATATGCAGTTTGTGGCTTCTAAAAGTTCAAGAGTGGGAGGAAGTCCAAGTATAGACCTAAGCATCCTACAATTCATCAAGTAAATCCATCGCAGGTTTGAAAGATGCTGCACGGAGGCTGGCAATATCTCCACCCTGGATCCTGCCAATGATAATGCTTCTAACTCTGTTAAGGCACTGATATTGTCAGGGATTTCTGACAATCTACTACAGTTGTCTAAATATAAACGCCTTAAACCACGCCAGGCAGCAAGTAGGGTCTCTAGCTCCGTTTTGCGAACCACTTGGTGGAAAGTGTCAAGTCGAAACCTCACAAGACTTGTCAAGCAACACAACTCATTTATGGGAAGACTACTTAGTCTTGAACCAGTGAGACAAAACTCTCGAAGTTTTGTAAAATGCCCAATTGCTGGCAAACGCAATATTTCGATTTTACTGCTCCATAGATCTAATTGTTCAATGTTTCCCAATGACAAACAAAATTCCTTGATGCTATCACAGCCATCAACTCTAAGGTCAGAGAGAGATTTTAAATGTGCCTCACTTTTAAGACTCTCTAACTTTGAGCAATATGATACATCTAAATTTACAAGTGCTTGAGATAAGATAGAAGAATGCACACTGCGCAGATTTTCACAGAAATCCAGGTGTACTGTCTCAAGCTTGCGTGCCATAGAGAAATCAGGCAACTCTATTAATTGTTGGGATCCGCTTAGATTTATTATCTTTAAATTTGGAAGATCCTATAACAATGAAATGATAAAATTACATAAAAGGTCCTCATAATTTAATTAGATTAAAGATGAACAGAATACTTTTCAGTATATGTATGAAGTACCTGTACTCCATCCCAAAGGTTTTTCACATTGCTGTATTCCATTTGAAGTTCAACAAGGTTCTCTGGACAAAAGCCTAATGGCAGAGACTTCAAAGGATAAACATCCCAATGAAAGTACCTCAAGCTCTTAGGCAAAAAATCAATATCATGGGGAAGCTTTATATGAGATGTCATTTGCCATCCACAACTGGAATAGAACTTGATGATTCTCAACTTTCTCATTTTGGTGAATGTGTCAGCTCTCAATCGCACATCTTTAATTTGAGCCACATCCATTGTGATGCCTTGAATTTTCTTAGTGCCCTGACATAAAAGCAAATTCAAAATGACAATAAAGTTATTAAAAACTGGTTGAAAAAAATAAAAAGAAAAGTCAATGCGTCTTTCTCTTACCATGCTATGTTTTAATAGATCGAAAATTTCTTTAGTGTCATTCAATCGACTACGTTTTTCAGGATGCTTGGGAGATTCCTCACGAACTATTTGCTCACCCACTTCTTGCATCAAATCGTGGATTTTATAGACCCTTCATCTGAAATTTTTACAAGAGCTTTGTTGACAAGATTTTCAATTCCACTGAATGCTTCAAAATCACAAGCTTCTAACACACTTGTAACCTATCTTTTTGTTCTCCAAAAAAAAAAAAATGCAATGTCTAAGAATATTTGCTTGTCATTATAATCTAATCCATCATAACTTTCCTTCAATATGTTTTGAATGTCCTGTTTTGGATACTTTTGGAGTTTTCTAAGCTCACTTTCCCAATATTTGTTACTTCTATAAGAAAAAATGACAACCCAAAGCTTCTAGAGCTAAAGGAATGCCTTTAGCATAGGCAACTGTTCTCCCTGATAGCTCTTTATATCCAATCATGGGATGACTTTGTTTGAAGGCATTGAAGCTGAAAAGTTTGAGTGATTCTTCAAAGTTCAATTCCTTCACTTCATGTATATATTCTTCATCAATCCCTGCACTCCTAAGAACATGCTTGTCTCCACTTGTTATATAATAACTCTACTACCCCATCCCAACCAAGTTTCTTCTACTACAGATAGATCATTTAGTTGCATTGGGTTGTCCACGTCATCAAGCACGATGAAGACTTTTTTTGGCTGTAGCCTCCTAATTGTAGCATTCACATGGAGACTTATTGGTTTAGTAGCTTATAAAGAAGTTCTTGACTCAAATACTTGAAACCATCAATCTTTTCTGATTTTGCTCTCACATTTTCTAAGAAGCAAGACATTTCGAATTGAGAAGAAAAATGGTCATATATTTCATGAGCAAGAGTTGTTTTACCTATTCCTCCAGTGCCCCAAATTCCAAGAAATCAAACTTCTTGTGGTTCAATTTTCACAAATGATCCAACCTTAGCAAAATTCTGATAAATTCCAGCAAGATTTTTAAAGTTTCCAGACTTCTTTGGATACTTATCTGCCCATTTTTTCATGACATCGTTGACTATTCCAACAATGAGTTCAGATTCATTTCTAGCATATAAAAAGAAAACATAAAAAGAAAAAGAATAATTGATTAACCTTCACAGGATAGCTTTTCTGGAAACACTAAGAAAACTCCATAAGACATTTTATGAAATGATACATTGACTAAGAAAACTTGCCGAAAATCTGATGAATAGTGATACCCAGACAAATGAGCAGTTTTAGTCAAAGTAGATCTCCAAATTTGCAGCTTGTCCATGTCATCCTTGAACTTCTTTTCATGTTTGGCAAATGCATCTGAATAAGAGCCTCTTTGATGTCTGATATCTAAGGATCGATATTGTAAAAAACAGGTATTACAATCTGTTGATTGGTTTCCTTGCATTCCATGATCTTGACAAGCTCTTCCAAACACCACTTTGAAGAAGCATAGTCTTTAGAGAATATCACCAATGAAATCATTGATCCTTCTATTGCTTCCACAAGTGCTGATGATATTTCTTCTCCTCCAGCCTCTCATCCACATACACTTCAATATGATTTTGGTGCAATTCCATTTTTAGATGGCTAAGAAACCCATGTCTGGTGTCTGAACCTCTAAAGCTTATAAACACATCATATTTTTCCCGATAAACTTGGGAAGAAGAAGCACTAGCCGCCATTGATTTTTCCTCATAAACAATAAAAAATAAAATTTTTAATATTAGATCATGATTAAACACAATAACAAATTCTGAATTTGGAGGGTGTGCTTTTTGACAACATGGGTGCAAGAAGATGCTTCCATATTAACTGGAATAGAACAAGGCATTCACACTAAACAATGGATGATATAAGTGTATGCTCTTCCGCTGACAAGTGACAATTTTGGTACGTAATAAAATGCTTTCACATCCGGGATGGGGTTGCCCCCAAAATTGGGTGGGTTCGGCTTGATATGAATGGATTAATCAACCAAATAGGAGATGCAACTTGTGGAGGGCTCGTCCATGATGAATATGGCATCTTGAAATGTAGTTTTCTGGAAGAAGTTGGGGTGTTACCACTATAGCTAAGCTTATGAGAATTTTGGAGGGTTTGAAACTTTGTTGGGCTCAAGGTTATAGGAAAATTAGAGTGTTCGCTGAATCTACGGAGGCTTTAACTTCATATTGACTCTCCAAGACAGAAGACACCCGGCTTTTGAGTTTGACATAAGAGGACTTGATTTATGTGTGATTGAAATCTCACTAATTATGAACCAGCAAGTATTGGTAATAGCGACAAGGATTGTGGTCGATCGCTTAAACACAAATCATCAAATTCAAGTGCATGTGAATACAAAAAAAGTCTTTGAGATGGCTACCTTTGATTAGGCTCATTAGTGTTTAAATCTAACCCAATTACATAATCAAATCAAATATATATGTATATATATATATATATAATCTCACTTATAACCAAACCTTTAGAGAAACTAATGCATTTATTAAATGGTTTGCATAACAAACACAAAATATGACTAAGGAGTTTATCTTCTTGTCAACAGTGGGAACCTTATGAATTGACTTATGCAATGGGCATCATCTCCTTTGCTTCTGATTCTGGTTTTTTTGGCTTTAATTTTTCTTTTGCCCTGGGTTAAATAAAAAAGAAAAAGAATGTCTTAGATTATTGGGAGAATTACTTTGATATCCCATATAACACAATTAAATACTACAAAACTTATTGACAACTGAGTAAAAGAAAATGTCATTTTCTCTCATGAAGTTGTTAATGAATCTTATGACATTTGAATGTGTTGTGTGAAACTTGTATGTAATTCTTTTTAGATTATTTGGAGTAATGAATTATGAATAAAGATTATGAATTTTTAATTATTTGATTGAATTGCTTACTGCATATTTAAAACATATTTCCTCTTCTCTTATTTATAAATCATTTTCAGCATTTTTATCAAAATCAAGAAAAATTTTAAATTTCGTTAACATTAATTTGTCTAAAAATTCAACAAATTTTCAACTTTATCTCTTATTAAATATACCTATTTTAAAATGAAATAATCTAGCATTTAATAAGCTTCCCAATATTTAATAGGGACAAAATAATAAATATAAAAATAACAATTATTGATGTACCTTATAAATAAGATCAAAATGAACGTTCACTCTCTACTCTATAAATAGGACTAGAAGAATATGTTAAGTCTAAAAGTTTATTTCCTGTATCATGCTAAAATCCAAACAAATAATATACAACCAAATAAAAAAAAAACTTCTTGTTGCATCGGAGTAATAAAAAATTATTATAAATATTATATTATGAATATCCATAATTTATAGTTCTTAGAATTCATTTATCCTTAATGTTTTAATGAATGATATGAAAGGAGTTTCTTATTGTTAATTTTATAACCTTTAAAAGTTACATAATATACTATTATATGTTTCTTTATGTTTTTGTAACATTAGGATAAAACTTGAATGCTTAGAGGCCTATAAATAAAGATCATGTCTAAAGCATATACAAGTGAATAAGAATTCTCCTCAATTATTTGTATTATCTTGTTCTCCTCTACTCTTCAAATTAACTATATTTTATAACAAAAATAAATTAGATTTAAGATCTCATACGATGCACAGGACATTAATCCTATATTTGATTTAAAGGGAGTGAAAGGGTTGGGCAAAGTAAAGATTTTAATGAATTTAGTTTTTTTTTTAAAAAGGATAAATGATACAAAATTTTAAGGGAGGAAAAATGTATGAGTAAAGAAGTCAAAAATTAATTTAAAACTTTCAACATGGTATTCTTAAATTTTTAAATCAGACTCATTAAAATTAAAACCCATTAAAATCCTCTTCATTCCCCACAAACTAAACGATTTATAACAATTAATAGAAGTTAAATATTGAGTAAATGTTGATCTTATAATTTTACAAAAATGATAATCACTGTAGAACTACAGTAACATTCTGACAGTAAATACAAAAGAGGAATATTTCAAATATTTTTTTATTAAAAAATATAAGACATTTTTAATCGAATCTCATCCCTCAATAAAATAGTTACCTACTTTCTAACTAATCCTATCTTTCCATATTTACCATATTAAATACTCTATAACAAATATAAAGTTATTATTAATAGGGGCACTTTTTTTAAAAAAAGGCAATGATTATACATAGAAAGACTTAAAAATGTTTTAATATCAAACTTTTTAAAAAATGTCTTATATTTTTAAATGGGAGAGTAGTATTTATGCGCCTTTAAGTTTAAAATCATATCAGATTTGGGTGAAACAAATTCAACTCACCTAAATCTTTTTTATTATAAAAAAATATGAAAATAAAATTTATACAATCTAAAAGCACTAATTAATATCACATCAAAGATATATTTAATGGGAGGAGGAGTACATATAGCCGGTTCAACCACGATCAAGTGTGCAGTCCGAAGATAGAAGATAATCGCAGGATATAAGAAAAGGCAATGAACCGGGAAAAAACCCGAAGAATTGGCAGTTAAAACGCAATGCAAGAATCATCATAGACAAACATATTAATCGAAGGCACGCAAACAACAAAGAGAGAGAGAGAGAGAGAGACTAATAACAACCTATATCTGGAACTGGAATGAACATAACACACAGAAACGAGGAGGCTGAATCCTGTGAAGCTGTGATGGCAAGGAAAAGAAAATATATAGAAGGCGTATTACAGCTTTCCAAATTTTAGATCCAACGATTGAGGGGATTAGGTAGCGAGACAATAATTTTGGCCGGAATTTTCGAAGACGTTACAGTGGAAACAGGAAACTAGACCTGGAAAATTATTCGAACTTTAATTTCAGTACGCGCTTTCATTTGAATGGACAGGCTTAAGTAATTGTGGATATACATACAGTAAAATTACATTTTTTTCATCCTTTACTCCGTTAATCTGCATTTCTCTCCTTTTTTCTTTCTTTTCTTCTTTTAGGGGATACAAGTACACAGCATAACCGTGTAAAAGAGATAAAAATCAAGTCATGTTTAAAATGATAAAGTTTTTACATTTAGGTAAGAGATTATCAAAATTTTAATGTTGAAGTTATCCTAAGATGGCTAGTGGACAAGCACGTTGACACGTTTGTTATTTTTTTTATAAATATGATCAAAAGTGATCACTTAGTTTTTTATAGTGAGATTTTTAATTTTTCTGATAATTTCAAAGAGTGGGTGTCCTTCAAAATAGTTATACTCAATGTGTGATAAGGTTTTCATTTAATCAGAGTAGACATTAACTTTCAAGAGTTTAATATTTTAACAAATATCAGCTGCCATGATAAGTAATAGTTCAAGTATTTAAAAATTTTTTTAATTCAATTATCTTTTTCATTCTTGACAATATCTCCACATGCAGCCACACCATTGATGTTGACATAGCTATCAATGTCAAACCTAACCATTGATGTCAAGCCATTATTAATGCCATCTTATTATTCATATGGATATATTCAAAAATATAGAAACTAACATTACAAATGATATAAACTAGATAGATTTGGAATAATAAAAAAAATTATGAAAACCTATACTAAAACATATTAAAATTATAATTACCAATGTTTTTATTCTCTCTAAAACAATATTTTCACCCTACCTTAAAAAAAAAAAAGAATATCCTCTAGAATCAAACTTTTTCATCATGTCTTCAAATTTCAATTGCTTATTATGCGAAGCGAATGAATGAGCCCTTGAACGTCTTTTCAACATTAAATCTACAGTGACTGATATAATTTCTAATCTATAAAGCAATGGTCGAGAAATTAGTAAAGGATGGAAATGCAAAACTGGCAAGTTGCTTATGCGACTTGATCAGATATTTTTGGAAAAATAAAATAAAATAATTAATATTTTTCTCCTTGTACTTTCACATAAGGTGTTTATAGGACAGATCGAGATTGTAACAGCAGCGTCCCATGTCCCGTAGCAAAAAATGAGCGCAGTTAAATTTTTTGTCCTATATTCCTTTTTGTCCCAAAAGTCAACCCATCTTATTTAGGATCAGAAGGTGAAGCATGGGAGACCTGGATAATAATGGTGAGGATACAAAAATATTAAATACAATATCTTGGAAACTATTGACTTTTTGCAAAAATAAGTACAAAATACAAGATTTCTTGGTTATAAGTTAATTTTATGAACTATGATTTTTCTGGGTACAACAGCGAAGTTTATTTTGAATTAGGTTTTAATATGATTTTTTTTAAAAAAAAAGGTTGACTAATTTGAGCCTTCTAAATGTTCTGAATTAAATGTTGAAATGACATTCCTAAAAGCATGCCATGCCATGCCATGAGTGACAAGTGACTGGAGAGTTTCCGTGCGTACATGTTACAGGAGTTGCACACTAGATATCAATGGGACTTCTTTAATCTGCGAACAATAGATGATTGGATTAGCTGGAACTTGAAACAGGGTAAAAAACCAAAGTTTCAAATGAACAATGGATTATTCATGGTTCTATGCTGGAATATCTGGAAAAGAAGGAATGAACGGATATTTGAGGGGAAAAGTCGCTTCAATGAATGTATTATTGCCCAGGCGAAGGGCATGATGAGTTGTTTGGAGAGGGTTCAAACAAAGACAAGTTCCATTAATTGGCACGGAAATGGGATTCAGAACTGTGACCTACGATGGAAACCTCCAGAGACAAGTTGGGTGTCACTCTGTGTTGATGGTGCTTTCTCGATGACGCAACAGACTCGTGGGTGTGGCGGTCTGCTGAGGAACTCGGCTGGGCAATTTATCACAGGGTTTAGCTTACATTTAGATGAAGGTGACCACTTATCAGCAGAGCTGTGGGCTATTTTAATAGGCTTAAAGATTGATTGGGATGCTGGAATTAGGAAAATCGTGGTGGAGTCTGATTCAGCAGAAGCCATATCATTGACAGAGGTTACCAACTATTCTATACATCCTGACTGTCATATAATTATGGAAATTCAAAGCATGATCCACCGAGCATGGGAGATTAGAATTTGTCAAATTTCTCGTGATGCAAATGTTGCTGCAGATCATTTGGCGAAACAAGCTCTTGATGCGTGGCCTGGATTGCACATTCTTAGCTTTCCCACGGAGAGTCTTAGACGTTGCATGGATAGCACTTGTACTGTAAATGAGTCTAGAGTTTAGGCTCATCTATTTCTTATCAAAAAAAAGAGTTGCACATTGGTTTCCAGTTGGTATTTTTATCATCTTTCAAATGCTTATGGTCTATTTTTTTTTTCCTCTCAAATTTTATAGGTGGACGGCTTGGAAGAGGCCAGGAATATTACCAAAATAGAGGATGCTTCACTAAGCTAATATCTCACATGGAGAGTGGCTCTGGATAAAAACGTGCACTATCGGTATCTTTATTGAGTTTATGCAATTATATTTATATTTACACTGAATAAATAAGCTACTACATATTAAAAAATATATATGTACATTATATTTGGGACAGAACGTCTCAAATTTGGCCTTGAGTTCTGTTCTACTCCAAACATTTTTGTTGTCCTATCCTATTTTTTTAAGTCAGGATGAACCCGTCTCAACATGATCAGGAGGAGAACAAGTATAGATTCTTCTACTTTTACTTATTTTATAATTAAGTTTTTATAATTTAAATGTTTTTAATCAAGTCCTTGAGCTCATCAATTGGAAACCCATAACAATCGATTATGGGTCTAAGATCAAGGTTTTGGGAAAAAAAAAACCAAATACTCACAGTTTTTCTAAACTCTATTTGACTTCTAAAAATTTATTTGGAAGAAGTAACAATAAGCCCATTTAAGAATCAATTGTAACAGTTCAAAATTATTAGAATGCCTATTTTACAATTTTACCCTACATTTTACTTATTAATATATTTACTTTATAAAAACAAATGTTTTTTATAATAGCGAGCACATAACTCAACTAATAAAAGGTTATACTAGCTTAGCTAGTAGTCTTGAATTTGAATTGTAGGTATATAGTTGTGTTAAGTACTTGTTGGGAGAACGTTAATGTCAATGTGTTAAATTCCTGCATGCAAGCCAGAAGTTGAGCCATGGTCTTTTAATCGAACTTGGATCGAAGTCGTGCCTTGTAATGATAAATTATAATGACTTCATGCTTCTCTTGAATCTCAAGAATGGTCATCATGACTTCATGCATCTTTCCTTCAATGGATCAGCATCAATTCCTGCTATCATCACAATCACGGAAAGGGGTAAAAGTTAGAAAGGGTCATAAATCAAGGAGAGAATTGGACATCTATCACCATCTGAATATCAGCTTTTGGACTCTTGCCTAACTTTTTCAGTTCACTAACCCATTCTGCCTATGTTTTAGAGTGAAGATTTTCAGAGTTAATATTTACTCATATTTTATAGAGGCTCTATCATTCATTGAATGCAAGTCTTCAAATAGCCACCCTTTCACCACAATATCAGGAATATTAGAGATCTTATTATGAGGGATTGAAAGATCATTTTTGATTAAGTTTACAGAGAAGCTAATAGATGTGCAGACTTTCTAACCCATAAGACTTTGAGAGAGAATTTTGATGTTAGGATATTCGACAATGTGCCCATCAACTGTAAAAGTCTTATAGCTCTAGACATGACTTGATCTTGGTCTTTTTAATTTTTTTTTACCATGGTCTTGTATTCAAAAAATAGAAGTTCCATCCACTGAAGTTTAAAAGACCTATATTTATAGATAATGACCACCATCAATGCTTGTTCTTTTCTTTTTTCTTGTTTTTTTTTCCATCACTTTCTCAACCACCTTTTTATATACAATTATCTATTATTCATGAATTGGGTAGGACCTGGTAGCAAAGCTTTCCCAATGAGCATATGACACAGATATATACTTAGGACTCAAACTCAAGACTACTAGTTAATCTAACACAACCTTTTATTAGTTAAGCTATGTGCTCGTTGATTTCTCAACATTTCCTTTCAACAATTTCTCAAAAGAAGAAGTTAATAATGGATAAGTCATTGAGGAAAGAAAAGCAAGAAAAAAATATCATTTAAAAACTCTTGAAGAGTTTTTATATCAAAGAAGGTCCCTACAAATCTAAAATTTCACTATACTCCCTTGATACTTATTTGAAAATAAGATTTTATGAGAAAATATCTAATTACTCTTAAAGTTTAATAATTTAATAGATTATTATTAATTGCATATGGTTACTTATTAAAACTTAAATGGATGCTTGTTCATGTAAGGCCAACACATATATGTACAATTAAACATTTGCTATCAATTATAATTACTTTTTAATTTTGAATGAGTTGCTATTAATCACATATGTTACTTAAAAAAACTCAAACGGATGCTTGTTTATGCATCCATAAAATCTTAAAGCTAATTAGGTATTTTCTTGCAACAACTTATTTTCATATAAGTATCTTGAGAGTGCAATGAAATTTCAGATTTGCAAGTTTCTTCTTTAATATAAAAGAGTCCTTACATTCAATAAATGACATGGTTTTGAGTTTTGTTACTTACTTGCAAGTAGAAACTGTGTTATCGACAGTGTTCTTAAAACCGAATTGGACCGATTAGTTCAACCGGTCGAATTGAAAACTAGTCCCAACTCTACTCCGATCACTATAGAAAATCAGGAAATTTGACAACAGGCTAAAATTGGTAAAATTGATGAGAAATAGATTGAATATGACATATTATTTTCAATTCATATTTCTAAATTATAATTTATATATTTTTATATCTAATCAGCATTATGAAATAGACCAATGCGAGAAATATGTATGAATTATGTATATATTTATTTTTATTTCCAAGTTATGAATTATAAATTATAAAATAATTATATATATTTTGGATCAAAATGATATAATATTGATGGATATTATTTTTTTATTATATATTATTTTGTTGGAAATTTAAACATTCATTTTTATTACTATATATACTTATTTCTTCTTTACTTTAAAGATATAATATTTAAAATATATTAATTTATTCATCATTAATTAAACCACGATTTAAATCACAGTGAGACTATTATATTGTGAATCAATATTTTGACCAATTTAATGGCCAATTTTAATAATATTAGTTATTGATTAAAAAAAGTCGAAACTTGAAACCGTGTTCCTTGTCCTATTGGCATTGTTCTGTTGTTGTCATCCGATAGTTCGTGAAACTTTCATTCAAGTTATGGAGTAACTTGCCTGCCCTTGCCTTGACTTCTATTACTTTTAACATGAGGCGTGCGTGAAGCAATTAAAAAAAAAATCTAAATGATGGCCCAGTTAATTTTTAATTCTAAAAATTTATGCATCAAAATTCTTATCATGTGATATTAAATTATTCAATTAATAGTACATACGGGGGCTACCAAGATGCAAAACCGTACCTTCATTTCTGACCTATGACATTGCTTTGTTCTTGTGGGTTATAATTCTTAATTCTACTTAAAAAACATAGTTCAATTTCTCTTGATAATCCATTTATAATTATTTAAATTAATATTTATAATTTATTTTTAAAATTTTTTATTAAAAATCTAGCTGCATTAAATCTCTTTTTTGAAAGTTAATTGTCATGTCAAAATTTCTTCCTTGAAGTCCAAAAGACTTTTGTAATTTTTTTTTGGGTGTGAAGACTTTTGTAATTATATATAATGATCACCATAAATGCTTCATATGCTTTCTTCTTTTTCACCATTTCCTTTCAGCAATTTTTTTTCTGAAAAAAAAAGAAATTAATAATGGAGAAGTCTCCAAGAAAATAAGCAAACTTGACTTGTCATAGAGTAACTAGATCAAATGAATGCCATGGTTTTGTTGCATACTTGAAATCGTGTTACCTTTTTTTTTGGAGAGAAAGTTAAAGTCGTGTTACTTGTCCTATAAGCATTGCTCTATTGTTGTCCTATCATTAGATAGTTCATGAAACTTTCACTCAAATTACAGAGTAACTCACTTAGACTTAGTGGGTCTGCCTGCATTGGGGAGAGAGAGTTGAAGCTGTGTTACTTATCCTATAAGCATTGCTCTATTGTTGTCTTGTCATTGGATAGTTCATGAAACTTTCATTCAAGTTATAGAGTAATTCACTTAGACTTACTGGGTCTACTTGCACTGGGGAGAGAGAGTTGAAATCATGGTACTTGTCCTATAAGCATTGCTCTATTGTTGTCTTTTCATTGGATAGTTCATGAAACTTTCATTCAAGTTACAGAGTAACTCACTTAGACTTAGTGGGTCTGCCTGCATTGGGCAGAGAGAGTTGAAGCCGTGTTACTTGTCCTATACGCATTGCTCAATTGTTGTCTTGTCATTGGATAGTTCATGAAACTTTCATTCAAGTTACAAAGTAACTCACTTAGACTTAGTGGGTTTACCTACATTAGGGAGAGAGAGTTGAAGTCATGTTTCTTGTCCTATAAACATTGCTCTATTGTTGTCTTGTCATTGGATAGTTCATGAAACTTTCATTCAAGTTACAGAGTAACTCACTTATATTTAGTAGGTTCGTCTGCATTAGGGAGAGAAAGTTGAAGTCGTGTTACTTGTCTTATAACCATTGCTCTATTGCTGTCTTGTCATTGGATAGTTCATGAAACTTTCATTCAAGTTACAGATTAACTCACTTTTATTTAATGGGTTCGCCTGCATTGGAGAGAGAAAGTTGAAGCTGTGTTACTTGTCTTATAACCATTGCTCTATTACTGTCTTGTCATTGGATAGTTCATGAAACTTTCATTCAAGTTACAGAGTAACTCACTTTTATTTAGTGGGTTCGCCTGCATTGGGGAGAGAAAGTTGAAGCTGTTACTTGTCCTCTAACCATTGCTCTATTACTGTCTTATCATTGGATAGTTTATGAAACTTTCATTCAAGTTACAGAGTAACTCACTTTTATTTAGTGGGTTCGCCTGCATTTTGCCTTCAAAATCAATTTTAACAAAAATTACCTTACACTTATGTTACATATTAAAATTAATTATGAATTTAAATTTATGTTTTCTTAAAAATATTCAAACACCTATTATATATGCCAAAATTAATTATGAATCCAAAACCATAATTTTTTTAAATATCCAAACACTTCTTATTATGTCAAAATCAATTATGAACCAAAAAATATTATTTGCAAAATAATTTATATAATTTTTGGATAAATTTTTAGAAATGTATAATTACAAAAATGGATTGAAAAGTAGGTAGTAGTAGCTTATGAGATAACTATAGTTTTGGGGTTTATAGTTAATTTTGGCATGTATAGAGGTGTTTGGATATTTTTAAGAAAACTATGATTTAGAGTTCATAATTAATTTTGGCATATATAATGGGTGTTTGGATATATTTTTTTAAAATTAGATTCATAATTGATTTAACATATAATATGAGTGTTTAGATATACTTTTACAAAACCATAGTTTTACCTTTTTTTCAATTCCACTTTTCAATTTTGCTTTTCAATTCTAATCAAAATCATGCTTATTAATTAATTTTATAAATCAATTGTATACCACATAACATAATTAATTATATTTCAAATCAATCATATTAATTAATTTTTTTCATAATTAATTATATCCAATTGAAATTCAAACACACCCTATGTCTTTCCCTTGAATTCTATTATTTTGATAGGAGGATATACATGGCTAATAAAAAATAATGTATGAAAGATGGCGCCAATTTAAACCATTAAATTTTAACCTCCAGTTATTTTTAATTATGTAAAATTAAGTTTAAAAAACCATTTAAAAATTATTAATTTTAAAAAATTCTATGCACCAAAATTCGTATTTGTGATATTAAACTATACGATTAATAGTACATACAGGGGCTACCAATATTGAAGTAATAGTTTATACATGTCTAGATGCAAAACCATACCTTCACTTCTGTGACCTAAGACATTGCTTTGTTTTTGTAGGTCATAATTCCACTTACACAATATAATTCTGTTTCTCTTGATAATCCATTTTAATGACTTATATATTCAATGACATAAATAAGGTCTTGAGTAGACAAATAAATGTCATTCAACCCATACAGCAGTATTAATTAGACAAATAAATGTCTTTTAACCAAATGAGTAGAAGTGAGGCATACCGTAGGATGAACTCATTTCCCTGCAATGAGATACGAGAAATAGACTTGAATTGATGATATGCTCTTCCTCCATTTATCTCCACAAGTCTACAAGCAAAAGACAGAGGAAGTAGTTAGGCTTCAAACATTTTAGATTTAAACAATGTTATAAGTTTAATTGCACCGCATTATAAAAACCATGTGAGCATAGCTTATATGGATTCAGGCCCTAAACCATTTTTATCCTAAAATTGATTATTTCTCCAATCTTGATCTTTACTAATAAGGCCTTTGACGGGCCTGGAAGCTCTTTCTTATTTTTTTTATTTTTTTAAATTAAGTTTGATATTATAATATTTTTCAAAATACCCTTCATTTAATATATTAAAAAGAGAAGTAATGAAAATTAATTATAAAGAGAGAAAGGGTTATATTAAAATTGTTATATTTAATAAAAACTTAATATATTCAAAGTATCTTATATTTTGAAATGGAAAAAATTCCTTCAAAAGTGCCTTATAATTTATGACGGAGGGAGTATTACATATTCATTATCTAAAATATAAATTATAATGTTCTAAAAAAAGTTATATAAACCCCAATTTTAAATTACAAACACATATTTTAAAGTCTATTTTTAATAACAAAAAATTAAATGTCAACCCAAAACTTCTAAAGCTAAACGAATGCCTTTAACAAAGGTAATTGTCCTTTTTCATAGCTCTTCATACCCCACCTTGGGATGACTTTGTTTAAAGGCATTTAAGTAGATCCATCAATTAAGGGTGAGCCCGTCGGGTCAACTCTTTTAAGCTCAAAAAAATTTAAGGCCAGGCCAATTTTTTGAGATGTAAAATGGTAAATTGAACTTAAAAGGGATGGCCTTTATAAGCCAAAAAATAAAAGGTCGATCCTTTATGGCCAGGGCCGGTCCTTTAGGCCCTCTTATATTTTTTTTAAAATTTAATATGAAAAATAAACACTACACACTAAAAGTAAAAAGATTAGAAAATGGAAAACCTTAGCTTGCCTTATAGTCGTTTGATTTCTGTCATTCACATTTTTTGCATGGTTTTGAGTTGAAGGGTAACTTATTATTATTGATTTACTTTGAATATTTCTGCATATTTTAAATATATTAAAATTATATTTTTAGTTTATTATTTGTTGCAGATAATGATGATAATGAAGGAGATATGAAAAGCTTAATATCTTTACAACTGATGAGGCTTTACAAGAAGAATGATAAAATTTTATTAATATTGATGACAATAGAAATTATCAAAATTTAGCTAATGATATTAGTAAAATTTAATTGTTATCAAAATTGATTTTGTAATGTTGCTACTTTTTACTAGACTTAAATTTGTTCGTTTGTGCATTGTCTTAAATTTATTTTTCTAAACTTAATGTTATGTGTAAAAAACATATTTAAATCCGTTTTTAAATTCTTAAATTAAAAAATGAAAAAATATATATAGGGTCACATCTCTAAGGGCTAGGGCCAAGCTGGCCAAAATGGGACCCTAAAGTCTAATCGGGCTTAACAAAGTCAGCTTGTTTAGGCCCTGGCCCTTCAATTACTAGCCCTTTAGGGTTGGATCGGCCCTAATTAATACCTCTACATTTAAGTAGAAAAGTTAGAGTGATTCTTCAAAGTTCAATTCCTTCACTTCAAATATAGATATATGCGTATTCTTCATTGAGCCCTCTACTTATGAAAGCATGCTTATTTCTACTTGTTATAATGACTTTGCTACCCCATCCCAAGCAAGTTTTTTCCACAATAGCTAGATCTTTAAGTTGCATTGGGTTGTCCACATCATCAAGCACAATTAAGACTTTTTCCCAATGCAGCCTTCTAATTGCAGCATTCATATGGAGATTTTCTTAGTTCAATAGCTTAGAAAGAAGTTTTTGACGCAAATACTTGAAACCATCAATCATTTTTAATTTTTCTCTCACTTTTTCTAAGAAGCAAGAACTTTGAAATTGAGAAGAAAAATGGTCAAATATCTCTTAAGCAAGGGTTGTTTTACCTATTCCTCCAATGCCCCAAATTCCAAGAAATCAAATTACATGCGGCTCAATTTTCATTCAAGATCCAACACTTGTAAGATTCTGATAAATTCTAATAAGGTGTTCAGAGTCTTCAGACTTCCTTGGATACTTATCTGCCCATTTTTTCAAGACATTGTTGACTATTCATCAATGAGTGCAGATTCATTTATAGCATATAAAAAGAAAACATAGAAACAAAAGGTATAATTAATTAACCTACACTGGATATATATATATATATATATTTGGGAAAAACTAAGAAAACTTTATAAGACACGTTATAAAATGATATATTCATTAAGAAAACTTTTTGAAAATATAATGAATAGTGATACCTAGATAAGTTAGCAGTTTTAGTCAAAGTAGATCTCCAAATTTGCAGCTTGTCTATGTTATGCTTGAACTTCTCCTCATGTTTGGCAAACGCATCTACATAAGAGCCTCTTTGATGTCTGACATCTGATGGATCGATATTATAGAAAACTATTATTATAATGAGTTGATTGGTCTCCTTGCATTTGATGATCTTGACAAGCTCTTCCAAGCACCACATTAAAGAAGCATAGTCTTTTGAGAATATGACCAATGAAATCATTAATCCTTCTATTGCTTCCATAAGTGCTAATGATATTTCTTCTCTTCTCTCCAGCCTTTTATCCATATACACTTCAATATGATTTTGGTGCAATTCCTTTTTCAGATGGCTAAGAAACCCATGTCTCGTGTGCGAACCTGTAAAGATGATAAACACATCATATTTTTCTTGACAAACTTGGGAAGAAGAAGCACATACAACCATTGATTTTTCTTGATAAATAATAAATATAACTATTATGAGGGACTAGTGATGATGTATATGTAGAAAACAGCAATCCAATTTATAAGGGAAGAAGGTTTCTGGGTATATAACTTGGTTAGAATTTAGAAAAGCAAGTTGGCTAATTTCAAATGGTAATTTGGCTTCTGGGGTAACTTCTACGTTTCCTTCATTGTTATCACTTTTATTATTTATTTTCATACTTGAGATGAAAACTATATAATACACAACTCGATTTCTCTTTATTTCGCTCGCTTTGTTGTGGATGTCACTTATGAACAAGGATTGGTGAAGTCAAACCTATGTGGATTATTTCAAGAGAATAAGCCAGCGAAGCATGTTCAATTTGGGCCTCCTACTTTAAATTTTACCAAAGACAAAAGGTGTTTTAGTGGCGGTACAAGTACTACATATTGATGAGTGAATATTTTCAACTCTATGCAATTTTGTTTAAAAAAATTAATAACTGTTGGGTTATCCACCCTTAGTAGATCAAGCCCATATAAAAGTCCAAATTGGGGAATAGGGCTCTTGTGACAATTATGAAAAATGTTTGGGTTTAAAATGTAATTTACTCAGGGCCTTAAAATGTAATATTCTCTAACCTTTAAATTTGAATCATGATTAATTAGAGAAACTATCACATGTTCCCATAAGAGGTGGTTATGGGTGCAATTTCAGTCGGTTCATTATTCTTTGCATGAAGAAAGAAACCGAATGCTCTCATTTTTCAGTCTACTCATTTTCTCCTTACAACTCATTCTCTCAGAGAGTGCGTTTGTTGTGTATCCGAATGAAGTCCAACCGGTGTAACTTTATCCCCGTACACGTACGTGTGAATTAACGACACAAGGTATGTTTTTCCTCCTCAATTTCTTTTAATGGTATTAGAGCTTTCATCTTTCCTGGGTTGTGTTTCCTATGTCTGAAGAACCTATAATGATTTGCTTAACTATATACACACAAATCTCTAAGTTTAGTTTTTTATTTTCTTACTGTGTTTACGCTTCGATCTTTCTCTGTCTGTCTTTAAGATTATTACTACCAAAATGAATGTGTTAATATGCTTCTTGGTTAATATGAATGTTCCATATATGGCTATATACGTTTTGCATGCAATCAACATTGACGAACATAACGACTGAAAACAAACCAAATAATGGGTCTTTGAAAAATGATTTTTTTTTGAACGTGTAGAGCTCAAAAAAAAAGAAAATGACACTAATAACACATAAAATGGAGACCGGATGGAGGAGATATGGCCTCTAGAAGTTTTGAGTCTGTCTAGAGGAATCGGGTGGGGTAAGATGACGACAAAAATGATGCTTTATTTTTGTCCTCGTCAAAACAACACGTCGTTTTGACGTGTCATAAAAAAAAGGAAAATGGTTTTTGGGCTACGAGCTTAGAAGCCCCAACCCAAAAAGGAAAAAAAAATGTAAAGGTTTTAGGCTTGGAAGCCCAACCCAAAAAAAAAATGCAAACAAAAAAAAAGGGTTTATGGGTCCACGAGTTAGGTGCTAAAACTCGACCTAGTTTAAAAAAATAAATACAAATATATATTTAATTTTTTAAAAAAATTAATTAAAAAAAAAATATATAAAGAGGACATGTGGCGCGTGGGACCTATTGAATAACTCTATCGGTGTGTGGTTGACCCTGCCATGAAGCTGGCGATGTGTGGAGAACAATGGTATAGTGCGTGTCAACATAGGAGGAAGATATAGCGGTGCGTGTGGTGCACGCACCTCCTCCGAGAGTGGCAATTTTTTTTAAGAATTTCTTGATCGAGCATCTTCTTAGGGCACGTGTGGGACCAAATTGGGACAAAATTTGTCTTAAAAAATCCTTAAATTTGAGATTTTCATTTTGATATATAATTTGCATATTTTTTAAGATAAAAAAGAATTTATTTTTCGAGTTATCTAATGCTTTTTTATGAGTTTAAAAAATTTCTAATTTTTTTCCTTTCTTATTTTATTTAGGAAAATATAAAGTAAGAGGCTTCTAGCAGCACTGATAACTCAGAAAATTATTTTGTCAGCATTGAGTATCTATATGAACCAGAATATAAGCCTCTTATTGAGGATTTCGACCTGAAACCTTTCGAAGAGCAGGAGGAGGAATATGAACCTTAAAGTGGGGATTCTGATTCTGATCCATAAGAAGATCCCAATATTGATCTTGAAAATGTGCCGGAAGGACCTAATGAGGTGCACATACTGTTGGGACCAAAACATGAATCAGAGAGTGATGAGAATGTTCAAAATGAAAATGAAGATGTCGAACAACCTTTCACACCCTCAGTGATCATAATTACAGCAAAAAGAGAAGCTAAAAGAATAAAAAAATTGGATCAAGTTTCTCCGATAGTCAGAGCATATTCAAGCTTCATAACGAAAGAAGAACAAGCCGCAGTTATATGAGAAATTTTCAAACAACTTAGGAAGGAGTTTGTGCAACATAACAAGCAAAACAAATTGTACTCTGGAAATCTCTATGGAATAGAGCCATCAAGGGGATGAAAGTACAAGAAAAATATAAAGACATAATTAAGAGTTGTCTTTTTTAGGTCTATGCCTTAAGCATTGTTCTGTTTTTCCAAGAATTTGCTTTTTTGATGTATTAAGACCTTGATAATTTATGAAATATATGAAGCATGTTGTTTTATGTTTAATTACTTTATATATACTTTATTTGAGTGGGAGCTTTAAAGTGATAAATCATTTATGAGCCATATGTAATGATTAAAATATTTGTAAAATTCTTTATAGACGATAGTGATTTCATTAGAATTAATGTGATGAGAGATACAAACGTAGCCTCCTAATCGTTGACCTAATAGAGTTGTTATCACTCCAATAAAGAATAATATAAATATAAGAGATTGTATGTTTCTCATAAGTATTTTATTCTTATTTTAACATAGAAAACTATTGATGTGGGACAGTTTTGTCTCAGAATTAAGAATAGCAACAAAAAGCATTATCGCTGAATTAAATAAGGGTGACAAATTAAATGAGGATAACTGGGATATTTGGCACCATAAGGTGTCATATATTTTGGAAGAACAAGATGCTGTTGAGCTATTGACTAAAGTTATGGCCGAGCCTGAGGCAGGAAACTCGGCTCAGCATAGGAGAGACCAAGAGGCATTTGAGGCATGGAAATAAAAAAATAGCATCGCATGAATAACACTTCTAAGTGCTATGGCAGACAATCTGATGTGCGAATTTGAGAAGCCCTTCACTGCCTAAGCCATGTGGGCTGCCTTAAAAGAAAAATTTGGTGGTACCTCAACCACCAAACTGAGAAGGCTTACAATTAAATTCGACACTTATAAACTAAAGTCGAATACTCCCATGCGGCAGCACCTTAGAGAGATGGCCAACATGATCCGTGAACTTAAAGAAGCCAGGCACAATCTTTCTGATAAACAGCAAGTACAGGCTGTAATTAGATCGCTCCTATACAGTTAGAAGCATATGAAAGTTAACTTAACCCACAATGAAAACATCATTAACTTTAATGATGTGGCTAAACACCTAAAGCTAGATGCTAAACGTCTGGAGGCTTACAAGTCATCTGGATAGACTTCCCTTATCGAGGAAGGTGGTCCTTCAAATTCTAAGCTTAAGAGAGGCAAAAGGCAATATAAAAAGGGTAATAAGAGTGGCCCTAGAGTAAAGAAGGACAAACAACCTTTCAAGAAAAATGGCAAGAAGAGTGGCAAAAAGAGAATTAACCTTAAAAAGGTCAAATGTTTTTCCTGTCAAAAGATAGGCTATTTTGTAAAGGACTGTCCTGAGTAAAGTAGACGTGATCAGGTACTTGTGAATTATGTGAATTCACATTTTTCTTATGTTTCTAGTAATATTTTTCTAACGGAAACTGTTTCCTCTTCTTAGATTGTAGATTCAGGCTCCACAGACCATGTAAGCAAGGATCGTGGATCCTTCATAGAGTATCGATAGTTGTTGAATCACAGACCACAATGTGAGGATCGAGGTAAAAGGCATAGGAACTTGCAAGTTGATCTTGCGAGGTAGAAAAATCTTAATTCTCCATAATGTTTTACATGCACCAGACATTCGACAGAACTTAATTTCAATTGCTTGCCTTTTAGAATTTAGGTTTGTAATTAATTTTCATGACAAGATTGTTGACATTATGTACAATTCAACTTTTATGATTGTGCTTTTCTTTCAAAAAGGTTCTTTATAATAGATATTGTTGACTAAGTTCATTTTCATGATTGCTTTACCACCTCTTCCAATAATGTTGATATGAATATCTGGCATGCTAGACTAGGACATATTAATCAAAATAGAATGATTAAGCTAGCTAAAGAAGGAATGCTAGGTCCAATTACAAACATGAAAATGTTCTTATATGAAAATTGTCTAATTGGTAAAGCAACGAGAAAACCTTTTGGTAAAGGTGTTAGGGTTGAAAATCCATTACAATTAATCCATTCTGATATATATGGTTCTATGAGTATAAGGGCAAAACAAGGAGCTTGGTATTTTATTACCTTTATCGATGATTTTTCACGTTTTGGTCATGTCTATTTGATATCACAAAAGTCTGAAGCTCTTGAGTGTTTTAGACGATACATTAATGAGGTTGAAAATCAAATGGATAATAAAATTAAAACATTATGAACTGACCGAGGACGTGAATACTTGTCTGATCAATTTAAAGAACTCTGTGAAGAAAAAGGAATAATTAGACAACTAACTATTCCTGGTACTCCGCAACAGAATGGAGTTGTTGAAAGAAGAAATAAGACTCTTCTAGACATGGTTAAGTCAATGATGGCACAAGCAAATCTTCCAATCTCGTACTGGGGGGACGCTTCACTGACTGCAGCCTTTATACTTAATCGTGTGCCCTCAAAATTAATTACTTCCACACCCTATGAGTTATGGACAAAACACAAACTGGATTTAAATATCTTAAGACCATGGGGGTCAACTGCATATGTCCATAATGATTCTCATAAATATGAAAAATTAGGTCCAAGAGAGAAGAAATGTATCTTTATAAGAAACTCTGAGCAATCAAAGGATTATATTTTCATTAGTGAAAATAATGATGGAACTGTAACTGAATTTGAATCTAGGAATGTCACATTTTTAGAAAATGAGTTTCCTAGCAGGGGAGAAATTGATTGAATTATATCTCTTTATGAGACACAAGAGCAGCATAATATAGAACATATAGAAAGGCTTGAATCATCACAAAATACTGATTTAAGTGGGAGCTATAAAAGGTCTTCCAGAAGATCTAAAAAGAATCAAAATCTACAAGAGACCCTACTTCAAAAAAGTAATAGAGAAAGTATGCCAAAAGGATGCTTTCAAATTGAGGGTGAAGCATTAGTGGTAACTCCTCTAGATGATGATGAGCCATGTTTTGTAAATGAAGCTTTATCAGGACCTGCTAAGGATAAGTGGAAGAAAGTAATGAATAAAGAAATGGATTCCATGAGGACTAACTAAGTATGAAAATTAGTTGATTTACCACATGGCCAAAAGGCTATTGGGAACAAGTAGGTTCTCAAAATCAAAAGAAAAGTGGATGGATCAATTGATAAATATAAGGCTCGCTTAGTAGCAAAAGGGTATACACAATAAGAGGGAAAAGATTATGAGGATACATTTTCTCTTATTGTATGCTTCAATTCTATCAGACTAATTCTAATAATAGTAAATAGTCTAGACTTAGAGTTGTACTAGATGGATGTAAAGACTGCTTTTCTAAACAGTGATCTGGATGAAGAAATTTATATGCAACAAAAATTAGGTTTTATTCAAAAAGGAAAAGAAGATAAAGTATGTAAATTAAATAGATCAATTTATGGACCAAAAAATCATCCAAATAGTGGTATTTAAGGTTTCACAGAGCAATAATCTCATATGACTTCCAAATGATTGAGGAAGACCACTGTGTTTACATCAAGAGATTCAATGGAAACTTTATAATATTATCTCTTTATGTGGATGATATTTTACTAGTCGAAAATAGTCGGGATTTGATAATCACTATTAAAGAATGGCTTTCGTGGAATTTTGAAATGAAAGACATGGGTGAAGCAAAATACACTCTTGGAGTTAAAATCTAAAGAAATCACTCTAAGAAGCTTCTTTATCTATCATAAGAGAATTATACAAGGAAATTCTTGAGCATTTTAATATGAAAGATTGTAAACCCATGGATACCCCAGTAGCTTCAGATGTGAAGCTTAGTCCTGATATAGGTCCTAAAATTGAGATAGCCAAAAGGAAAATGGAAAGAGTTCCATATGCCAGTGTAGTCGAAAGTTTGATGTATGCAATGATGTGTACAAGACCAGATATCTGTTATGCCGTAGGACTTGTGAGTCGCTACCAATCTAACCCTGGAGAAGGACATTGGAAGGCTGTAAAGAGAATCTTAAGATACTTAAAGGGTATTGTTAATTATGCACTGTGTTATCAAGGGAGTGATCTACGCCTGATAGGATACTTTGACGTGAATTTAGGCAGAGATGAAGATGAATGAAGATCAACTTCAGGCTATACTTTCTTACTAAACAATGGGGCCATTTGTTGGAGCAGCAAGAGGTAGACATGCATTGCCCTACACTCTATGGAAGTTAAATTTGTATCGTGTACTGCAGCAGTGCAAGAGGCTATATGGCTTAAGAGATTTATAGAACATCTTGGGTTTGGAAATAAAAGGACAAATCCAGTGTTAATTCATTGTGACAACACTGCAACCATAGCCTATATCAAAGATCCTAAATATCATAGCAAAACCAAACACATAAACATTAAGTACAATTTTGTAATGGATTATATAGTGTAAAAGGTTATCACTGTTCAATACATTTCTACGAAATGTATGATAGCAGATCCCTTAACAAAACCCATAGCCAAAGAGATATTTGAGAAACATGTAAGGGCTTTTGGCATGGCTAAATTGACTTGATGTAATATATTAGTTATATTAATGAGAATCTTCATTACTTCCACATGTGTACAATTGAGAACATACAAAGTCTAGTATGTCGTACAGGTTGATAAGGTTGACTCTCACACACGAGCAACTACCTTTGACATTGAAACCAAATATGAGGCATTAGTGTTCACCAGCAAGACAACAAAAAATGTTGATATGGTAGAAAAGAAACATAAATCATATGTTGCCTCGATCAAAGTACAAGTCGAGATGAGATCCGTAAGCATACTTGGATCGAGTTATAGATCCCCATATCCATGATACCTGTAGCCAAACAATAAATTCTTCTAAATTGATGTCATGTGAGATCAATAGAAAAGAAGAATTTGGGTTTAGGTACAATAAATATCTAACCTTAAGTTTGTATGGTGCTAATAATAAATGAAAACGACGTACGCTCTTACAAGTAAGAGTAACACCATAACATATGTTTCATACCACATGTGCTTAAGAATCGCAATGGGAAGCAAGTGAATAAATCCCTACTTCATTGCTGTGTGAGTCCCAAAAAGAAAAAAATCTTTTCATTTATGTCCTTTGACTTTGACATTATCATGGAGATATGTGACAGTGTCTGCTACTTTAACATACACCCTATAGTCATGATTGATGCGACCTAAAGGTTTCATGTTAGGAAAGCAACTGTTTCCTATTAAAGTGGTATATGGGTGAAAGGAAGATTATCTTAAATATACACATCTATGCTCATATTCAAGACATGTCCTTTATGAAATAATTTATGAATTTATATGTGTGGATACTATGCATATAAGAGAGACTATCTGAGTCTTGGATTGACTTAAGAAGGATTAGATTAGTCATAATGAGAAAAAGTGTATATTGGTAAATCTAAGACATTAAGGCACGAATTTAATCAAGAATAAATTCAACTTTAGAGTTATTTGTGCTGGTCCTTAATAGAATTTCCTAGTACAAACAACTGAAACGAAGACGTTAAGCCTATGTGGTCACGACAAAGCACCTAGTATGAAGAGAGGAAAGAAAAATATATAGGACTGACATTATCTTCTCCACCAAGTGTGAGTGGGGGATGTTGGGTTATCCAAACAAAGTTTGACCGATGTAACTTTGTTCTCGCATACATACGTGTGAATTAACGACACAAGGTATGTTTTTCCTCCTTAATTTCTTTCAATAACAAATGGAAAGGAAAATATTTTTGCATTATTTATATTAATCATATCAACATATTTAACCACGAGAAATTATCTGCATTTGTCAAAATGAAAAATCAAATGTGGATTAGATATTTTTTTAAAGTCAAATAATCCATTATTTTTGGATGCAAATGTCTCAAGCAAAGATTTGTTGACTTGATGATATTTTATTTCTCTAAACACATCTAAAGTGGTGCATGCAAGTTTGACTTATTCTTGCATTTTCACTTGTTACTAATTTCTCAACCATTTCTCTATAGGTTAGATATATAATTTTTTTTAATTGCACATAAGTATTATTCTATTGAAGCCAATTTTATTCAAGACACAATTAGATATTAAATTTGTCTACTTCTATCAATGATAGTTCAAACATTCATTCATTCATCATCTTATAAGATATTGGCTCTTTTTATTAGATCTAATCCAGTTAGTGATATCCAAATTTTTAATACCTAAATTAGCTGATATGATTTCCCTTCACACCCACATGGAAAGGAAAAGTGGTTCGAGAGCTAAATCTAGTGTGGTGACCTACATGAAGGCTTTGTAATCATCTGTTCACACACAAACCATCAAAATATGAAGACATATGCTGATAAAGGTTTTTTTTAATCAACATATGCTAAGAAAGTTCAAGAGCTATTTTGTAATTTCCCTTTTCTCTTGTCACATGTCATGTATGTAAAAGCCCTGACTCATTAAGGTTTCATGATCCCTTGTTCACACACTTTCTTCTCTACACGCCTCCTGACGTTTGTTTTATTTAATTTTAGTGTACATAAAGAACCAAAATTGATTCTTTTTCTTTATTGGAGATGAAAATATGCAATCCAACTTTAGTTGATCTCTCAGATGAGATATATAGCTTGTGAATAAAGGCATAAGATGAATCACACAATAAGATGGTGGTACATTCTTCTTAAAAAGACAGAGAGAGAGAGAGATATATACTTTATTCAATCATCACACGATAAGATGAATTCATTATACTGCTGAGACTGAGATCCAAGACAGATATTTGATGATGGTCTACTGAGAAAGGAAAAGGAAGATTGCTGAAGAAAAAACACCTGTGGGGAGAATTTCTAAGAAAGATAAATCATTTGACTTTCCAAATTCAGCCAACAAAAGCATCAAAGGAATATCTATAAGTATGAATAACAGTGATGGCCGTTAGAGACAACCATGACAACTAAAGCATAAAATGATGGTTGAGTACTCTTCATGCAGGAGATAGATGGCACGCAATGATTTAGCAATACACCTTTCATCAAAACCTCCATATCTTGCACCAATTGAAATATCTTCCTAAAGATTCTTAGTACAAACAGATACGTATGGAAGCATGCAAGTATATGATAGATTATTCAGAAAATATGCTTGCAGGCATGTATGTGTTAGTATTATGTGAGACGCAGATCATTGCTTTGCGCTTTCTTTTTCTTCTTCCTCTATAATTTTTCTTCAATGTGTTCATAACTGGATTAGCTGATGTGAACCAATCTTGTATAAATACATAGTATAAAATATTTTTATTTGTCTTCCTTCAAAAAATTAGTCTTGAAAAGAAAGTTGATAATTATAGCTAGTTATCCCTTAGAGTTTGTCTAAAATTTAATGCTTTTCTCCAAGACTACTCGCAAGTGATCATTCCACATTTATTTCATTATTGAAACTTGATGAAACAAAATAAAAGTACAAACTTTTTGCATCAAAGAATGAAAGAAGTGGAAGATGCCGATATGCAACTAAAGATTTATTTAACTTGATAATCCAGAGTAAGAAAACAACTAGCTATATAAGACATGCACTTACTGCTAAAGTAATAGAAATTAAGTATGGAGAAAAATACAACATTAATGCAGCACTTACCTTCTCTTTGGAGATGTGAAATTGATGAGATTGTGAAGGAGTGAGGAAAAAACATAGTTCTCAATCATAAAGCCCAGAACAAAGTTCATTTTGGGCTGCCTTTTGTACTACTTCTGAAGTTGTTTAAAGAAACCATTTCCCCACCAGAATGACTACAAATAACGGTAAAAGCATGAAATGGAAAAAAGGTAGGCAAAATTTAAATGATAAGGAAAATATTGCTGAAACTCCATAGTCTATACAATGAAACTAGTTTAAAAGAGAAGTACCTACTGCTACATGAGTCATTTAGAGTTCTGCAACAAGAGAAATAGCATTGGAGTTCTTTGAATAGAAACTTGCTCATAGCAGCAAGTTAAAAGGAAATCAAAGTCTGATTTGGATTTAAAAAAAGGGGATTAAATCATATAAATAATAGGTTTAAATATATTAGAGAGTATTCACTCTGTTTAAAATACAGAATAAATATTATTTCATCGTGTGAACTGAATGTATAACGGAAACTATATATTTGGATAAAATAATGCTTGAAAAAGGTACCCATAACAATTTCACAGGAATCGCATTTTGTTTCATCCAAAGTATAAATTTTAGCTATAGTTGATTCTCATAAGCATAGCATCCAAAAGCCTCCTAGAATGTATCTAAGCCGACTTTATGTTGTGGAATTATTTGATGTCTCTTTTCACTGTGGTATGAGTTCCATTTGTGATGGACTCCCCATTCTTTGATCTTCCCATTCTTCAAGTCACATGAGAAGACTCCACAGACTTCAAATGAGACCTTTGGAAAATAAGTGATGTCCTCATCATTTCTTCTTCTCTTTTTAATTACCGTTAAAATGCATTTATTGTAGTACTGATCATACCATAGAACAACATGATCTGAGTACAATTCTTTGATGGCGGAAGGACCTGATCTTTTAATTCTTTAAAAATCATCAAAGTAGCATAAGAATATCGAGTAACATGGTACAGAGGTGAACCAGGCATGAATAGAGAAAAAAGAAAAATCTAACAAATCATCAACAACCGAAGAAAGTTAAATAGTGATAGAAGCCTCTGTTGATCGATTACATCCGAATCACTCTGGAACTTTGCTACTAGGTAGAAAAAAAATACTTTCCTTAAACTTGTTAAATGCTGCTCCCTTCAATAAGGGATAAGCATTGTCCATTACATTATAAAGTGAATGCTCGTTCAATATCAGAACTGTCTCCAGTAAGATACAATTATCTAGAAATAAATATGTCAGCGATGATGGAAGTGCTAGTATAGCCTCCCATAATGCCGCAAGGAAATCCTCCGAAGTGTTGGAAGTTTTTGCCCAAATGTAGCTGATAAAAAAATTATCTCCAATGACATGCAATCATCCAGAGATAAATGTTCAAGTGATGGTGTAAGTGTTGGCATGGATCGAAGCATCCCATAATTCCGCAAGGAAATCCTCTAAAGTAATAGAAGTTCTTGCTTAGATGTAGTTGAAAAGGAAATTGTCTCTAGTGACATGCAATCATCTAGAACTAAATATCTCAGTGATCGTGGAAGTGCTAGTATAGATCGAAGCTTCTTACAATTCTTCAAGGAAATCCCCTGAAGTAATGGAAGTTCTTGCCCAGATGTTGTTAGAAAGGAAATTGTCTCCAGTGACATGCAATCATTCAGAGATAAATGTTTAAGTAATGGTGGAAGTGCTGGTATGGATCGAAGCCTCCCACAATTCTTCAAGAAAATCACCCCAAGTAATAGAAGTTCTTGCCCAAATGTAGTTGGAAAGGAAATTGTCTCCAGTGACATGCAATCATCCAGATCTAAATCTCTCAATAATGGTGGAAGTGCTGGTATGGATCGAAGCCTCCCACAATTCCGCAAGGAAATATTCCAAAGTAATAGAAGTTCTTGCCCAGATGTAGTTGAAAAGGAAATTGTCTCTAGTGACATGCAATTATACAGAACTAAATATCTCAGTGATGGTGGAAGTACTGGTATAAATCGAAGCCTCCCACAATTCTACAAGGAAATCACCCCAAGTAATAGAAGCTCTTGCCCAGATGTAGTTAGAAAGGAAATTGTCTCTAGTGACATGCAATCTTTCAGAGATAAATGTTCAAGTGATGGTGGAAGTGCTGGCATGGATCGAAGCCTCCTACAATTTTGTAAGGAAATCTCCCTAAGTAATGAAAGTTCTTGCCCAGATGTAGATGAAAAGGAAATTATCTCCAATGACATGCAATAATCCAGAACTAAATATCTCAGTGATCGTGGAAGTGCTGGTATAGATCGAAGCCTCCCACAATTTTGTAAGGAAATCCTCTGAAGTAATGGAAGTTCTTGCCCAGATGTAGTTGGAAAGGAAATTGTCTCTAGTGATATGCAATCATCTAGAGATAAATGTTTAAGTGATAGTAGAAGTACTGGTATGGATTGAAGCCTCCCATAATTCCATAAGGAAATCTCCCTAAGTAATGGAAGTTCTAGCCTAAATGTACTTGAAAAGGAAATTGTCTCCAGGGACATGGAATCATCCAGAACTAAATATCTCAGTAATCGTGAAAGTGCTGGTGTTAAACTCTAGAAGTTCAAGTTATTTCATCACATTTTCCTTAAATTCTAATCCATTTTAGTTCAATTATATATGTTTTTATTGCCCAAATTAGGAAAATGTGCATTTTGTTCTAGGCTTGTGTTCTTAGCTTTAATTTGATATTTTTAGCCTAATTTTATGTTATTTTAATTGAAGTTTTGATTAGAAGCATTTCTGAGGCTTTGTGGAGGTTTTTGGAAGGCTTTTGGATGAAGAAATCAAGAGCAAAATGAATAATTTTTGCTAGTTGTAAAAACAGTACAGAACTGCCAAAGTCGTCCCAAAGTCGTGACTTTCGTTCGCGACTTTTGCCATTGTCAGAAAAACGCTGCATTTCATTTATCAGAAATTAGTTGGCTAGGATACATATAAGCTGAGAGCTCAACCCAGAACTCATTCTTCAGACTTTTAGACACTTTTGGAGCTTGGTTGTGCTAGGGTTTAGGCATTGGAAGAGTTGGGATCAAGAGATTGAAGCTTTAAAGACATTTGGAGCTTATTTTCTTTAGTTTTTCTATTCCTCTTCCCTTTCCTCTCTTGTAATCTAAAATGGGTCTACTTATTTTGTATATTTGTAGCTTGTGGATGATTATGAGTAGTTAAACCCTTTGTTCTAGGATTATTTGGAACTCTTGTATGGATTAATACTATATTTTTCCTCTCTTTTTGTGATTAATGATATATATGTATTTATTTTACTCTTTTCTTAATGCTTCTACATGATTGGCCACCATTTAGATGTTGGGTTCACTTAATTGATGCTTGAAAGGGCTAGGTTGAGTGTAGAACTTGGGTAATATTGTGCAAGAACTTGATATTTGCATGTTGAATGGATGGTTTTGCTAGTAAGATAGAGATATACTTGCTAGCCTTGCATAGCCACATTAGGATTGGTGTTTAAAATTGAGTTTTATTAATTGTAACAAGAAATTGGGCAATTAATTTAACTAAACACTTGTTCATGACTTGAGAGAGCTTGTCCAAGTATTTTTTAGAACCCTAGGTTAGCACTTATTTTATTAAAAGCATTTATTAGAGGAGCTAATTTTGGTATTATAAAATGCAAAGGGGCTAAATAATCCTAGGTCCTAAATTGTGTTGGAAGTTTGTGAATCACTCACTTTTTTTATTTTCTAGTGTTAGTTTCATTTGCAAAATCATTTTTACCTAACTATATGTAGCTCAACTTGATCAAGTTTATTTAGTCTTTTACTTGATCATTGCTTTTGGACAAATCCTCGAGGGAACGATACTTTACTTTCATTATATTACTTGCTACAACCCGTGCATTTGCGGAGAGCAACAGCTGGTATAGATTGAAGCCTCCCACAATTCTGTAAGGAAATCTCCCTAAGTAATGGAAGTTCTTGCCCAGATCTAGTTGAAAAGGAAATTGTCTTCAGTGACATGCAATCTTTCAGATATAAATGTTCAAGTGATGATGGAAGTGCTGGTATGGATCGAAGCCTCCCACAATTCCACAAGGAAATCCTCTGAAGTAATGAAAGTTCTTTCCCAGATGTAGTTGATAAGGAAATTGTCTCCAGTGACATGCAATCATTTAAAAATAAACCTCTCAGTAATAGTAAAACTGCTAGTATAGATCGAAGCCTCCCACAATTCTTCAAGAAAATCACCCCAAGTAATAAAAGTTCTTGCCTAAATGTAGTTGGAAAGGAAATTGTCTTCAGTGACATGCAATCATCCAGAAATAAATGTTCAAGTGATGGTAAAAGTGCTGGTATGGATTGAAGCCTCCCATAATTCTATAAGGAAATCTCCTTAAGTAATGGAAGTTCTTACCCAAATGTAGTTGTAAAGGAAATTATCTCCAGTGACATGTAATCATCCAGATCTAAATCTCTCAGTAATAGTGGAAGTGTTGGTATGGATCAAAGCCTTCCACAATTCTGCAAGGAAATATTCCAAAGTAATGGAAGTTCTTGCCCAAATGTAGTTGAAAAGGAAATTGTCTCCAATGACATTCAATTATGCAGAACTAAATATCTCAATGATGGTATAGATTGAAGCCTCCCACAATTCCACAAGAAAATCACCCCAAGTAATAGAAGCTCTTGCTCAAATGTAGTTAGAAAGAAAATTGTCTCTAGTGACATGCAATCTTTCAAAGATAAGTGTTCAAGTAATGGTGGAAGTACTGGCATAAATCGAAGCATCCTGTTGTGAAAGGATACCTCATGCAAATATGACCAAGCGCCAATAGTGTCAGGGACTTTGAGGAAGGAGATGGAAAAAGGGACTTTAAAGAAGCCACTGCATCCTGCCATAAATAGATCTCGTAACGAAAGCAAGACATCAAATAAGATTTTTGGCTTTGAGCTTTGATTCATTTGTCTACAATCAAGATTGGGCTCTCCAAAAAATCTCAGGCAAGGTAACTCATTCACGGGAAGAATCTCTAGTCCACAACAATCTAGTATGACCCTTCTTAACTCCTTAAGACTTCCAATTGATGAGTGCAATATTTTGACATTTGAAGATACTAAATCCCAATCTGTCATTTCCTTTGATGCCAACTGTGATTCCTTTTTGACACTAAAGCTGAAACTAACATCAAAGTTTCTATGAGATTTGAAACTACTCTCCCTATGTATGGTCTCTTTGAAGTGAACTAGATTTAAAGCAACAATCATGGAAAGAGATAAGAAATGTCCATTGACATTACAAAAACTTTCCAAAGAACAATCATCCACCCATTCATACTCCTGTACTATCGGGAGATCAAGCAACTGCATTGATCTGTAGAGATTTATTCTCTTGAAAATCACAAAATCTTGAAACAATTAAACAAGAGAGATCATATGAGAAAATTTAAAAATTTTCATGAAAGTTAAGAAAAATAGAGATACAAAAACATCTACTTGCATATCCTCCCATTGATTCTTAGCATAGTTGTTTGGCACAGAAAGCCCAACATGCTTTTTAGGATGAAAACTGGAAGGCGGAGAAGCTGAGGGGTATCCATGCCACTCCAGAGACCTTCACCCGTTAGAGAATGACTCATGACTTGTTGGACAGGGCACATGATAAGTTCCCACTTAGAAGGGAGAGTGGAATTTGAGAAATCTAAGATCAGTCATCTTTTTTAAAGTGTTGGCGCTGTGTTGTAAATATTCAATGTGACAGGCATGTAACACCATGCCTTTAACTACACAACGTCCCTGAAAAATAAAGCACATTTATAAAAAAAATTAAGTAAATGGCATCAAACTAGCTGCTGCTTGTACAAAAATAATTTGAAGGTAGAAGTTAGGACACATTTCTCTTACCATGTTATCCTTTAACACTTTGTGCACTTCCTCAATGTCCTTCAATCGACTATGCCTGCCAGGGACTTTTGGACATTCTTGACGCACTATTTCCCAACCCATTTCTTGAATCAAGTCATGCATTTGTATTGTGCTACCATTTGAGATGGTTATAAGAGCTTTATCCAAAAGACTATCAATTCCACTGGCTGCAGAAAAGTAAGTAGCGTCAAGTAGCCTCATGACATGATCTTTATGTTCTCCCTTGAAAAAGAATGCAATGTCCAGAAATATTCCTTTTCTTCATATTCTAATTCATCATAGCTCACTTTCAACACATTTTGGATTTTCCCTTTGGGATACACCTCGAGTTTTCTCAATTTACTCTCCTATATTTCTACACTTTTAGAATGAAGACTTGAACCCAAAACTTCTAAAGCTAAAGGGATACCTTTGGCATAAGTAATTACTGCCTTTTTTGAAAGTCGTTCATATCCATTTTCAGGAATGCATTTGTTAAAGGCTTTTAAGCTGAAAAGTTTAAGGGATTCTTCAAAGTTCAATTCCTTGACCTCATGTATAGCATGAACTCCTCCACTAGTAAGCACATGCTTGTTTTGGGTTGTTATAATGACTCTGCTACCTATTCCAAAGCGAATTCCCTCTCTAACCAGATGGCTCAGTTGCTTTGGAGTGCTCACGTCATCAAACACTACAAGAACTTTTTTCCAACTCAATCTTTCCCTGTGCCGAGCTGATTTTCCCTCAAGTAGTTCAGACAAAAGTTTATTTCTCAAGCAATCCAATCCACGCTTGTCTATTGATTCTTCTCTCACATTTTGCAGGAAGCAGCAGCCTTCAAATCGGGAAGAGAATTTGTCAAATACAGCCTGGGCAATGGTTGTTTTTCCTATGCCAGGCATGGCCCAAATTCCAATGAATTTAACTGATCTAGCCTCCATTTCCAATAATGATTCAATACATGCAAGGTTTCGATCAATTCCTACCAGGCCTGTTGATTCACTAGGGTAGATTTGATCCAACTTTTCCAAGATACCTTTGACAATATCCTCAATGAGTTCAACTTCGTTGCTGGATTAGATAAAGAAGGGGGAAATTAATTAAGGACTTTCTATGTAAAACGGTTGTCAGAAAATTAATTAATATAAGAAATCCCATCCACAAAATGATGACACCCTCTAAGGCCACATTCCTGATATCAATGTTACTGCAATCGGCATCAATGCATTAACATCTGATGCAGCGAATCACAAAAACACCCAGCAACGTTTTTGACTTTATTGGATATTATTAGAAAAGAACTCCTCAAGGTAAATGCAATTGGATACTCCTGAATGGAACGGAACTTTTAGGATCCAGTATGGAATTTTTGCAGAAATGTATGGACAAATCAACAGCCAAAAATTCTCATGCAAAACAATCTCTAGGTTCTACGAAATAAAGATAAAATAGAAGTTCTGGGTGTAAATTAAGCAGCCAGCTAGAAGGACAAGTTAAAAAACGCGCTTGAGAGAAAAGAAAAGAGAAGACTTACTTATATTTGGATGAATCATAGCCAGATAGATCAGCAGCTTTCTTCAAAGATGATCTCCAACTCTGCACCAGAACCTCCTGAAACCTCAATTCATGTTTAGCAAATGCATTTGCACAAGTGCCTCTTTGATGCCTTACATCTGAAGGATCGATGTTGAGGAAAACAGGTAAAACAATTTGTTGGTTCTTTTTCATGCACTCAATTATTTTCTCAAGCTCATCCAAGCACCACCTTGAAGAAGCATAGTTCTGTGAAAATATGATGAGTGAAATTTTCGATTCTTCAATTGCTCCAAAAAGTGAGGATGATATTTCATCTCCTCTGTTCAGATTCTCATCCACAGATTTTAATTTGCTCCTGACGTAGTTCCTTCACTAAATGGCTCAGAAAGCCACGTCTGGTGTCCAAGCCTCTGAAGCTGATGAACACATCATGGAAGGAAGAAGAGGAAGAAGCCATTATTGGAGAAGGAGGAGGTCAAAACTGGAAAGTGTGTGTTGATTCTTGAAAGATTTGAACTTCAATGTGTAGGATTCCCTCAACAGGAGAATGCAACAATCGGTTTCTTCTCCAGAAACTGCAGCAAGTCTTTCTGCAAGAAAACCATTCGAAGTAAACGCAGAAGTAAACTAAAGAAAATAAAAGGGAATATGTAGTTCTCGAGATCTTAACCACCAACTTGAATAAAATTAGACAGAGCTGTTAGGTAATGTATAGGATTATTTCTAATCATAATACCCGACCAGAATCAACCTTGTGAACTAATGGTGATTGCAAGAAGGTTGATCTGGTTATTACGACGAGTTTGCTTTTGCAACTTCTGGGAAGTTTCCGTCCTTTTGGGTATCTCATTAGAAATATTGTACTAACATGATAAATTGAAGCTTATCTTTGATTGATTGTGTGACTGTGAGTATAGTAGTGACGGTACATATAGGAGCAGGATACAATATTATTTAATAGATTAATGAGTAAACAAGACCTTAAATTATTGTTTGAAAATTATCCTAAATTTTGAACTCTTAATATATATAAAATAAAATTTAAATTTTGTAAATTTATAATAAAATAAACCTTAATTATTAACTTTTTAATACCGTTACTATTCACGCAGGTACTGTTAAAGGTTTATTTTCCTACTAATTTAATCTGACTATTACAATACCTACGTGAATAGTAATGACATTAAAAAAAGTTAACAATCAAGTTTATTTTACTATGAATTTAAAATTTTAGAATTTATTTTGTACATTTTAAGAGTTCAGGATTTAGGATAATTTTTGAGTAAGAGTTCAGGGTCTTATTTGTTCATTAACTCTTCTTTAATATAATTACATTTTTGTTATTTATTTAAGAGAACTAAAATCCATTTTCTATTTTCCGTCTTATTAAAATAAATCTATTTTGGATGGATGAAATCATGAAACCAAACGGACTGTAATTAAGGCTTCAAAGTTCAAACGAAGCAATGCGCTCTCACAATTATTAGAGTAGCATCTACCAAAAAATTTGAATTCATTTTGCTCTCTTAATTTTTTTAATACAAATTAATGATGAGTACTTTTATCAGCGAATTATTCATTCTTTAAAATTCTGACAAAGGATGAAGAAGCTTGTTAGATTGCCAAAATAAAAAAGAACGCATCAATTGCGGTGCTGTCGGATGTTCCAACATTAACATGTTCAAGAGACGTGTGATACCAATATTTTGGCTATGAAAGGTGTATCGAATTCTCTTTGCTCAATTCTCTTTACATCATTTTATTAGAATCAATCATGTTTAAAATATTATTGAGCATTAAATATGAATATCTCTCTTATTATATATTTAAATATTAATTTATCATATTATAAAGGACCAGCTTCTTTCATTAGATCTAACGTCCACTTTTTATTGGCTTAGTTGTTTGGTCGTATTATTTGTACAAGGAAATCACATTATTGATCCATTTTGAATTGGTTTTATAAATTGCATACAACGGCAAACAAATGTCCAGTTCATAGAAAAATTGATATTTGTCTACTTCTTTTTTTCTTGGTTGACGAACAATGATTTCTATGTCTAAAGCACTATAAAATTATAGCAGTGCAGACGTCTCCGTTCCGTGAAAGTCAAATGAAGACCACGATAAATAATGATTTCTGCTCATGTCCGAGAGAATGTTGTGTGATGTCATCATTTCTTTGTCTAAAGCAATAACAATAAAATCCAAAAAAAGAAAATATTAGGAAAAATTGCCATGGAAAACTTCACCATGTATTATCTAATAATTTAAAAACCGGACTGGGATGATTGAACTATTAACTGAAGCTATTAACTGCTTGTTTGGATTAAAATACTGTTTTTATAATTGAATAAGATTGGATTGAAGTTGAGTTACTATTAAGCCAAAAATCAAAGCGTTTTTTAGAAAAACTGAATATTTTTAAATATAATATTTAAAAAAGCTTAAAAATTTAAAAAATTCAAAAATTAAATCACACTAAAACTGTTATTTTTGGACAACTAACATGTATAAAATATGATTTGAGATCATTTTCTATAAAAATATTGACAATTATATATGCAAATATAAATACTTTTGATTTTACTTATTTATAATTTAATCAATATTCACCAATATTGGACAAATTATAAAATTATAGTTTGTAATATTATTAATTTATAGTCATGTCATTTTATTAATATACTATAGATTTTTTGTATTTATTTTATATAGCATTTAATATTATTTTTATTTAATTATTACATCACCAATTTGGCTATTGATCCAATCCGATTGGATCATGTGAACAGCTGACCTTTTTGATTTACTATCCAGTCTAATTCTAAAAACATTAGTATTAACTATTACCTGTTGAAAAGGAGTTGGAAGAGATTTAGGATTGAAGTTCTTTACAGGCAATAATTGTTGGGGACTAAATGATAAAAATACCCTTATTGATATAAAAAAAAGAAGCAAAAGTCGAGCAAGGTCATTCATTGTTAATATTTTGCACAAGGTCCTTTATTATTAATAATTTCTTATCAACACTTAATACAATGTTCTTCATGACAATGTATTAATTTAGAATGCTAGAAGTAAAGGTTTTCAATTATATGTAGAATTCTTTTGCTATATGCATTTGGATTTCAATTATATGCTAGAGAACTTTCATTTATTAAAATACATCTTTTAATATTTTGAAAATTATTAACTTAGATGATGTTACATGTTGTTATTCAAATATCACATATGCATATTTAAAATTTTTTTTTATGAAAATATCAAAGAATGTTCTGAAAATGCAAATAGTTATTTTGAAAATGCATATGAATATTCTTAAAACACAAATAATTATTTTGAAAATGCATTTAAATATTCTAAAAAAAGAAAATAGTTATTCTGAAAACTTTCTCATGTTTCATGAAAAGATCTGTGGATATTTAAAAAGAATATTTATTTTAATCCTATTTATAAAATTCTTCAATTATTATATTTATTTTTTTGCTCTTATTAAATGTTTAAAAGGTTATTAAATGTTATATTAGTATTTTATTTTTAACATGTGTACATTTAATAAAGATAAAGTTAAAAAGTCATTAAATTTTTAGACAAAGTTAATGAAATTTAAAATTTTTATTAATTTCAGATAACTTTTTTGAAATGATTTATAAATAAGATTAAAGAAAGTAATACTAATAAAATCTTGAAGGAGAAAATTAATTAATGATAGTTAGGCTTTTAATAAAATATTTTAAAAAAATAAATTTTAAATATTGATCCTTATAATTATAAATAAAGAGTGACATTTAAAATTATAATATTACATTTTAAATCAAAATTTTTAAATTTATAATCATTTGAAGCAATATTTATAATTTACTTTAGCAAAAATCTAACTTGTCATTATTTTTTTAAAAGTTAACTGTCATTCCCCCGCAATTCCTTGCACCAAAATAATTGTATATAATGACCACTATATATAAATGCTTTAAGCTATATATATATATATATATATATATGAGTGTGCGCTTTATGCTCTCTTCTTTTTCACCATCACTTTCGCAAGTCTCAACGACCTCTTTTTCTTTCAGCAATAGTATTTATTTTTGCTCAAAAGAAGAAATTAATAATGGAGAGGTCACCAAGAAAAGAAGCAGACTTGAATGACACGGTCTTTATTGTTTGCTTTGAAATCGTATTCCCCGTCCGATTATTAGCATTGCTCTGTCTTTGTGGTCACTCGTCACTTGACTGTTCGTGGAACTTTCATTCAACTTCCAAAGTAACTTGGCCATCGTTTCTTCACACAACAGAAATATGTGAAGGATTTTTTTTCTTTTTTTAAAAAAATTGGTTAAATGGTGGCTCCAATTTAAACTAATTAAAATTTTAAAAAAATTATACCATTTAAAAAATTATATTTCTTTAAAAAACATGCATTAAAATTCTTATTCTGTGATATTAGATTGCATAATAAATTACATATAATTGCAATAAAAAATGAAATAATATATATATATATATATATATATTCCCTCCTGACCATAATATAAGATATCTTTTAATAGTTTTGTTTAGTTCAAAATATAGGATATCAAATAATTTTTATATTTATTTTTTTAACTATACCGCTATTTCGTTTATTACTCTTTTTCAAAAGAATCATAGATTAAAATCTTAATTACTCTTATCAAAATTCTTATATAGTATATTTAATAAGGATATAAATGAAAACATATGGACATTTTTAAAAATTTAAAATTTCAACTAACATTATTCATAAATTATAAATTAGTTAATTATGATGTATATTATGATTCAAATAAAGTATATGTCTATATGTAAAACCGTAACTTTATTTATGTCACCTTAGACATAGCTTTATTTTTGTAGGTTATAAGTCCACTTACACAACATAATTCAATTTTTCTGGATGATCATTTGAATTTCAACTTTGGAATTAAGGTATTATCCAACAACACAAATAAATGTACATATTAACTTGTTTTTTGGATACAATAGGGAAAGAAAAACACAAACTCAAACACTACATATTTAGAGCTTCCATAAACCTTCTCCACATTCAAAGCAAAGGAAGCCAAGAAATCTGCATATTTAGAGCCAGTTTAGTTTCTTTTTTCAAGAACTGCTTTCTATTTTTTAAACAAATAAGAACATTAAAAAACTTATTTAAATAAGTGTTTTGGAAATAATTATTTTCAAAACTGTTCACATTTTTTGATTTTAAAACAAAAAAATGAAAATATCTTAAAATTAATTTCATTTTATTTTTATTGTTTTTTAAACGCACTGCATTTGATTAGTGAAAAATATAATATATTTAACCAATTTTTATCATAAACTATCACCATTAATCTCTTATAATCACTACTATCAGCTTATTTTTTTTAATTCTAAGACTATTTTTAAATTAACATAACCAAACATATTTTTATTTTGTTTTGTTTTGAAAAACAATTCTAAAAGTTATATTATAAAAAAAATTTTTATAACCAAAAAAAAAAACCAAACAAGCTTTAATCCCTTCACGATTGACATGCTCCACTTGCAAATCCCCGCTTAAAAGAGAATTGATCAATGCAATAAGCCTACTACTCACGTTAACCCACGTGGTAACAAATATCCTCCGTGTAACTTAACAGACACTCACGCCAAGGCTGCCTAAGCTTTTAGCAGTTCCATCACAGTTCAGATTCACCCAGCCCATTGGTGGTTTCTGCCAATGCATATAGATTCACTTGTTCATCAGGCATCTGTTGAAATTTTATAATATAACAATAATAAGTTTTATTCTATTAGGTGAAATCAGATTTAGTAAAATTTTATACGTCTTTAATAATTTACCTTTAAGATACAGAAATATGTTAAACTCTAATTCTAATATAACTTTGTTTTTTTTTTTTTGTTTCTTTGTACGATCTTTTCCGTGACATTTTATTTTGTTAAAAAAAACAGAGAATTAATTAAGGCCTTAATTAGGCAAATAAACGACTTTCAACCCATTTATATCCCTATCTCAACTTAATCCAATGATTTTATTTGTCTAATTAAGGTTTTAGTTAGACAAATAAAAATGTCTTCTAACCCACATGAGTAGTAACAGTTGGGCGTACAGTAAGATACACTCGTTTCACGGCCCTGAGGTACAAGAAATAGACTTCTTAATGCTCTTCCTCCATTATTTGTCTCCACGTTTACCACTGAATGAGCGAAGACAGAGGAAGTAGTTAGGCTTCAAACATTTTAATCTCAAATAATGAAACTCACACACGCACACACACACACATATTGTGAGACCATTTTCATAGATTAATAATAGAATAAATAATGACATGAAGCCAAAGAAATGAAATATGAGGTGGGAACAAAGTACAGTATTTGAGCGGATCAAAGCCTCCACATATATCTTACACCCATTAGAATATAATCGTGAAGGTTTATAAATGATAAACAAATGAAGTGGAATCACCTTTAATCAGTCAGGGATTCTTTATGTGAACAGGTATGAAAGGCGAAAGCATGTCCGACACCGATTTGAATAAAAAATAACTCGCATGTGCTCATAATTGGATCGGCTTATACCTAAGTCAACACTGTATAATATGTAAGCTATATAAACAAGTGAAATGCATATTATATAACATCTAAATTTCTTTTCCTTGTAAATTTATCTCATGCACAGCGTGTTTATAATTCCCCCAAGAAGAAATTAATAATGGAATGGAGAAGTCACCAAGAAAAGAAGCAAACTTGAATGACACGGTTTTGTTGTTTACTTCAAACCCTGTTGCTTGTCCTCTTGTTGTATTGCTCTGCTTTTGTGGTCACTACATATAGTTCGTGGAACTTTTATTCAAGCTACATAGTAACCCGCCCATAGTTTCTTACTATCTTCGCACAACGGAAACGTGTGAAGGATTATATATATATATATATATATATGTTCATGATATTACGCTGTACTTAATGACTATGAGATTATCTTGTGTGATTTTTACTCTGCCTATATATAAAAAAGAAAATCCCATATATTTTTTCTCATAATATATACATGATATCACAAAACGTAGGGGGTTTTTGATGCTTTGTTTAAAATGTTCTAAGATATTTGTAATGATGGAGCAAGGAGTTTGAGACCGGCTATAAGATTCAATATAGACTCAATGTTTTGTTTTACAACACATAGTTGAATAATGTATTTTTTTCTAGATGAATTCTAATTCCTAAATATCACTTGATTGTCTTTTATCAAACCAAAATGTAGGAAAGTATAGTGAATAATGAATTAGTGTGCCCATCTTTTGATAAACCCCCCTTGAATAAATGCCTTAACTTAGTTTATTTTGACAAAAAATTATAATATTTTTATATTTTTTTAATTACATGAAGTTTATGTAAATAAATCAATGATCCCATTACTAATAAAATAATAGCGCATAAACATTTGTTTTATGTAACGTAATGATAAACGGGAGGAAGTTATAATCTTATATTTTTTTCCGCTTTCGATGTTTTTATTTTATTTTATTAGTAATAGTAATTATTTTGTTTTCAATAATTATTTTATTGTCGGTGCCCCTACCATGTTCATAACAAATATTGATAAATCTTTTGATTTGTACAACAATACCCAATTTATTTGATTGTTGCTCGAGTGATGTCAAAGATCCATTGAGGGTAAGAAAATTTTAACTCCTAAAATTTCAATTATGTTGTTAGAATCAATTTTTCCATTCAGCATTTACAATTTTAATCATTAATTATATTATTTTTTGATGGGACGATAAATTAGAATCAAGTTCAAAATCTTTATAATATTAGTTATATTTTCCTAAACTTGATTTCATTTATGAATCTAGAGTACATAACAATTGAGATTTGAAAATATGGGCTTTTTATTAGAAACTCGCCAAACACAATTTTAAATGTTATTTATGGAGAAACATTATCCAAATATTTATAAAGTTCAATTTAGAATCAATTTGTATTATCTCTAAATTTATTTTATGAGTTAATTATTTTTATTTAATAACAATTCATTCTAGATGTTAAGTAAATCTCATTATTTATTTAAATTATTTTTAAAAATTTTCACATCTTATACATAACATAATTCATATACTAGTTTTTAATCAAAATACACCATTAATAAGTTTGTTATTGTCGCTAAATTAATATTATTTTTTATATTTTTTTATTTATTAGGATGTTTTATTTAAAAGTGAAGGTTTGATGGGTTTATTTATTAAAAAAATTATTTTTTTGAAAAAACTTATTAATTATCTATGAAAAAAAATTAAAATATTTTATATTTTTGAAGTGAAGGATAGCATATGTTATTTAGGACTCAAGTCTCTAATAGAATTACGTACATTGACTTCATAATAAAGTTGTGCACTTTGTTATTATCTTTTTTAAAAAGAATTTAAATTTAAATTTATTATATTATGAGAGATTAGTTTTTTTACTTTAGCTTATTTGAATGATTCTTAAAAATATATTCAAACCATATTTATTGAATATTTTTTTCAAAATCAAAAAATAATTAAATTTTTTAATTAAATTTTTGTTAAATATAAACTGAAAATCAAACATACAACTAATCCCCTGTTGGTTATCGGTGGAGATGTTTGGTCATATTATTTGTATCAGGAAATCACAGTCTTGACTCATTTTGAATTGGTCAGACAAATTGCTGACAAAGGCAAACAAAAGTCCAGTTGATAGAATTACTGATATTGGCCGAAATGATTGACTATGGAATAGGGAATGTCATGTCATGATTTGTTTGTTTCTTGTTTTTCCTCTTAGTAGACGAACAATGATTTCTTCTGTGTCTAAACTCTAAAGCACTATAAAAAGCCAAGCTATTACAGGTGCTATGCTATACTGTGACCTAAAGCACTGTAAAAAGAGTGTGAACGCCTCGTCTAAGTCAGACAAATAATGCTTTCTACTTCCTTCTCTTTGACCCCTACTCTCTCAGCCACGTCTTTTCCTTTCAACAATGTTTTGCTCAAAAGAAGAAATAAATAACGAAGAAGTAACCACGAAAAGAAGCAAACTTGAATGACGCGGTTTTATTGATTCCTTTTTTTTTTTTTACCAGCAGTTTTAATTGTTTCCTTGAAACCGCATTCTTGGTCCTATTATTAGCTTTGTTCTGTTTTTGTGGTCACCTGCAGGGATGTTCACGGAATATGATAGTAAAAGAACACTCGTGTCTTGTGTCTTATTTAAAAAAAAAATTAAATTAAATTTTTATCCTGTATTTTGTTAGGAGTCAATATGAGATTGAAACAAGATTAAAATATCCCATCATTTTGATAAATCAAATAATATAGTAGAAAAGCCTGGACTATATAATTCATTAAAATCTTAAATCACATAATTTATTAAATTTAAAATTAAAACAACATGAGTACATAAATCATAATAAATTAGAGTTAATTATTGAATTACATCAATTACAGCTACAAGTGTATAACATTATAATAGCAATTACAAATGATTTTTAAATTATAAGAGTAACATAATCGACAAACTGGACACAACATCAATTCATTGTTCTTCTTTCTTAGTTGAGATATGCTAAGCTAATTATTCTTTAAAAAATAGAGCCAGAAATGTGATATAAAAAAAGTTATTAAATAGATAGATATAAGAATAAATTATATTAATATAATTAATATATTATAAAGAAATATATTATCTTGTACTGCTTATTCTATATTATTAAAATTATCGATATAAAAACTTTTAATTTTAAATAAAAATTGAACGTATTAAAATTATAATTGATATAATTAATATAAATATAAATTATATTAATATAATTAATATTTTTAATGTATATTATCTAAATAAAAAAAATATACACAAAATATTTAGGACAGTATAGGATGTCTTGATAATAACCCTCTGTCTTGTTTCATTCTGAATCACTTTCTCATCCCATCTTAATTGTTTTTAAGCTGAGATGAAATCAGATCAATTGAAATGTATACAAGTTAAATTGCTTGATAGTTCGTGGAACTTTCATTCAAGTTGCAAATTATCTGGCCCATGGTTTCTTCACACAATTGAAATACGACGGTACATACAGTGGCGCAGTACAGTATTTTTAAATAATAATAATAATAATTAATAATGCCATGCAGTTTGTTGACCCTTGACTCGTCACTTTACGACTTTCATTTCACTGTGCTACAAAAAAGCGTGCGAGCTCTTTTTGGCATTTGGACAAAAAAATTAAAAAATCATAATTTTTAATTCGTACACTTACTCATATTTTATTATATGCTCTTACACTTTTGTTTCGATGGCCCAAGTTTTTACAGTTTTATTTTTTTAATATTTTAAATTTTTAAATGATCAAGATAAATAAAGTATAGAGACTTTAAAATGAATATAAAACATTAAAAAAGAGTGTAGGGACTCAAAATAATAAAAAAAGTACAGAAATTTATAACAAAGTACAAAGCAAAGTACATGGATTAAAAATTATTTTTTTAAAAAAGACAAAATTAATAGTGACTCTAAAAATTTGAAAACAATATACATACATTTTTGTTATTTATGTAAGAGGACTAAAATCCATTTTCTATTGTCCGACTTATTAAAAAAAATCAATTTTTAATGGATGAAACCAAATGGGTTATAATTATTTTGTTTTTTGACGAACACTAATTCCTTCGTCTAAAGCACCACAAACGTGGTGTGGACGTCTCCGTGTAAGTCAGATATCACCACGATAAATAATGCTTTCTACTTTCTTGTTTTATCACCCCACCCTCTCAACTGCCTCTTTTCCTTTCAGCAATAGTATTTATTTTTGGTCAAAAGAAGAAATTAATAATGGAGAAGTCACCAAGAAAAGAAGCAAACTTGAATGACACGGTTTTGTTGTTTCCTTGAAACCGTATTCCTCGTCCTATTATTAGCATTGCTCTGTTTTTGTTCTCACTTAGTTCGTGGAACTTTCATTCAAGTTCCAAAGTAACTCGTCCATGGTTTCTTCACACGACAGAAATATGTGAAGGATTTTTTTTTTAAAAAAAATTGTTTAAATGGTGGCGCCAATTGTAAAATTAAGTTTAAAAATTATACCATTTGAAAATTATTCTTTTAAAAAAATTATGCATTAAAATTATTATTCTGTGATATTAAATTATATGATTAATAATAGTGCATATGATTGCTACAAAAAATGAAGTAATAGTATATATGTCGAGATGGAGATGCAAAACCGTAACTTTATTTCTGTCGCCTCACGTGTTTGTTTTTGGGGAGAATTTTACCATAGGACCAAGGATGCTGTATAATAAATAAGGTCCATTAAAATATACTTCTTCCAAATAATGATATAAAATATTTTTTAAATTCAAAATATGAAACACTGAATAACTTTTAAAATTATTATTTTTAACTCTATGCTACTTCATTTATTACTATTTTTAAAAAAAAATTATGTATTAAAATTTTAATTACTATTATCAAGATTCTTTATAAAATATTTAATGATGGTATAATTAGAAAGAGGTAAAAATTTTAAAAAATTAAGGTTTTAACTAACATTTTTTAGAACAATAAAAAAGTTACCAATGCTTTATCTTTTAGTTTAGAGAGTCAAATTTCAATTCAGTTTAAGAGAATTGTAATAAAATTAATTTTAGAAAAGTTTATGTACCAAGATTTTTATTTTACGACATATATGTATATATTAAGTTGTACAATTGATCGTATATATGGTTGCTATCGAACCTAGAAAGAAAACAAAAAGTACAAATGGATCTAGTGACAACAAAAGCAGAGCAATGTGATTAATATTTTTCCTTTATTTTTTCTTTCTTCCTAATACATGAAAACCTTCTTTGATAATTATGTTGGAATTTCACCGAAATTTGAAGTGACCATATATAATTCATAATTGTTGATCCAGGCCTAGGAGCACAGAATGAGGAATTAAAGACAGAGGAAGTAACCCCATATATCAAGTCTATTTCTTGAATCCCACAGCAGTGAAAAGATTTCATCTTTATACCGTAAGCCTAACTACTGAATTACATTTCAATCAATCCTAACTCAAGTTTTGCTTTGCTTCTAACATCTTTTAGATTCAAACAATGCTATAAGTTTAATAGCTTGCACTACATTTGATGGTCCTCAGCAAAAGACAGGATAGATAATGAAGCAAGCTTTGAAGAAAATAATAACGTCCTTGCACCCGTATATATATATATATATATCTTTTTCATTTTCGTAAATTGAGAATAGAATAGACGATGTCATGAAGCTGAAGAAATGAAATATGAAGTGAAAAAAAGTCACAGTATTTACCTTCAATTTAAATTTAAATATAAAATTCGACCATCGATAGTTGAGTGATTTTCATCTAAGAAACTGCAGGCAAGTACTCCTTCTGCAACAATTTGAATTGATAGCCTCCACGTATATCTTGCACCAATTAAAATATTATCAACTAGGTTTATATTATACTTTGGTATATAAGTTATAAAAATATGGAGTAAAATCATATTTAATCGGTTATAGATTCTTTATATGAATAAGGTCAAATGTTAGAATTAGGAATTAAGATGAGCCTAACTCATATGAGTTCAGGTCCTCAAGCCTTTTTATCTTAAAATATTTGATCTTTTTTTTTAAGCTGGATTTATTGATCGGCCTTATGGTCAAGCTTGGAATCTCTTTTTATTTTTTAAAATAATTTAAAATTAAGTTTGGCATTATAATATTTTTTATATAAAATGATCAATATATAAATAAGAAAATAAAAGTTACGAGGATAAAGTATTAAAAAAGACATCAAATGGACATTATAATAATCACATGTCCATCATGTAAAATATAAATTATAATACTCTAAATTTCAAAATAAATACTATAAATTCTAATTTTAATATACAAATACACATTTCAAATTCTAGTTTTAATATAAAAAAATTGACTCAAATGGGTAGCTTGATGGGCCCAGTCTCGATCTGTGATGAAAGCATGTCAAAGACCAATTTGTGTTAAAAAAAAAAAAGCTTTTCACACGAGTACATGTTCATGGTTGGATTGGCTTATAATCTAAGTCAACATTGTATAATATGCAAGCTATATAAATTATAAACAAGTAAAATATACATATTATATGAACATTGTATAATATGCATGCTATATAAACAAGTGAAATATACATATTATATGACATCTAAATTTCTTTTCCTTGCAAATTTTGTCTCATGCTATGTGTCAATAATTCTAGAATACGCATGAACTACACAATTCAGATTCATTTAAATTCATTAACACTAGCAAGGAGCACAACAAAAGTTCACATGGAGGGCAGAAAATGACTGGCTATAAAGATAATCAAAATACTTATTATAGCTTTGGGAGTGACTTCAAATTTCAAGGTTCAAGAATTTTCAATCATAAAATGTGGTTATAATTTTTAATTATACATATTAGAAAGGTAGGAAGTTGAGTGCATAATCAAAGAAGCAAAGGGGTACCTGAAAAATGTGAAAGAAACTGAAAGATTTCAATGTGGTCTTTTTGGTTCCTCATACGGATAAGTTTTCTATCAAGTCTTCTTTCTTTTTCTACTGATGATCAACTCTAACTCCATCTCAAACCCTGAGTAATGTAGTGGCCGCACTCCACATACTTTTATTCCAACATCATCCAAATCCAAACACCTCCAATCAGCAATATTAATCCCATATCCAACATGGAATTCACATGTGATCTTACCATGATAACATTCGAAAGACGCAAGATCATAAGACTATAATTTGAATTCAATTCCTTCAAACTAACAAAACCAAAATAAAAGCTGCGGTATACATCATTACCGTCGTCATCAAATAAGTAACAGTGAAGGAGTAATGATTCCTTTGAGGTTGTTGAAACAAAAAGTGAACAACCTTCTAAGCCTAATAGATATTGGGCTCACTCTAGTATTACGAAGCCTAACAGATAGTTGCACATTACAACTGGTCCAGAGTGATATTATTTAGGTTATAGCTCATTATAATATTATATGAATAGCGTGCACAGCCTTTGTAATTTACTGTCTACTTTATTCTTAGGGTTCTGTACATACCCGATATATACATCAATAAAGTATTACAAAAGGCACCAAGCCACCATTATAAAATGTTCTACTCTTTATCTTGGTATCGGAGCGTGAAGGTTTACTGTCATGGCTGAAGCATCACCACACACTCCAAATGCCTTATCTGGATCTACAGGCATTGGGTCTCTATCTCTTGCTTTCGAACAATTTACCTAAGGGATTAGGAGGTTCTAATGGCATGAATCAGCCTTGTGCTATCAAGCTAGATGGCACAAACTTCCTCACTTGGTAGATGTATGTGTTGCCCATTATCAAAGGGCACAAACTTGAAGGGTTCCTCAATAGAACAACCAAGTGTCCACATCAATTTATTGTGGATAAAGATGCTGCAACAATCAACCCAGATTTTGAAGACTGGGTAGCTGCCGACCAACTTCTATTTAGTTGGCTATTAAATATCATGACCTTAGAGATTTCTTCACAAATGACTAGTGTATCAACCTTTGTTAGACTGTGGGAAGCTACATGACAACAAGCTAGAGCACAAACTAAAGCCAGAGTGCTCATGTTGAAAGCTGAATTGTAACGCATAAGAAAAGGAACAATGAAAATGGTTGAATATTTAGCTAAAATGAAAAATCTATTTGAGCAACTATCTATAGTTGGTACTCCTTTATCTCTTCCAGATCTCATTATTCAAATTTTAGCTAGTCTTGATGCTGATTATAACCCTATAGTAGTTCAATTAAGTTGTGAAGCTGAAGAAATTAATTGGATAGAGTTTCAAGCTGAATTACTTACTTATGCAAGTAGACAAGAACAATTACAACAATTCTCTCAACTGTCTGTTTCTACTAATCTGGTTAACTATACTAGTTCAGAAGCCTTTCCTTCAAGAAATTGGCGAGGAGGGTATAGTTCTCGTGGTTTTAGAGGCTGTGGCAGATATGGAAGAGGTTTTAATAGTAGAAATTCTAAGAGTATTGATCGACCACAGTGTCAGCTCTGTGAAAAATTTGGGCATCAAGTAGACACTTGTTTCTATCGTTATGATAGGACTTTCACTAAACTAAGTCAAAGGAAACAGCAAGGTTCAAATCCTTTAGGGTCAAAATCTAGCTCTAGCAATAACTTTAATTCAGCCTTTTAGGCTTCACCTGAAACAGTAAATGATGATGCTCGGTATTTAGATAGTAGAGCAACCAGCCACGTCGCCAATGACATCAACCATCTTGACAATCCTATAGATCCTAATGGTAAGATGAATATTATTGTGGGTAATGGTGAAAGGGTAGGTGTTAAAAAGATTGGTTTAGCTAGTATTCAATCAAAGTTTGAGACACATATCAAACTGAGCAGTATTCTAATTCCCCAAAAATCAAAAAGAATTTATTGAGTGTCTATAAAATTACTAATGACAATGATGTTGATGTTATATTTAATAAATATGGTGTTTCTGTGAAGGATCAAGAAACAAGAGTGACAATGTTACAAGGGAAACCTAGTAATAGTGGCATGTTTTAAATTTTTGAAGAAGGCAAGAGGAAGAATGATGCAGATATGAAGCTTGTATTTACTACGGTTAAAGAAGTTGATTATTCAACACTTAATCATTTACTTTTTAGTAAAGTTTGATGGTATTTTAGGCTTAGGCATCCTAATACTAGGGTGCTAAACAGAATCATTAGTGATTGTAATCTTAAAGTTTCAAACAATGAAGATGTGTTTTATCAGTCATGCAAATATGAAAAATCTCATGCCTTACCCTTTAAAATCTTTATTTTGCATGCCACCACACCACTAGAATTAATTCACACAAATCTATGGGGACTATTTCCTATTGTTTCTATAAATGGATTTCATTTTTATATCTTGTTTGTTGATGACTATAGTCATTATTCTTGGGCCTTTCCCTTAAAATCAAGGATGAGGCCTTGAGTACATTTATTCACTTTAAAAAATTGGTTGAAAACCAGTTTGATTGCAAAATCAAAATGATTCAAAGTGATTGGGGAGGAGAATACATAAGTTTTATTAAGGAGTTGCAGGATTCAGGTATTTAATTTTGACATTCATGTCCACATACATCTTCTCAAAATGGAAGAGCTGAAAGAAAGCATAGACGTGTTATTGAAATAGGTTTAACACTACTTGCTCAAGCAAAAATACCTTTATTCTATTGGTGAAAAGCTTTCAGCACTGTTAAAGATCTAATTAATATTCTGCCATCTACTGCTTTAGGAGGAATCTCTCCTCACTTTTGTCTCTTTGGCTCACATCCTAACTATGACAGGCTCAAGGTGTTTGGTTCAGCTTGTTATCCCTATTTACGACCTTATAATCAACATAAATTGTAGTTTCGATCAACCAAATGTGTGTTTATTGGGTATAGTAGTGCTCACAAAGGCTATAAGTGCCTTAGTCCTACTAGAAGAATTTATATTTCTAGACATGTGGTATTTAATGAAGCTGAATTCCCTTTTGCAATAGGTTTTATTAATAAGAAGAACATACCTGAAGAGCAAATCATTCATTTAGGAGCCTTTTTCAAACAAAGTCTAGCTTCTGTTCAAAGGAAGTGCGTTAATGACATTCTTTGTCTTCTTATTCTAATGACACAAATCCAAGTTTAACTACTACTGCAATTCCTCTTGATTCACAACTATCAACTACATCCTCTTCCAAGTCAATGCAAGGTGTTCTCATACTTGCTTCATCTGAAATAAGTCAAGATGCACAAGATATTAGTCCTGAACAAAGATTAGAATTCTCAACTATCCTACCATAATCACAAATTGACCAAGACAATAATTCAACTAGCTCACAAGATCTACAAATCACCCCAGCCAATAGACATTCTATGATGACTCATAGTAAAGTAGGCATTCATAAGCCTAAAGCACCTTATGTTGGTGTTATCACCATTACTACTTATTTTAATCATTGGGAACCCAGATCAGTTACAAAAGCATTTCAATTATAAAAACTTGATGCACATAAAATGTTTCACCACAAGTGTACAGGTCAAAGTGCAATATAGTAGTGCGTCAAGGTCAATCCCATAAGGAATCAAGCAAAATAGCAATTAGACAATAAAGTTTCCATTTTTGTTCACGTTAAGCGAAACCAATTAGAATCGATTGATTAAGCAAAAATTAGAAAGTGAAATGAATAAAATGAAATTAGATTCCCAATCCAACAACCGCAAATGTCCAATGCAACCTAGAGTCACTAATTCCTTGCTAGCATCATAAATCTTGCTTTTTACCCAATTAAGTAATTTTAATGCTAATTATGTTAATCTAGAGCATTAATGGCTATAAGAGTCTTTCGAACCTCAAATAACCCTCTCTCAAATTAATTATGTTATTTCTAACAAAATTATTTAAGAGGCAACTTTAATTCTAACTTACTCTAATTTGATTATATGAGGCAATTAAGTATATTTCTATCCTAATTACAAATTAGATTAAAGTCTAATCTCATATTACTCAATCTAAAGGTCCAAATGAGATTTTCCTTTGTCAAGGAAAAACCCCAACACCCAAATTCATATTTAATGATGGCTAAACATTAAATAGACAAATTAATGCAAGATTGAGCAACCAAAATTAACATTAAGCATAACCAATGGGTAAAAACAAGCTCTAATCCACTAACAAGTTCATAGTTACTTTAGGTTAAACGTGTTTAGCCACTAACAGCCATTGAAACAGCATGAAACGATAATATTTAGCAAAAGATACATCAAAATGTAGAGAAAAGGGAGAAGAAAGCTTATGAAGGATGATTTCTGTTACAAATAACAAGACCCAAGCGTTCCCCAAGCTTCTCCAACTGTTTTTCCACCTTAAAATGCTCCCTGGACATGCAGCTACTGGTTGAAGATGAACTGGAACTGCTATGAGGTCCCTCAAGCTTTAAAAATTCACTGAGAGTCAAAACTATGCGTTTCATTAAAATCGTGCTTTGCTGTAGCAAAACACGTTTTTGTTGCAGCGAACATGACCTGTTCAGATTTTCTTTTCAGCTTTAATTTCTTTGACTTGGGCTCCAAAATTCTCTTCTTTGGGTCCCTAAATTGGGCCTCCCTACATGCATAAAATTCAGAATAAATGATAGAATTGGTCCACTAACTTCCAACATATTTTCAAGCACATTTTCACCCACATTCATCTATTTAATCATATTTTTGCTAACAAAATTTTAATAAATGACTTCCAATTATATTAAAAATACTAATAAATTTAATAAAATATTGGAAGTCATTATTGGAGAAAAGTAATGCAAGATAAGTATAATGCTTTGCTCCTCAACAAGACATGGGAGTTAGTACCTTACACTGGTCAAGGGAATTTAGTGGATTGTAAATGGGTTTTTAAAACCAAGTTTAATGCAGATGGTTCTTTTTAGAAGAACAAGGTTAGATTAGTGACTAAAGGTTTTCAACAAAGTCCTGGTGTTGACTTTGATGAGACCTTTAGTCCAGTTCTAAAGGCCTCTACGCTTATATTCATTCTCACTGTTGCTGTAACTTTCAACTGGTAGATTAAACAACTGGACATCAATAATGCCTTTTTGAATAGAGATTTTCAAGAATAAGTTCTAATGAGAAAACCTAAAGGTTTCATTAATTCTAAATTTTCATATCATGTGTGTCTACTCAGAAAGGCACTTTATGGTTTAAAACAGGCACCAAGAGCCTAGTTTGATAAGCTTAAGAAGACTCTAATTAACTAGGGCTTCATTCACTTGAGAAGTGATTCATCTCTATTCTTCTTGAGGTATGACAAAGTAATCATGTTTGTCTTAATTTATGTAAATGACATCATTGTTACTGGAAATGTCTCTATAATGCTAAATCTTTTCATAAAGAAACTAAATACCTATTTTGCCCTAAAAGATTTGGGACAACTTCATCATTTTTTGGGCATTGAAGCTTACAGGGATGAAATAGGATTATATCTAAAGCAAGAAGATATATCCTACATATTCTAAAGAAATGCGAAATGTTGAATGCTTCCTCTATTCCAACCCCTATGGTTCTAAATCAGTATTTTTCCAAAGAAAAGGGTACTCTCCTTAAAGATCCGATACTCTACAAATAGATTATTGGTTCATTACAGTACTTGGTTCATACTCAGCTAAATATTATGTTTTCTATGAACAAGTTGAGTCAGTTCCTAAGTGCACTAAGAGATACTCACTGGCAAGGCTTAAAACGGATCTTGAGATACCTTAAAGGAACTACAGATCTCAGTCTATGTATCAAGCCAAGTAATCATCTTACCTTGCAGGGTTTTTCTGATGCTGATTGGGCCGTATGTCTTGATGATCGTAGATTAGTAGGCGGATATTGTGTCTTCTTTAGCGACACCCTCATTTCCTGGTCAGCTAAGAAACAACGTGTAGTCTCTCGATCGAGCGTTGAGTCTGAGTACAAAGAACTTGCAGATCTAGCTTCTAAACTATCGTGGATTCAATTGTTCACTTAAGAACTCCAGCTTCATCTTCGTCAACCACCGATCACGTGGTGTGGTAACCTTAGTGCTGCTACACTTGCTTCTAACCAGGTTTATCATGCACGGTCAAAGCACATAGAATTGGATGTGCATTTTGTTCGAGACAGAGTACTTGAAAGACAGCTTTTTGTGTGCTATGTACCCTCTCCTGAGCAAATCACAGACCTATTCACTAAAGCACTTTCTCATTCTAGACACTGGGCCTTCCTCTCCAAACTCGAGCTGCTGAAAGCTCTGATCCCTCGTTTGCGGGGGCATGTTGAAATAGAAAGTAAACAACCTTCTAAGCCCAATAGATATTAGGCTCACTTTAGTATTATGAAGCCCAACAGATAGCTGCACATTACAACTGTTCCAGAGTGATATTATTTAGGTTATAGCTCATTGTAATATTACGTGAATAGCGTGCACAACCTCTGTAATTTACTGTCTACTTTATTCCTAGGGTTCTGTACATACCCTACACATACATCAATAAAGTATTACAAAAAGCACCAAGCCATAATTACAAAATACTTTACTCTTTGTCTAAGGTGAAAGGAGGTCGAATGCAGTAAAAGAAGAAGCTTTGTAATTCGCAAAGATCACAAGGAAATTCAACAACATTGGAAGCCTCTGTTGTTTGTTTATATCTAATCCACTCTAGAACTCTACTTCCTTGGTAACAATAACTATCATAAGAAGGATCTCTTCCACAAGTTGCTAAATCTATTAAGAAATGAGTTAATTTCTCAATTAAGTGAAGTGAAGTATTATCTTATCCAACTTCACACAATCGCTGAAGTTGAATTTATAACGTTCTACAGAACTCTACTAGAATAGAGTCCAAGGATACAGTCTCTAATGAAGTACATCCCCCGGCATTTAGTTCTTCAAGTAAGGGAGGAAGTCCAGGTATAGACCTAAGCCTCTTGCACTCTCTTAAGGAAAGTAGTTTCAGGTTTGCAAGATGATTTATGGAAGCTGGCAAGCTCTCTACATTAGTTTTATCCATTGACAAATATTCTAACCTTGTTAAGGCATTAATGTTGCCAGGGATTTCTGTTAATTTACCATCCAGTGAAGACTGACATGTATGATTGAGAATCCTTACCAGACAAATTGGTAGTCTTAAAATAAGAGCTTTTCTCCAGTCATTCACCTTTTGGAGGTTGTGGGTGAAATCTTGCTCATGCTTTTGAAATGCCCGCTTGAAAGTCCTATTCTGCTTGTGAACATCCAAGGGGTCAACTTTACAGAAGATAGCGATCACGACCTGTCCCTCATGATTTTTGCATCCAAGTATGTGGACCAATTCATCTAAACACCACTTGGAGGAAGCGTAGTTTTCAAATAAAACCACCACAGAGATCCTTGAGTCTTGGATTGCTTGGAGAAGTGATGGTGCAATCTCGTTGCCTCTGTTGAGCTCAAATCGATGAAGGTTGTATCAGAGAGAGCTTTGTACAGATGGCTGGTGAAGTTAGAGCGAGTGTCCTCACCTCTAAAACTGATGAAGACGTCATATTTTTTAGGAACATGAATGAGTAGCAGACTTATAAAATCTAAAATATAGAGTAAAGTTAGCATTGAAATTGTTTCTATTTTTTCATCATTATATAATATTCCTTTAATCATGTTCTTAAGTTATTTCCGACATATTTTAATGAACCATTGAAAATATTAAAACTTACTAACTATTTAAAAATTTAATAATCTTTTAATTTTTCCCCTATTTAATATATATATATATATATATATATAATTTAATAATATACTTTTTCTTATCAACATTTTTTTTAGTTGCTCACAGGTATCCTCTGATTGGAAGTAATTCTATTCAAGTCACATGCGAGTACTAAATGTAGGCACTTCTCCCAATAAGAATTCAAACTTTAATTTATTATATTGTAAAGGATTAACTACTTTCGCTAAACTCAACCTCTGTTGGTTAGTTAGATTTTATCAATGGCATATAATGGAAAGACTAATACTTTTTTTTTGAATGAACAAAGGGCTATATAATTACAATAAAAATAATACAGTACACCAGAGATTTACATCAAGAAAATAAAAAGAAACAAGAAACCTTTTGACATCCACCCCTTCCTATTCAGCAAATAGGTTGATGTTGAAAGATTGCCAAAAACTTAAAAAGAGTGCCACTGTTTTTGACAAAATTTCTAAAATAGTCACTCATACTATCAAGAGAACAGACTAATACCTTTGGTTGGTATCAACTACGAGGATTTACTGAAAAGAAAAAAAAAAAAAACAGAGGGGCTTGATTCCAAAGTTGGTAAAACAAGTATCTAAATTATTGATAAATCACTTACCTTTTAATTTTAAATAAATGAGTCCTAAAACATATCAATAGAATTGGAAATAATTAGAGTTAGCATTTGAGTTGTTTCTGCAATGCTTTGAGATGTCTTTATCATTATATAATATATAATTATAATAATAATCTATTTATTCAAAAATAAATTGTTGTAAAATGTAATTATTTCATTTATATTTTGTATATATCCATTAATTCAAATTCAAATTTAAATTATTCAAAGATAATAAACTGATGGCTCAAATTTTAGTGTGCGCGCATTAACTGTCATACTTACTCATGTTGATACTTATTTTGTTTGGATTTTAATTTACATTCCATTTAATTGATAATTCAAATTCAAAATTCTTTCCAATATAAGCTTGAATATTGCTTATAAATAGAGGTATGTGGTTACAAGTTCATTTGTCAATTTTAGGTTTCTTTTTTCATTTTTTTGTGAATGCAATTATGGACTTTTATCTTATATTACATATGTGAGTCTATTGTATATTTAAATGTCTTACTATTATTGCTCTTATTATTTGGTTCCCCATATTTTTGTATGACTATTAATTTTTTTTTTCATTTTATTAGTTTAATTAGTTTCTTTCATATTTTTTTATTCTAATTTTATTCGAATTTTGATACAATAAAATCTAAGTTTTAGAGAGAATTATAAAATCTAATTGTTTTTCATGTTAAATTTTAAATTTATCTATATTTTGGCAGCTACTTTCTCATGGTTCTCAATCTTGAGCAAACTCAAAGCCAACGAACGATGCCCATCAGGCTAATAGAAATTCAAAATTCCTAACGCAAACAATGATGCCACTCGACTAAATCACAGGCAAACAATAATCCGACTAAATCTTGAAACAAGGAATAAGAAACTTCAAATCAAAGTGAGGCAGACAGCAAATCTTGAAGTCCCAAGAAACCATGAACAAAAACAATCAAGTGGAAAACCAAGAAATTGAGTGAAGAAACCGCATGGGGAAAACACCCCTAAGGGTGATTTCAGGGAAGAATTAAGCAAGACTATCTTGACTCAGTGAAATCCTTTGCCACTGCACTACTTCTTGGGTTTCAAAGGTGCTGATGTAGCTGGGAGAATATTGGCTTGTTGGGAAACCACTGAAATGAGAACGTCGAATCAAGTGTACTAGGCCCCCAAAGAAACAATTAGACTGAAAGCATTATGACCTGAAATCGACACGCTCGTGATACCATGTGAATTGATCTAAAATGAAGAAAAATATGAATTCTTCACAAGATGATATCAAGTTATCCATGACGGCATTACAACAAGACGACAACAAATCAATAATCTTTAAGGGTGAAACCAATAATCCCAAAAGTTTTGGAGATTCGAGAAGAAGACCAATGTTAACCTCTGTTTATGCACAAACATGATGATTGACTCTATATAGACTAGAATCTCACGTTACATTGAGCCAGTGAAATAACTAACCACTAACTCTGCTCGCTAACTAATATTCCAACGGAAACTATAAGGTGAAACTAATTTTAAAATAGGTACCTGTACAGCTACATGATTGGAGTTTGCTAGGGGAGAAATAACATTGAAGTCCTCTGAATAGAAACCTGCTCATATCAACAGAATTGAAAAGGAATCTGTCTCTAATTTTGAGTAACAGAAATATAAAAGGTGTATCAATAGGATTAGATATAGTAAGCATTCACTCTATTCAAAAGTAGTACAGAATGAATATTATTTATAGGAGAATGACAATATTTATTCATTCTTCCCATCAAATCAAAGCACCAATTCATTATGCTGACAACATTTTGTCATACTTGAAAAAGGGAAAGAAGGATACCCGTAACTAACAGATTTTATCAGGGGAGCTTTTCTTTTATCCTGTGTACTGTATGTATAATAAAAAGATATATACACAGTACTTATAAGCAGAGCTTTTCTTTCGTCCTGTGTGCAAAATTCCAGCTGCTCTATCTTCTCATAAGCAGGGCACCAATTCAAGTTCTAATATTGTTTAGTCAATCATTGCAATTATAAGGCTTTTCCTTTTTGTACCCTCCTTCCACTACAATTCCATTTTCTGAACTATGTTGTGACGTTCTGAGGCATATGTGGGGCAAATTCCACACCGATCTGTGATGTTACTTCTATCAGTCTCAGTCGTCACTCTAGAATCAAAATCGTAGTATTTTAAAACAATATAGAATTTAAACTCAAACTTAGAAGTGGTGCCCTCATCATCTTCTCATCTCTGAGTACCCTTTGATGTGCTTACCAAAGGTTCGTACCACAGAAAAACATGATCTTGCATCAATTCATAGCTTAGATCAGACACTAATTTTGTCCTATCTTTGATCTCTTGATGTTTATAGTCGAACATCCTGTACAATGAGAAGCTGTCCTCAATGTCCAAGGTATACCGAGGAAGAATGCAGCAACATAGAAAACCCAATAAATGGTTTGGAGAAGTAGGAACAAGTTCAATTTTAATTGAAGATTCTGTCATCTGAGTGTATCTGAACCACGCTGGAATTGTCCTTCCTGGGTAACAAACTTTAGCACAACAGAAATTGTTATGTATTGCTCGCATTAGTGAGAAATGAACAAATGCTGTGATATCACGATTATCCAATCCCAGGACACAACAATTTTCAAAAGAAAACAATAATCTCGCTTCATAACAGGGTTCTAACATCCAACTTGTTGGGCTGAACTCGATAGTCTCTAAATATATGCACTTGCTGACATCCAACTCAGTAATGAAAGACGGAAGTGCTGGTAAGGACCTGACCCTCCTGCAATTTCTCAAAGCAATTTTTTTTTCAGCTTCGAAAGATGCTTGATGCTAGTAGGCAAACTCTCCACACTGCTTCCTTTTAGTGATAGAGACTTCAACATTGACATGGCACTGATATTGTCTGGGATCTCAGAAACCTGCAGAGACATCAAATCCAATTCTTCTAAAGAACATAAGCCATCAAACAGCATGCATAGTTTCCTTTCATTATTTCCTCTTTCATACCATGAAAAGAAAGTATTTTAAGTGATGTCAAGCAACACTCATTTATTTGAAAGCTCCTGAGCAAGGTACTACCAAGATACAGCTCTTCAAGTTTATTGAACCCTCCATTGGGCAATATCAACATTTTGATACTCGTAGTTCTTAAATTTAAAACTCTCATTTCTGCTGATGACAACCAAAGTTCCTTGAGACCATTGCAGCCTAGCAGCTCGAGATGCTTGAGAGATTGTGAGCGGTGATTCTCACTTTGAAGACTCCTTAGTCGGCAGCACCAACTTAGGTCCAAAGAAACAAGTTTCGGGAGAGATAATATAGATGAATGAACACTACGCAAATTACGACAACCATTTAGGCTCACTATTTCGAGATTAGATGCCATCGATAAATCAGGTAACTCCTCCAACTCAGTGGATCTGACATTTAAGATCCTCAAATTCATAAGATCCTGAAATGATTAAAAGAGAAAAATTACTGGAGAATCCCCTCATGAATCAATTGGATTGAAAGACTGAAACATAACGACGACGTTGACAAGACTGAAACATAAATTACGATATAATTACTTGTACACCATCTCATAGTATTTTAACTCTGCCATACTGCATATGGATTTCAATGAGTTCCTTCGGACAAAATCCCAAAGGCAAGGACTCCAAAGGATAGTACTCCCAATTAAAGTACCTTAGTTTCTTAGAAGGTAGCTTCAAATCCATAGGAAGGTAAATTTCACAATTGATATGCAGTAATCTTAGATTTGCCATCCTTTTCAAAGCATCTGCATCCAAGGACAATGGGTTTTTAATTTTGCCTCCAGCCCATTTAATGCCTTCAACTCTATAAGTTCCCTAAACAAAAAAAAAAAAAATCACATAATATTGAAACAATGGAGTTTAAAAAATTCAATAAAATAATGAATACAAAAAAAGTGAATTCACCTTTCTTACCATGCTATTTTCTAGTACATCATGAATTTCCCCAGCATCATTTAATCAGCTTCGATTTCTAGGATGTTTTCTAGACTCTTCACGAACTATTTCTTCAGCCATTTCTTGTAGCAAATCATGAATTTCTATTTTGTTATCTCTTGAAATTGTTATGAGAGATTTATTTACAAGGTTATCTATCCCACAATCCGTGTAGGAACCACAAGCATCTAACACCCTTGTAATATCATCTCTTTTCTGTCCTCCAAAAAAGAATGCAATGTCTAAAAATATGTTCTTATCATCATCATCTAGGTCATCATAACTCACTCTCAATACAGTTTGAATTTCTTTACAGGGGTACTTTTGGATTTTTTTCAGAACATCTCCCCATATATTTATATCTTTAGAATTTAAATATGAACCCAAATCTTTCAATGCTAAGCGAAGGCCCCTAGCATATTCAACTGCCTATGCTGATAACTTTTCATATCCCATTTTGGGATGACCTTCCTTAAAAGCATGAAAGCAGAAAAATTTAAGTGATTCGCCATTGTTCAATTCTTTGACCTCATGCAATTCATGAACTCCTCCACTTATAAGAACATGTCTATCTCCACTTGTTACAATGACTTTGCTGCCTGGTCCCATATAATGAAGTTTTGATATTGTAATTGGTTGGAGGTGTCTACATTGTCACACCCCAAACTTTTGAAGTGTGATTAGATGGAATATAAGAAAACTCATATTCCATAAGCCTAATTCCTTAATACATCTATCAAATTAATTATAATTTTTCGTACAATTCTCATTTGTCTTAAATAATTATTAATAAATATAAAATATTTGGACTAGCTGTAGAAATTTCGACAGAGTCTCTACTGTAAGTGGAACTTCCTGAAATTTCTACAACTTGCCAAAAACACATCCAAGCAACATTCGGAGTTCTACTCCGATACTATATGTACAACCCAAAATAATTTAACTGAAGATCCTACCTATATGATTCGTGGAGCGATTCTAGAACAAAAAGATAGAATATTTAGATATTTACACTCGTCCACTATGTAATTGAAGCAACAAAATATCCCTCGTCTCAAGAAGTCCCACAAGATCTACTAAAGAACAGGTCCACTCCCACTATCTGAATACCAAAATTTTTTCAGTGAATAACGTTTCCAGATAATAAACAAGTAAATAAGTAATGATAATTAAGTAATAAAAGAGAAAGGAGGAAAGATAATCATGATCAATAAATTAAAATTTTATCTTTTATATAAAACAAATCATAGCGATACAGTTCTTAAAGGTAAACAACAACAACAACAACAAGCCTTTATCCCACTAGGTGGGGTCGACTACATGGATTGCAAGACGCTATTGTGCTCTATCATTTATCAAGCTTTTAGGAATATTATTAATTAAGAGATCGTGTTTAACAACTTCTAAGAGTGTTCTCTTAGGCTTTCCTCTACCCCTCTTAATCAGACTCAAAGTTATATGTTCCACTCTTCTCACTGGTGCCTCCCTTGGTCTTCTTTGTACATGCTCAAACCATCTCAACCGATTTTCTACCATTTTTTCCTCAATAGGTGCTACCCTCACTTTTTCGCGTATGTGCTCATTTCGAATTTTATCTTTACGTGTATGTCCACACATCCATCGTAACATTCTCATCTCTGCTACTCCAACTTTATACTCTTATTGTCCTGTTAGAGCCCAACATTCACTACTATATAACATTGCCGGTCTGATAGCAGTGCGATAAAACTTTCCTTTAAGTTTATTAGGCACCTTACGGTCACAAATAACTCCTTTAGCTTTTCTCCAATTAAACCACCCAGCTTGAATCCTATGTGAAATATCTCCACTGATTTCACCATCATTTTGAATAATGGCTCCCAAATATCTAAACTTTTCCACTTGAGGTATAATTTGATCTCCCAATTTTACTTCCAAATTATTGTCAAATAGTCTCTTACCAAATTTATAATATAAATATTCCGTCTTACTCCTACTCAGACGGAAACCTTTCGACTTTAATGTCCTCCTCCATAACTCAAGTTTGCAATTAACCTCTTCTCTTGTCTCTGCTATAAGAACTATATCATCCTCAAAGAACATACATTTGAAAATTTCTCCTTGAATATGTTCCATCAAAACATGTAGGATCAAGTTGAACAGATAAGGACTCAGAGATGATCCTTGATGAAGTCCAATCTTTATAGGAAAATCCTTTGTTTGACCACTAGGCGTTCTTATACTAGTTTTTACCCCTTCATACATATCTTGTATGGCTTTAATATAAGCAATCCGTACTCCCTTTTTTTCCAACGCTTTCCAAAGCACTTCTCTTGGTATACGATCATAAGTTTTTTCCAAATCAATAAAAACCATGTGTAAATCTTTATTTTTACAACGATACTAGTTCTTAAAGGTAAACAATTTGGAAAATTGGTTTTCTGTTAGGACTTAAATAGAACGAATAACAGGTGTGGACACACAGTCCACAAGGGCAAGTAACATCCGGCGTAGTTAGAAACTACAAAAAACAGGCGCAAGCATAAAGCTCATGAATAACAGGCGTGGATTATATCTATGAAATTATATCCTCCATTCCACGTGTGTTGGCCGACACACGGGGCTAGCATCTCCCATATACCCTGCTAGCTAGGTGTGCCATAGCGCGCCAAGGGCTAATGAAACTGTCGTTAGCAACCAGCATTCTGTATTCAGTCCTATAAAACATTTCTGGCATACATGGAAGGAAAATATATTTGTAGCTCAATTTGTTCACAAATTATTAATGCCTACTAGATCTTCCCATTGGTAGATTGTTCAATCCATGCATGAATAATGTGTTTTGGAAAACAAATAACCAAATGAAAATATAAGCTAATAAATTTAAATCCTATGAAACCAGGTACATTCTTCAATGCAAACATTTCAAGGCTCCATAATATATATGTATAAACATAAAATTTCCTCGAGAAAAGTTCTATTTATTTATTCAGACAAAAATCATCCTCATTTTTGACTTACAGGGAACGTTATTTACTTACCTGATATACCACCTAATTCCAAAAATCTCCTTCTTTTTACAGCTACAATCAAGTTTCCCCTTCTTCTAGTGACCTTATTAAACATGATAGAATTTTAATAAATTTGCTACCAGATGAACAAACTCTCTTACTCTAATAGCAAAATCACAATCAACTTAAATAAATCAAAGTTTGTCCTTTATTATTATTTAAATCTCTTTACTTTCTTAAATCATTTTCCCTGATAGTTATCAACACAATTATAATACTTCACAACTCCAATTCCCATTAGATGTCAATTTGAATTTAGGAAATAAATTTCCAAAAATTCAGATATTCACATATTACTTCCAAAATCAGACCTTCTTTGCAACTTTTTCTAATAAACCTTTCAACAATCATCTTATAAGTGCCGATATTCAAGATTTATATTCAAAATATTCTCTTTCAATTTCATTTAAACAAATACTTCTACATTAACCAATCTAACAAGTCTAATTTAACTCAAAATTTATAACCTATGAGTATACCTTTATCAAACTTTAAGTTAAATTCTCAACCATTTTTTTTCACAGCACAGCAATGACAACAGCAGATTTTGAGAGAAAACAAATTGCAAACTTCACCCCTTCACTTCTTCCATTTACATGCACCACAGTTGTCTAAGGAAAGAAGAAGAGATCAAAGCTTATCACCTAGATGAATTAACAACATCCAAACAGGGAGGAGGAAGCAAACATCAGGTCTGTATAGGGGAGATAATGAAAACCAGAATTAAGCATAGAAAAGAGATGAGCAGCTCGGCGGTGACCAAAGAAGCAAAAAGGAAGAAAGAATTCTAGCTTGCTTAAGCAATTATACACACGAAACAACAAGAAAAAAAAAAGAAGAAGAACTGGGCATACTTGGGACGATGATAGAGGTGGAGGAGTGGTGAGATAGGAAGAGAAATCTCACAGCTACAGCGGACGAAATAGCAGCAGGCACCGGTGATAGAGACTTACACAGACGACGGTGACCGACGATCGAGAGGGGAGGAAGCAGAAACGCGACGGGAGACAAGCAAGGACCCAGATATCTAGCTCTCTCGATCTCTGCTTCTCAAATGTTTGAAAAAAAAAAAGAATTAAAAGGAGAAGGGAAAAATCTGATGCAAAGAAGGACATATTGGTAATTTCATGAAATAATAAAATTAAATAAATCTCCTTTAGGCCAAAGTCAGGTTCAAACTTGGGACCTAAAGGGCATATTATTTGCATAGTTTCCACTACACTAACATTCCTTCTTGTCCTAATTGTCTCAAAATTAATATAACTAACATATGTTTAATTAATTTATTATCATTTTAAACATCTAGGTTATTACATACATCATCAAACACAAGAAGAGCTCTTATTCCACGTCGCCTTTTTGCAGGTACCGTGTCATGTCCTCCTCCCATTTCAAGATTTTCTTTATTCAGTTGTACAGAAAGAATTTTATTAAGCAAATTACACAATCCAGTGCTTTTTGATTCTGCTCTCACATTTCCCACAAAGCAATAGCTATCAAATTGGGGAAAAAATTTGCGAAACACAGCACGAGCCAGCGTTGTTTTCCCTGCCCCTCCCATGCCCCAAATTCCAAGAAGCTGAACTTCTTGTGAGTCAACTCTCATAAATGGTTCAACGCTGGCCAAATTCTCACCAAATCCAACCAGGTGCTCTAGTTCTTCATCTGGTTCTCTATCGTCCAATATTTTCCATAAATCTTTTATCACTTCGATAATGAGATCCAATTCATTTCTGGCATGCTGTTAAAGAAAGAAGAAAAGGCATGAAAAACATAGTAATAATAATAATAATAATAGCTATACATGATACAAATAATTATAATATTAAAAACCAGGTCAACTCATCCAATTAAATCAGTAAACCATTGAATCAGTACTTTGAACAATTCAATAAAATGTTTTGCTTATAACCAGTTCGAGCACAATTCGACTACAATTTTGACCATTAACTCTTAAACCATTGCCTTAAATGGTATAATGATCTGTCTGGTTTTCAATACCTTAAAAATAATACAGGAATATATACAAGATAATAATTGATGAGCTATGAAATGAGCTAATTAAATAAAAAAAAAACTAAACTTACTGAAATTTTGATGGATAGTGATAGCCTGACAAGTTAGCTGCTTTAGTCAAAGTAGATCTCCATATTTGTAGCATGTCCATGTAACACTTGAACTTCTCTTCATGATTGGTGAACGCATCTGCATAAGTACCTTTTTGATTCCTGACATCAGATGAATCCATCTTGTGTAAATAACTGGTATCACAATCTGTCCATTGTCTTCCTTACATTCCATGATTTTGACAAGCTCTTCCAGGCACCACTTTGAAGATGCATAGTCTTTGGAAAATATCACCAATGATATCACTGATTCTTCTATTGCTTTCTTAAGTGCTGGTGATATTTCATCTCCTCTCTCCAGCCTCTCATCTACATAGACATTTATACCCTTTTTACTCAACTCCCTTTTCAAATGGCTTAGAAACCCATCTGTGATGTCTGAACCTCTAAAGCTGATAAACACATCATATTTTTTCTAAGCAACTTTGGTGGAAGAAGAAGCCATTGCTGGAAAGAAATAAGATCTAATTATTGAATAGCAATCATAAGATCATGATAATTATTGCAAAACTTTCTATGATTTAGGGGCTTCTATAAATGAAGGCAAAGCTTCTACTTGGGTAACATGAAAATAAATTGTTGGAGGGAAGCTGTATTCAATTCCAACTCTTAACGAGCATTGCTATAAATTTTGCTTAAATTTAAATTGATACATCAACATGAAATTGAAATGATAGATGGTGAAGCAGAATGAGAACACAATAATCAATGTATCAATATACCGTTATCGATGCCTCAATATATAAAATAACTTTTACAACAAACCATATCATTTGTAAGTTATCAACATTGCATCTCATTGATCAACCTTGTCGATACAAGAAAGACATGAATTCAGTAGGAATATGGCATCTCTTGACGAAAGGAATAGTGCAAATATATACATTATAAAATTTATATGCATACGTGTGTGTGTGTGTGTGTGTGCGCGTGTTATTATAAGGAGTAAGGAAGATGATCATCATACCTGGCTTCACTTGTCGATCAAACCTTTTTGGGAAACTAAGAGCCATGATGAAGTCTGTGTATCACCCAATATAGTTTTCAAGCAAAGAAGAAGATTTCTGGGTAACTTTCTTATCATTACCTATGCGAAGAATCTTCGTTGGAAAGAAAGTTGGCTAATTTAAAATGGCAATTTGACTTCTGCGTGATTTCCACGTTCCCTCTCCATTGTCTACTGTTTGAATTTGGTCATGTGCAGAGTACAGACATCAGTCATGTTTCAAATTAAAAAAACTTTGGTTTGTTGAATTGAAAAGTTTTATATTTGTCTTTATTCTCGAGACATCATATTAAGCTTTTATTAGTAACTAGAAAAATAAGGCACTTATACAATTTATATTGGTTATATTTAGTTTCAGGGATGATAATTAAATGTCTAAAAAAGAATACAAATTTTTTTAGTTCAAATAAAATTGATATGGATGAGAAGAATAAGAATTATATACGAGTCACAAATATAAGCTTGAATAAAAAGGATCAAACTCACTCCTAGTCATTTAACAAAAACTTCTTTTGACGATTTGGGTGCATAAAGATGCTTTCATACCAAGATTCAGATCTCCAAGAAGTATTTTAGGATTTTTTTAATTGATCTTGAATAATATAATGACACCCGTGCAGATCCATTTTTGAAAAGAAAAGTAAAGGATCAGCACCTCTTTATTCAAATCCAGAAATCGTACCTGTTTAGGGTTCAAATTTGTCTCAACAATGTAGTCTTGCACGAATTCCTCTGTCAAAGGTCGACAAACTGGGATCCCGTTTAGTTCCCAGTAGCCGTACTGCGTGCATGCCTATACTGGATTGTTGAAACCAGGATTCGCCAGCTTCCTGAATTTTCGATTCACCGTGATCTTCAAATCGGTTGCTTCCGGCGAAATTCCTCCACATATACGCGACATAGAGGTCTTCAGCACAGCACTATCGAGCTGGACATCTTCCACCTACTTGCCTCCTTTGCAACGGTTACTGTGTCCACCTCCAATCTTCCCATTTTATTTTTCCAGACGATTATTGTATAATGCGACTTTTTCTTGTTTTTTTTTTTTTCATTGATCTTTAATCAAAAAGAAAGTAAAGGACTATTAGGCCTGGCATATGAATTATTTTAAAAACTTAAAATTAATTAGCTCATTTTTGTTTGGGACAATCGATGCGAAAAGCAAGGGAGTAAGTAATAATTTCCACTCCAGGCAGGGATAAGATATGGTCTTCAAATATGGATTTAATAGAAACACAATGACAATTTGTTTATTCATGCAATAATTAGGATATGGATAAAATTTAAAATTATAAAAAATTTATTATAAAACATGAATTTAATTTAAATTTAAATTAAATCTAAATTCATAGACTTTTATTTATTCAAATGAAAGATTTGATCTAAATTTAAATTCAAACTGAGTTTATTAAACATTTTAAAAACAAACTTTTGCTACTTTCAAGACAAAACTATTCTTACATTGTTTTGGCCAAAGTCAATGTAGGTTTCTAAACACACTAAATAAGCATTATCAAACAAATAAATTTAGGCACACAAAGTAATTGTAGCAAAAAAAAAAAACTGTATCTTTATTAAATATACACTTACCTATAGAGATAAAAAATCAAGGGAGAATCACATTTAAAAATCTCTCAAAAAAATTATTTACAAGCAAAAACTAACAAGTCACCATTTGAAAAAAAATATATCACTATTATTATTTTAATAATCAATTCTGCATTGGTCTTTGTTTTAAATAATTTTTTTAGGAGGATGTTGGACAGTATTCTCCCAAAAATAAATGTCTGCTCAAGATTGAACCTGATTAAAGGCGTGAACTATGCATCCCCTTACGCGTTGGATAACTTGGATACTGGGGGAGATGGTAATCAAGAGTTTCTCACATATGATAGTGACAGATAACTTGAGTGATTTTGCATGGTAATCCATTCCATTTTCTGGAAGAGGCAATGTAAGGTTCATAGGTTCTACAAAATCAGAGAGATAACTTTATATGAATCTGAGATTGAACTACACAATTGGGGAGGGTCAAAGATACATATTGAATGGTGCAGAATGAGTCCTTCTGTATGTTTTGACCATCCCTGCTAATCTATGACTGACAAAGCAATGCATTTGACCGTCCTGATTGTTAACTACGTCCAACCAGATACTTAATTGAGAGAATTTATAAAATGGTAGAGTGTCTTGAAGAGGAAGGTGTGAAGTCGATGCCAAATTGAGGTGTTTGCTGCAGCTGCATTCCACCTTCTGAAACAAAACCAAGATGATGATGTGATTTTAACAACTAATACAGCAAAATATCAGAAAAAGTTATAATGACATGAACTCATTCTACTGAACTACACTTCTATGATTCTCTCACTAATTTTTGTTCAGAGAAATTGATTCTACCCTCCATTTAACTTTTCCATGTGATACTATATTTATAAAAGCTGACTCCTATTGGTAGCAGAAGAAAATAGAGAATTTTTTTCCCACCAACAAAGAATAAAAAGGAAAATGAAGAATTTGAACAGCATCAGCTCTTAGTTTTTCACCGCTGGAAATAAACTATTAATGCTCAACAACTAGGGCTATTTGAATATATTTTCACAAAATCAAAGTTTTAACTTTCAAAATTAATTTTAAAGGGAAACCAAACAGACACTATATAGTCACTTCAAAATTTGAGGTAGACCATCAACAATAAACAGATGGTCTATAAACAATTGACATGCTTACATGTCTACATATTTTTGGTTCAGTATATTTAAGAATTTTGTTTTATACCTGAAAGGTTTTTACTAAACAAGTTAACACTTTACACATAATAATTTTTTTATGGTTGATCTTTCAAAAGGAAAAAAAAAAAGGGTGAAACCGAGTTTGAAAACACATTTGACATCCACAAAATCAATATATATATATATATTATCTTGAACTATTTATAACCTAGTTAAGTGGTATAGAAACTAGAAGAATAGGAAAAACTCTGCAAGTTTATTCCTCTCAATTGGTTCGTGTCTTCCGTACAGTGTAAAGCATCCTATTTATACTATTTGGATAGGGAGGGGATTACAACTGAAATTAAAAAGGGATTAATGTTTATTACTGAGATGAACGTTTATGGAAAACGGATGGGCTGTGTGGCTGCATTAATGGAGATGAATGGCGTAACAACAGTGCTGCTATGTTGTGTCTAGCTTTATTCTGTTTCATCCTCCTTGGGTTGGACAAAACTCGCCCTCGAGGTAAGTTCAACATCATCAACAAGATAGGGTGACGAGTCAGCAACATTGGAAGTTGTAGAAACTCCATATGTACTAGGTAATTCAACCTTATAAGAATTATTGTTGATTTTTTGTACAATCTTCAGTGGACCACTAGCTCTAGGCACTAACTTGGTATTGGTTTGTTTAGGGAAACATTCTTTCCTTTTATGTATCCAAACCAAGTCTCTCCCATTAAAGATTTGCTACTTGTAATGCTTGTCCTACTATGTCATGAGTTTGAAATTCTGTTTCTAGATTCTTTCATGGACTTGTTTGTACAACTTCTTGATTCCTCAGCCCTTTGATATATCTGCATTAGAACTATATTACTGCTTATCAAGTGAAGGAGTCAAATCTAGAGGACTAAGCAGACGAATGCCATAAGCAACTTTAAATGGACATTTTTCAGATGCCTAGTTGACAGAATTATTGTAGGCAAATTCAACTTGAGCAAGAATGAGATCTCACAGTTTCAATTTCTTCCCCGCATAACTTCAAAGAAGACTGCCAAGAACTTTGTTTATAGCTTCAGTTTAACTGTCCGTTTGGGGATGACTAGCACTATTAAATTGAAGCTTAGTTCCCATCTTCTTCCATAGCATCCACCAAAAGTGGCTGAGAAACTTAACATCATGATTAGAGGTGAAAGTCTTAAAAATACCATGGAGATGAACAATCTCTTTGAAATATAAATCTGCTATAGGAGCCACATTATTGGTTTTTTGGCATGCAATGAAATGGGCTTTCTTTGAAAATCAATCCATGACTACAACGACAGAATCTTTCTGCCTCTGAGTCCATGGTAAACCAAGAATAAAATTCATACTCACATCTTCCTATGGTGCTTCTGGAACTAGCAGTTGCATATACAATCTTGTATTTTGACCCTTAGCCTTAGCTAAATGACATATCCTGCATCTTGGTATGCTCTTATTGACATCTCGTTCAAGTCTTGGCCAATAAAAATTCTCCTTAATTAGATCAACTATTTTGTCTCTACCAAAATGACCAACTAGTCCTCCTTCGTGAGATTCCCAAATTATAGCCTCTCTCAAGGAACTCTGTGGAATACATAAAGTTTTGCCACAGAACAAGAATCCATCATGTTTATAAAATTGGTGGAATGATTGATTTACAGTTGCTTCCCATACTCCTTGAAAATCAAGATCATTCCGATACAGCTCTTTGACAACAACTTTGGTCTACATTGTTGTGAGTAACAAAGGTTAACGGCTAAGAGTATCAGCCATAGAGTTCAAAGTTTTAGCCTTATACTTAATAACAAATAGATAAGATTGTAAGATTTCACTCTAACGGGCATGCTTACAGCTAATCTTCTGCTGAGAATTCAAATACTTGAGGGCCTTATGATCGGAAAAGAGTATGAACTCCTTGTTCAAGAGATAGTGACTCTAATATTGGAGAGTTTAGACAACGGCATAGAATTCTTTATCATAGATAGAATACCTAAGCTTAGCATTATTAAGCTTCTCATTGAAAAAAGCGATGGGATGGCCCTTTTGGCTTAAGACGGCACCAATTTTGGTGTTGGAGGCATCATTATTAACCTCAAACACTTGGTCAAATTTGGGAAAAGCTAGGATAAGAGCTTTAGTTAACCTTTTATTTAGCTCCTCAAAAATGTTTTGAGCTTGTTCTGTCCACTAAAATTTATCTCCCTTGGTACAATATGTAAATGGTATAGCAATAGAGCTAAAATTACGAATGAACCTCCTATAAAAAGAAACTAATCTATGGAAGCTTCAAACTTTTGCAAATCTTAAAGTTGGCCAGTTGTTAATAGCCTTAACTTTGCTTGGATCAATTCGAACACTCTCTGCAGTTACGATGTAACCTAAGAACACAACTGCATTAGTAAGGAAGGTGTACTTCTTTAGAATGGCATAAAGTTTCTATTCTCACAGAGCTTGCAAAACTTGTCATACTTAATCTAAGTGTTCTTCTTAACTCTTGCTATAAATAAGAATGTCATCAAAATAAACAACAAAATTTTTTTTAATGAAGGGTCTCAATACTTGATTCATCAGACACATGAATGTGCTAAGGGAATTTGTTAACCTAAAAGGAATTACATTCCACTCATACAAGCTATCTCTTGTCTTGAAAACAGTCTTCCACTCATCTCCTGGCTGAATTCTAATTTAATAGTATCCATTATGAAGGTCAATTTTGAAAAAGGTAGTGGCACCATACAGTTGATCTAACATATCCTTGAGCTAGGTTATCAAGAACCAATACTTGACAGTGATTTGGTTGACAGCTCAGCAATCAATGCACATTCTCCAACTCCCATCCTTCTTAAGTACTAGAAGAATAGGTACAATGCAAAGGCTAACACTTTCTTGAACCAACCCTTTCTTCAACAGCTTTTCAACTTGTCATTGAACTTCAGCATGTTCCTTGAAACTCATCCTGTAAGCATACTTATTAGGAATGGCTGCTCTTAAAATAAAGTCAATAGCATGTTGTATGTCTTACATGGGAGGCAACCCTAGTGGTATCTCATCATGTATCACATTTGAAAATTCAGACAATAATGGCATGACTCCAAACAGATTGGTCAATTTATTGTTCGCCTTAAGCACTAGAATGAAACTCATCGTTTGGGTTTCAAACTTTGTCACCTTAAACTCTTCCTTGGTCATCAAAGTCACTAATGGCTTAGACTCCCTCACGGCTTGACTAATCTCACTAGGTGGTAGAGGTGCTAATATAAATTTGACACCATCTTTTATGAAAGAACAAGTATTGCACGTCCATCATGCATAGCATGTCGATCATATTGTCATAGTCTCCCTAAAAGAAGGTGGCATGCATTCATGGAAACAACATCACACAAAACTTCATCACAATAGATGTTCCTAATAAAAAAAAGTAACAAGGTATTGTTTAAAAAATTTTACCTCACTTCCCTTATTAAGCTAGTGAAGCTTGTAAGGATACAGATGGTCAGGCATTGATAACTTCAATTTCCCCATCATGTAGTCAGACACTACATTTTCATACCTTTTCATTATCGATGATGACATTACAAACTTTTCCTTAAGCTGTGCAACAAGTATGAAAAATATTACATTGTAGCCAAGGTTCTTTTGTAATTACAGTTGTCACCAATACTTCTCCCTGATCTATAGGCGTAACTTCTTCATCATATACTGGCTCGATCTCATAAGAAGTAATCTCCTCCTCATCTTCTTCAGGAACTTTATAAACTTGCCCTTCCCTGATCATGACAGCCCTTCAGGTAGGATAGTTTGTGACAATATGGCTGAATCCTTGGCATGTAAAGCATTTGGGTGCTTTAAAATTCGATTCCTTGGCAACATTTGGTGGAGGCTTGCGTGTAGCACTAGATTGCGGCTTGCCTGAGACGTTAGGCTATTGAAACTCTACCTTGCGGCTATCTGAATAACCCTAGGAAGAAGAAGACTGGAAAGATGACCTCTTGGGCTTTTGCTTCTCAACACAGAAGGTTAGACGGATTACACCATCCAAGGTCTAATGCTGCTAAGCTAGACTAGATAGCTGATATCAATGTTTAAGCCTACAAAGTATTGAGCTATTTTTTGCTCCTCCTTCTCATATATGTCACACTTCATCATGAGTTTCTCAAACTTTTTGGTATACTCTTCCACAGACAAGGACCTCTGTCGAAGATTTTTGCAGCTGGATAAAGTTGTCCTTGTGGTAATGTCCTGATAGGAACCTCCTGGTAAGCTAGTATCTCATTTTTCCCAAGCTCAATCTTGCACTTTCCTTCACATTCTTGCTTTCGTTTAAGGTTTTCCTGCCATATAGAGGAATGTTTCTTAAGTTTGAGAGAAACAATCTTGACTTTTTTGTGCATCTGAAATCTCCTTATATTTAAATACACCTTCAACAGTTTAAAGGCAATCTACAAACTCTTCTGGCTGGAGTCTTCCCTTAAATTCAGGAATGTCTACCTTGATACCACTAGGACAAAATAGTTATTGTTGAGGACAATGATGGTTGTCAATGGATGACGAATTGCTGCTTCCTGAATCTCCTTTTGGGTTTTCTCTGTGAGTATCTAATAAAGCTTGTTGCTTTTCTATGGTAGCCTCTAGCTCTCGTATTCGACGTCTCATCTTGTCCATCTCAATCTCATGCACATTCCTGTATCTTGGAGGCATTTTAGGACTTTTTTGCAAGGTTAAGACTTAGGCAAAAAAAAAATATAGAGGTGTAACTATAATTTTCTAGGAGTGTAGGGGCAAAAAGGGAAATTTCAGGGATTTTAGGGCAGAAATGTAATTTTGAAAAAAATATAGGGTCAACATGGAATTTCTATAAATATTAGGGGTCAAAGTGTAATTTTGGAAAAATATGGGCCAAAAAGAAATTTCAAAAAGATTAGGGGTCAAAACAAAAATTCTAAAAAGTTTAGGGTTAAAATGAATTTTCAAAAAAAATGGCTCACGAGGCAGGATGACGTGGCAAATGTGACATTTGGCAGATTCTGGGTAGCTGACCTGTCTCTAACTAGGCAAATCAGGTGATGTGGTTGATGATGTCAGCGTCTTCAACCTTCAGTAAGCGCGTGTGCGGAACAATGACAACAGTGTGTAGTGGCTACCAGCGATGGGACGACTCCTATTTCACGTTTTTGAACCTCTTAAACACGATGGTGAGGTCAAATGTTGGAAAAAATGATGGGAAATGGGACCTCTGAGAGTGACAGTGACCTCTTTCACCGGTGTCATTTCAAACTCTATTCCACAAGGGTTTTCCTACAGTTTCCTAGCTTTAGAACCTTGCTTTAACACCAAAAATGGTATAGAAACCAGAAGAATAGGAAAAACTTTACAAGTTTATTTCTCTCAATTGGTTCGTGTCTTCCATACAGTGTGAAGCATCCTATTTATACTATTGGGATAGGGAGAGGATTACAACTGAAACTAAAAGGGGATTAATGCTTTTTATTGAGATGAACGTTTATGGAAAACGGATTGGCTGCGTGGCTGTGTTAATGGAGTTGAATGGCGTAACGGCAGTGCTGCTGTGTTCTGTATGGCTTTATTCTGTTTCATTAAGTGATCAACTTCTATATTTTTCATATTTGAAGCATAATGAAACAGAGTTCATTTTCATTGTTGATTGTGTTTTTATTTCTCTGTTTTTATTCCTGACTACATGTGATATCCGTGTAGTCTATCTGCTTTTCTTAGTTAATTATTTTCTGCTTGTATCAAGGAATTTGGCATGTTATAATTATTAGCCTCTCTCCCTATTTAAGTTGGTTTATCAGCCTCGCTTTCAAAATGAGGCAAATTACCAGATTCAGAATTGTAATAGAATTCTGAAATTCCCAGAATTCTGCCACAAGAATTCACGATCTTCAGAGGTAGCTTTCAAAAGCGAAGCCAGGTCCACTCTAACAAGTTTGGAATTTGCATGAAGTAGTAGAAGATGCAGAAGATGAAAGCTAGTTTCCACAATTTACCTACATACAAGACAGATTCATCGAAGAGAATGGATATGATAATTATGATTAAGGGCATGACATGATGCATAACAAAATCAGAAATATAACAAAAATCAGCATAAAATATTAAAATTCTAACTAAGATCTCAACACTTGCTGCAATCGTTGAAGATAGAATATGTCCTGAAGCACTTTAATGAAGGGAGTTGTTTTGGGCTATCAATATGCCCAACGCCTCTTTGTTTTCACCTTGAATTCAATCTGTTGGAGAACTTGTTTATATTCTGTGGCATATATTGGGCAGACTCCACATGCCTTGAGCAAGCTGGCACTGATTTCCTTTCCCCTTTCACATGAAATAGGAATTTCATAAAGCAGAGAGAATTGAAATGAAACCTTTGGATTACAAGCGGCGCCATGAATGTTGCCCCTACTCTTAACTGCCTCTGATATGTATTCACCACGTTGAAACCACAGAAAAACATGATCTGAATTCAGTTCCATAGGATCTATTTGCATAGTCCAGCCAGTTGCATATTCACAATTTTCCAAGTCAACATGGCATTCTAAGTAGCCTGGGACATCCATTACCCTTTGAATCAAGTGAGAAAGAACAACACAGCAAAAAAAAACCCTTCAAATCATCGAAACATGGAGTCAATTCAATAGGGTTGGAAGTCTCTGTTGTCTGTGCTTTGACAAACCACTCGGGAACTGTGCTTCCAGGGTAACATATAAATGGATCATAATTGTTATATGCTCCTCGCTTCAAGGAGACGTGAGAAAACTCCATCATGAATGAATGATCATACAATTTCAGGCAATTTTGGAAGGTAAAGGAATAATCTTCTTCCTCATTGTCATCTTCTTTTCTCTTAAAAGTTGTTAAAGTTGGGACAGTCTCCAATGATACACAGTCATCGACGTTTAAACATGTGATGGATGAGGGAAGTTCTGGTATAGACAAAAGCCTCCTACAATTTCTCAAGTAAACTTTTTTCAGATTTGAAAGATGCTTGATGCTAGCAGGCAAGTTCTCAATATTGCTTCCTTCTAGTACTAATTTATTCAACGATGTTAAAGCACTGATATTGGCTGGCAACACAGACAAGTAAGTACATCCTTTCAAATATAGTTTTTCTAGAGAATGTAAACCACCAAATATGATGCGTAGCTTGTCTCCGTGAACAACGTTTTTGTAATCAAAAAGACGAAAATCCTTCAAAGATCTTAAGCAACTTAACTCATTTGCTGCAAGATTCCTCAGTTTTGAACCATTCAAATGAAGTACAGTAAGCTTACAAAGACGCCCAATTGCTGAGTGAAATCTTTCTATTCCCGTTTTTGCCAAGTATAAGAATGTTATTTCCTCTGAAGATAATGAAAACTCCTTGAGTCTAAAACACTCATCAACATGAAGCAATTTAAGAGATTTTAAATGAACCTCACTTTGTAGACTTCTCAAACTTTTGCATCCATCTAGAGACAAATAAACAAGTGAGTGGAGAGACAAGATAGATGGATGAAGATTGTGCAAACTTTCACGATTCACAAGATCCACTTCTTCAAGATTCTGAGCCATGGAGAAATCAGGTAGTTCCTCCAATAGTCGTGATCCCTGAAGGTTTAATCTCTTCAAGTTCACAAAATCCTATAAGAATCAAAAAAAATCATTATTCGGAAAAGCCCAAATACATTATAATTAAATACAAAACATAAGATACACCTGTATATAAATACCTGCACACCCTCCCACAGTTTTCTAACATGGCTATTTTCCATTGTAAGTTCTACAAGCTTCTCAGCACAAGAAATTGATGGTAATGATTTCCATGGATATCCATCCCAACGGAAGTACCTTAATTTATCAGGAATGCATGAAGGCTAGCAGGAAGGTTCACATAATTACATGATCTACCATACACGCTGCAGTATAATTTGAGATATCTTAGATTGGTCATTTTTGTGAAGGTGTCTGCATTCAAGTGTAAATCTCTACTACTCCAAGACATATCCAACACAATGCCTTCAATTGCGTCAGTTCCCTGACACAAAAGATCATCACATTATTAAACAATTAGTGTTTTCAAATTCTTCAGATAAGGAAAAAAAATATGTAAACTAATTAGTTACAGCATCTTTCCCTTACCTTGTTATTTTTCAATACATCATAAATTTCTTCATCATCCCTCAACCGGCTACGTCTCTCTGGATGCTTGGCAGATTCTTCACGAACAATTTGTTCACACATTTCTTCAATTAAGTCGTGCATTTGTATATTATCATATGAAACAGTTATAAGAGCTTTGTTCAAAAGGTTGTCGATTCCAACCATAGTATAAAGACCAAAAGCATCAAGTACCCTTATAACATCATCTTTACTTTCTCCTTTGAAAAAGAATGCAATGTCTAGCAATATTTCTTTTTCAGCATCATCCAACCCCTCATAACTCACTTTCAGTGCGTTTTGAATCTGCACATTAGGATACTTCTGGAGCTTCTTGAGTGCACTTTCCCATGTTTCCATATTTCTAGAATGAAAATCAGAACCCAGAACTTTCAAAGCTAGTGGGATACCCCTGGCATAATCAACTGCCCTTCTTGATAGCTCTTCATATCCTGTTTTGGGACGGCATTGATTGAAGGCATTCAAGCTTAAAAGTTTCATGGATTCTTCAAAATTCAACACCTTCATCTCATGTATTATCAGAATTCCTCTACTAATAAGAACATGCTTATCTCTTGTTGTTACAATGATTCTACTACCTGGTCCCAAGCAAAGTTGTTCTCCAAGTAGATATTCTAATTGCTCAGATGTGTCAACATCATCCAGAACAATAAGAACCTTTCTCCAACGCAGCCTTCTGTTACTTGCTATTCTGGATTTTGCTTTCGCTCCACCATTCACATGGTGATTTTCTTGGTCTAATAATTCAGAAAGAAGTTTCTGAAGTAAACAGCTTAATCCATTAATCTGCTTTGATTCTTCTCGCACGTTTTCTAGGAAGCAGCAGCTTTGAAATTTGGAAGAGAATTTGTCATATATAGCACGAGCAAGGGTTGTTTTGCCGATACCCCCCATCCCCAAATTCCAAGACTTTGAATCTCGTCTGAGTCAACATTCAATAATGATTCAATACAAGCCAAGTTTTGATTAGCTCCAACTCGGCACTTTGGTTCGACAGGGTAAATATCATCCAATTTTGTCAAGACATCTTTCAAGATTTCATCAATGAGTTCAGATTCATTCCTGGCAGACAACAAGAGAAAGGAAATACAAATGAAAAAAATTTGATTAAGTTACAAATGCAAAACAGCAAAGCAAAATTGACAAACAACATAGAAATATTAAATTCATAGGTAAAAATAAAAAAAATAAATACATATAATCCATGAGAATATCATTTCCATGTTAGTTTGATTGAGAAACAAGAAGTTAAACTTTTGGGATCTAGTTTGAAATTTCTAGGTATCTTGTGAGGAAATAACAAATATTTTGATGCAAGACAATCTAAAATTAAGGTTAAATTCTTTGTAACCTAATCAACCAGCTAGATAGGCATTATTATATTTATATATTGTTAAAATATGTAAATATATTATTTAGCCTTATAGTAGATATTGGTTGGTAGTTAGGAGTTATAATAGCATTAATTATTCTGTTTTAATTTGTGGTACTCTTATAAATACTACAGCAACTTCTTATAAATACTTGAGAAGTAACAAAGAAATATTTTTTTCTCCCATTATTCTACATGAGGAATGAAAAATTCGGGTGGAACGTAACGATGCTTAGTTGGTAGCGAAATTGGAGAAAGTGGTCAAATGAGTGACGAAGAATATCTGCACATGAGGGTGGGATATTCTTTGGCATCAACTATCATACACAGTCGAAACTTGAAATTAACTAGGATCGACCATAGACTGGACGTAGGTCTCCTTGGATGAGCCAAAAGAATCATAAAATTAAAATGTCGGTTTTGGTCAAAAAAGACATCCGGCCCCCTGCCCCATGATTGATTGTAATTTGTTAATTTGGCTTCTACACCTATCATTGACCCGTAATTAAACTAAACTCTATCGATCAGCTATCATAAACATCTCCAGTACTTGAAAATAGTGACCGTATACGCATACATGTCATATTGTCTAATGCCATAGGACAAAAAGCCTGGCCACCGTAAAGAATTATCAATACAGATGATCGATACAACATTAAATTGTACGAGCTGTGGTATTACGTTGTTTTCATACTCAAGCAGCCTCAGCAGAGCTTTTCTAGAAATGTAAGAATGGTGCCGCGAGAACAAACTTTAATACGAAGGAAGAAAGTTAAACTTGTGTCTGCAAATTTAGAAATTGTAGAATTATTGAAGGACGCCAGCACGTATGGCTCAGAATATATTATTTGTTAATAGAATATAACAAGCGGGTTTGGAGTTAGTTTGATTGACAAACAGGTTAGAAATATTAAATTCATAGACATTAATACAGTAAAAAAAAAAAAAAAGACTTATAATCTATAAAATAATATCACTTCCATGTTAGTTTGATTGAGAAACACCAAGTTAAACTTTTGGAATCTAGCCTGAAATTCCTAGGTATTTTATGAGGAAATAAATATTGCGATGCAAGACAATCTATAAATAAAGGTAAATTCTTTGTAATCTAAACAACCAGCCAGATGGCATTATTATATTTATATATTTTAAAAAAGAAAAAAAACATCAGAAAAAGAAACTTACTGAGAATTCAATGAATAGTGATAACCAGACAAGTTAGCCGCTTTGGTCAAGGCAGATCTCCAAACTTGTAGCACGCAGCCTATATTATCCTTGAATCTTTGTTCATGTTGGGCAAAAGCATCTGCAAAAGTGCCTTTTTGATGCCTAACATCTGATGGATCTACATGGTAGAAAACTGGAATTACAATCTGTTGATTGGCTTCCTTGCATTCCATGATTTTGACAAGCTCTTCCAAGCACCACTTTGAAGAAGCATAGTCTTTCGAGAATATCACCAGTGACATCAGTGAACCTTCAATTATTTTCTCAAGTGTTGATGATACTTCGTTTCCTCTCTCAAGTCTCTCATCTACATAGAAATCTATCTGCTCCTGACGTAACTCCTTTGTCAAATGGCTAAGAAAACCATGTCTGATGTCTGAACCTCTAAAGCAGATGAACACATCATACTTTTTCTGAGGAACTTGTGAGGAGGAGGAGGAAGAAGCCATTTTATTGGACAGATACAAGAGTATTTCAAACTACGGGGAGCCTAAAAAATGAGAAAGATGAGGAGGAAGATGATAGCATTTATGCATTTTGAAGTGTAGTCCAGATATTTTTCAAAAAACAAAGTTTTATTTTTTGTATCAAATAATTGTATCTCGTGGATTTATACTGTGGTAAGTAACTCGTTATATACTGAGTGGATTCCAAGTGTGTAATAATTTTATAACAAAAACAAACAAACAGCCTTGGAGTATATAACTTTGACGAAGAGATAACTTCTAAAAATCTGAGATCTATTGCAAGCAACGATTTTTCCAAGAATAATTGAAGGAAAAAATGAAATATTTTAGGAATATGCAACTGTAAGAACATCCTACCAGACAAATACTCGATAAGATATACATTTCACTCGAATCTTTGTATCTAGACTGTTCCGTGATGGTCAAAATGGTGATTGCAAAGCAAAGTTGATGTTAGAGACTCCAAGAGCTTCCAGAAATGAAAACTTTGTTGCTTGCCATCTTTTTGAAAGACATGCATGTCCTTGAAACAAAATGTTCCCGCTGGTTTAGTTCTAACGGAAGGGGCTAAACCTTTGACAAACCAATATTTGAATTTTCGCTGGAGAAGTGTACACGTTTGGTGTCCAACTATGGCTCCAAAAGGATTCTCTCTAATAGGAATATAATACATTCGCGCACAACAGAAAAACCTTTTCATTTAGTAGATCATTTCCCCAATTCGACCTTATCGATCTCTCATATCTCACCGGCAGGAGAAGGAACCTCGATCTCCGGTATCTCAATCATTGTTAGAAAAGGGCCTGGCTCTGGCGAGATGCTAAGGGGGATCACTCCGTCCCTGGTAAGAAGGATACATGGTGTTTATTTCAAGCAATCAATTCCTCAAATCAACTAATACAAAATCATATTTTGTGATTTAAAGAGGAGGTTGGATGCACTTGCATCTCCAACTCTTGCTTCTTCCATGTAAAACTCATTTCCTGCCATCACTTGAGTGTGCTGTTTTCTTCTTCAGATCGGTCTCAAAATGACGTGTGTGATCTGTTTGCTTATCAGGTCATATTGCTTCGCCTCGTTCTGTTTTCCCGCGCAGGAAGAAGCAGATCGTGTCGTACAAACGTCGCTCCAGATCCAGTGACAGTGAGGGAGTACATGCGATTTTAATTTACGAAACCGATCTTGACCATCTGCTGACCGACGGTTGAGATCTGCGTTCAAATTTAATACGACATCGTTCCTTGACTTGTATCGGACAAGACATTCATGACGCCAGTTTCTCCCAATTCTGCCCAGTCAAACCCAATTGTAATTCCTTCTAACCCTCTCCTGCACGCTTTATCGTTTCAATCTCTTTCTTTTCTTCTGCTAGACGCACCGATTTTCTGTTTCATCCTCTTTCTGATGCCAAACTCTCTAGTCTCCTCGAATATTTGGTTGTTCTTCTTTCTGAAATGCTAGGGTTCTAATAATTTGATTCCGTCTTTCTTTGCTGCTGCTGCTGCTTATTGTCTCGGTCCGACGGTTTCAAGATTGATTGGTGATCCAATGCACTATTCTCGAAGCTCTGTTTAAAAGCGTTGTGTGGAGAAGGCATTTGGGGTCGGTCCTTTTCCTGCCAGCTGTGAGATCGTGGAGCTGACTATTGACGCATCTGCTTAAAAGTGGCACCGCTTTGACTGCGAAATTCGGTAATGACTCGTTTATATTGGAGACTTCGTTAACTTCATATTCGAAATTGGCTTTGAATTATACAGTTCAGAGTGCTAGTTTGGTACTTGGGAACTGTTTGAATTTCGGGTGCTTTAGATTGGTGCGTATTATTTGAAATCGAATTCAGTATTCTCTGTTATGGTATAGAGTATTGGAACAGGGAAGCCTGGCCAAGATAGCTTTTGAGAAAAGCATAGGTTCTGTTCGGAGCATTATTTTGATTAGGGATGAGTCTTGAGTTATCGAGATGCATATGAATAGTTTCTTGGATGCTATTAGATATTTTAGAGCAATCATGGAATCTTCACGGAATTATATTTGTAATGTCACAGTTGAAACAGCCTCAAACTTAAAATGATGCAATAAAAGAAAAATTGAGCTTAAGTTAGCTAACAGCAGACGCTGAAATCTTGCCTGTATTGCGATGATGTTGCGATAAGGAGAGGAGCTAGAGATTTGACTGAGTTACGAATATAAACTAGATTTTTTTTTTCCCTGTGCGATTTGCAAGATAGATAATAATTTTAGGGAATATGACTTATTTGAAAGAAAAAATTGAAAAATGTTAGAAAGAAAAAAAAAATAAAAAATGTGATTGTTGCACTGTGTAAAAAATAAGAGATAACTGTTAAAAAGAAGTAAAAGATAAGGAGGCGGAAAAAAAAAATTCATTGGCTTTCTGGTTTAGGGTACTTTTATTCGTCTTAAGTAAGGTTCAATTATAGTAGATTGATGATGACAATCGCAGATATAGTTTAATGGTGTTATGAATAAGCTTCTTCTTTTTCTTTTTATTCTGTTTGTTTTTTGTTTAATGTAATGTTTTTAGTCTCTATTGATGTTTTCTTGACTCTTTGGCCGGTGGTTTTATATACCGAACTATATACATACATACATACATACATATATATATATATATATATCAGAGAGATTGAAAATTTCACTTCTATTGCCATTTGTATTTTGTATATCTTAGTGAAGTTTTCTATATCCATTCAGGTACTGTGGTAGTTAGATTATTGAAAACAAGCTATATGCCTTTCATCTGGGGCAGTATATGCGGACATGTGACACAATAGTTTTGTGAGCGAAGAGGATCTGACTTTTGTCACCATAATTATGGATTCTTCTTTTCTCATGGGTAGCATAATTTCAGAGCCTCGTGATGATATGGAATTTGAATCGCATGAAGCTGCCTATGCATTTTATAAGGAATATGCTAGGTCTGTGGGGTTTGGCACTGCCAAATTGAGTAGTCGTCGGTCTAGAGCATCAAAAGAATTTATTGATGCCAAGTTTTCATGTATAAGATATGGTAATAAACAGCAATCTGATGATGCAATCAATCCACGCCCGTCTCCAAAAATTGGTTGTAAAGCAAGCATGCATGTGAAAAGAAGGCAAGATGGCAAGTGGTATGTCTATAGCTTTGTGAAAGAGCACAATCATGAGCTTTTACCTGCTCAGGCTCATTTTTTCAGGAGTCATAGGAGTAATGATCCACTTGGTAATGATGTCCGCATGCGAAGGCGGAAGAATTTGACTGCAGTTTCCAATTGTTTAGTGCATATCAAAATGTTGATTGTCTAGAGAACTTTTTGAGAAATCTACATGATAAGGGACGGAGTTTGGTTCTAGAAACTGGGCATGCCCAATTGCTTCTTGAACTCTTTATGCACATGCAGGAAGAAAATCCAAAATTCTTCTATGCTGTTGATTTGAATGAAGAGCATCGACTGAGAAATGTGTTCTGGGTTGATGCCAAAGGTGTGGAAGATTATACTTACTTTGGTGATGTTGTTTCTTTTGACACAACATATTTCACCAGCAAGTATAAAATACCATTGGTACTTTTTATTGGAGTAAACCATCATATTCAACCCACATTGCTTGGTTGTGCGTTGATTGCTGATGAGACCAATTACACTTTTGCTTGGTTACTGCAAACATGGTTAATTGCAATGGGGGGCCGAGCTCCACAAGTGATTCTTACTGATCAAAATGAGGCCATGAAAATAGCTGTTGCTGCTGTTCTTCCAGGTACACGACATTGTTTTTGTTTGTGGCATATTTTGGAAAAGATACCAAGACAGCTTGAATTTTTAAGTGCATGGCATGATAATTTCATGGAAAAATTCAACAAATGTATATATAAATCATGGACAGAGGAACAGTTTGAAAAGAGATGGTGGAAGTTGGTTGATAAGTTTAATTTGAGAGATGTTGGATGGATCCAATCTTTATACAATGATCGGACACGTTGGGTGCCAACTTTTATGAGGGAGATCTCTTTTGTTGGATTGTCCACTAGCTCTCGTGCAGAAAGTTTAAGTGCTTTGTTTGACAACTATGTTCAGTGTGATACTTCGTTGAGAGAATTTTTAGAGCGTTACAGAATGATTCTTGAAGAAAGGTACGAAGAAGAAGCCAAAGCAAATTTTGATGCCTGGCATGAAACACCTGAATTAAAATCTCCTTCCCCTTTTGAGAAACAAATGTTATTCGTTTACACGCATGAAATTTTTAAGAAGTTCCAAGTTGAAGTTATGGGTGCGGCTGCATGCCATCTTAAAATGGAAAATGATGGTGTGGCTGCAACATATACTGTGAAAGACTTCGAAGATGATCAAAGTTATGTGGTAGAGTGGAACAAATCTAACTCAGATATATGCTGCTCCTGTCGCTCATTTGAATATAAGGGTTATATTTGTAGGCATGCTATTGTTGTTCTACAAATGTCTGGGTTTTTCAGCTTACCACCCAAGTATGTGTTGCAACGATTGACAAATGCTGCTATGAGCAAGCATCCTATCAGTGAAAGATTAGATGAGGTGCAATCCAAGGTCCGACGGCTCAATGATTTATGTAGACGAGCCATAATATTGGGTGAAGAGGGTTCTTTGTCTCAAGAAAGTTATTATATTGCTTTAGGTGCCATAAGAGAAGCCTTAAAGCAATGCACAAGCATGAACTCTGTTGAGAACGATGCAAGACTTGATGCTTTAGTTACTCAAGTATGCAATGTGGAAGAAGAGCATCAATCTGGTAATGCTTTTAACAAGAAAGTTCCTGATCCAAGGATGACTAGTGGGAACAAGGCTGCGAGGAATGGTGTGGCTGCTAGGGAAGTAGGAATTGCAGAAAATACTGAAGGAAATAAGGGGAAGGTCAGTGAGTTTATGGATATGTGATTGATCTTTGTTCTTATTTTATTTTAAATTATTTACGAGTTTTCCTTCTTTATTATGTAATAGGCATCTCAACTAGAAGCAGTGAGCGGCCAAGATGGTTTTCACCAAATGGTATGCCATGTCCTTACGTCCTTCTATTTTTAAAAATAGAAACGTGCCCTTTGCTTTACTTTTGGCTTCAATGGCTTATAGATTTTTGGATGCAAAAATACTATTGCATCAAATTTCAAGAGGTGTGTGTGTGTGTGTGTGTCACGTGCTTGCTTATGGTGATGGTTGTAAAGCTTTTGGATTGACTGTGATATGTTATTAGGTAACCGCGCAATCATGCAATGTCCATTCATCTTCCGACTGCATTCAACATATCTCTATTCTTGATGATGTTTAGTTTATTATCTCGACGCTTTGTTGAATACCATGAAGCACGAATTTGGAATGACTTTAATGTCTGTATATGTTGTTACAGGAACTGACAGATATGAGGCAACATAATGTCCTGCCTATGCAGTTTCATAGTATGGTGCCTTCTCTGTTCCATACGTCAACACAGTATCATAACGCATCTGCAACTCACTTGCATGAGAATTGCCTTCCTCGTTAGCCGAATGATGATGATAGTTTACTTTGTAAAGAATCCAAGATTTTGTATAGAAGTTTACGGAACAGAATGTTCGAAATGTATTCTGTAGAGGATCGGTGTGATAAATAGAGGCATCTTTCAATCTTGGTTCTCATTTAAGTAAGTTTTTATGTCGAGTATGTATGTAAATGGACATACATATGATTATAATCAGTGGTGCTAGGTAGGAAAGAAATTCTGAATATAGAAAACAAAGGAATGAACATGAAAATGGAATAAGTCAATATTATCGTGTTTATTATTACTTATCTTTTTCTTTTTGGGTAAAAGAGATGGCAAAACCCGGGAGAGTCAGAGAGATTGAAAAATAACCCAAGACCTATGCGACAAGGCATTCAGATGGGACGTGATAACCTTTATTTACGCTGGTAATTTTCTTGTAGATACACCAGTGAGTTGATGTGCATGCCAATTTTTTAAACAAGATTTATTTTTTAAGCTGTTTTAATACAAAGTTGAGTTCCAAATCTTTTTTATATTTAAAATTAAAATGCGGAAAAATGAATATATACATTGAAGTAAAAAGTAATGTTTACACTATGGAATCTTAAAATCGGTAACTACGGAATTACTATAGCTGTATTCTCAATTCTGTGTGAGATGCAAGGATACTACAATCTTTCGGAATGAGATTAAAGATGAAAAGATTAAATTAAACTTAAATAAGGACACTTTTTTTTTTAAGTCTAAAGTAAGGATAAAAAGCTTTTGAGTAAATTGGTTTAAAAGTTTAATGCTTTCATTCTATGATTTGCACCCTTGAAAGTAAGAATTTGCAAGTGAGATTTACTAATTTATGAAGAAAAAACTTATTAAATATATCATTACTTGAGAATAAGTCACTAAAAATTTGACTAATTGTTAAAGCATTAGTTTAAAAGTTAATGATTAAAATCGTAATAGATCGATGGTTAGATTAGTCATTAATAAAGCATTTTATTAAACTGATAAAGCATGAGTTTAATGGTTTATCAATTCAATTAATTAGGTTGGCTTGCTTTTTAATACCATGCTTGATAAGTTTTTTTTTAATAATAAATTAACAAATCTTATTTGCAAGTTTTTTTTGTCATAAATTAATAAATCTAACTTGTAAATTCTGGTTTGTGTTTAAACTAAACATGTCTTGAAGTGGCAATAACCACCTCTACTAGGATGAGCTCTGGTTAAGAAAAATACTTTTATTCTTCTAGAGATCCTAAAATTATTTTTAGCCTTCACTAGTACTGGAGTTTGGTATAATATAGCATTTTTTCGGGGGGAAGGGGGGGGTTGTCTGGTATAAGTGTTGCATCTTGCATGGAAAATGAATTATATAAAGATGGATTGTGAACGGTATGAATATTAAAATAGAAAAAATATAATAAAATCTTTAAATTATATAAATGATAATTTAATATTTTAAAATGTCATAATTTTATTAAAGCTCCTACGGACTTTTGTATCAATAAATTTTAAAGTGAAAAGATCATTTTACCCTTATTGAAAATAACAAACCTCAATAATAAATTTTACTTAAAAAATAAAAACTTTTTTTTGTAAATTACAAGAATTAAACAAAAAATTATAATTTGCTAAGTATAATTTCTGTTATTAAAAAAAGTTATTAAGATAACAAGTCTCAATTATAACTTTTACTTAAAGAATAACAACCTTTATTTTATAAATCATAAGAGTTGAAAAAGTTATCAATTTATCAAGTGTAATTTATGTTATTAAAAAAAGTTATCGAAATAACAAGCTTCAATTACAATTTTTATTTAAAGAATAACAAATTTTATTTCAAAAATCGTAAGAGTTGAATAAAAATCTACAACTTGTCAATAAAAATAAAATAAAATTTTTAATTTAAAATTTATTAACATTGAATCAATATAATTATAATATTTCAATGGATTAAATTATCATTTGTACAATTTAAAAAGATTTTATTATCCTTTTTTCATTAAAATATTTATATTATAGTTTATCAAAAAAATATTTATATTATATATAGAAGACATAAATATATAAAGCCGTGCAATAACGATTTGTGCGTGTCTGATTTATAAATATTTTTAATTTTAATTTTAATTTTAATTTTATTATATAGATTGATATTGATAATTTGATATACTAAAAGTCTGAGATAAATAATGGTGATATTGATTTTTTCTTTTGTCCCTGACGTTTTATCCGAACTGAGTCTCAGACGCATGTTGCCTAGACATGCGATCCTGCTGATTTTCGTTGAACTCAAGGCTAACAAGCCCAACAGGGAATAATTCGTTGGTCGAGTCAAATTGGTTTCCCAGCGTCTCAAACGCCATGGCATTGTGCTCGAGCTTGTGTCCTCAGATTTCACATTACTTCAGAGGAAGAATCATCTACCCTTTCTCCATCACATCACCCAATTCTGTATCTTTTAGAACCTTTTCTTCTCAGATATCCAATGCCTCAGCTCAAGGTATTCAATTCAGACTACCCCCTTGTTGCGAATTTGAGCTGCAATTTCGTGATAGGGCATGCCTTCTGGTTTCTTTATCAAGTTTAAAATGATAAAATTAATTAACGTTTATATTTTGCCGTGCTTGTAAACGTTATGCTCAGTTGTGCGTAGAACAGGTTTTTAATAACAGTTATGACAAATTAAAAATTGCAGTTACTTTGTGCGTAGAACAGGTTTTTAATAACAGATATGACAAAATTAAAAATTGCAGTCAGCAAGGCACTTATGGTGTGGTCAATGTAATTGTCTGAACTCTGAGGCTGTGGAACCCAATGTGCTTTGAGCCTTTGACTGCTAGCTTAATTTTACTTTATTGAGTGCCACTTGTAAGTTAATTTTGACTCTTATTCGATGTCATCATGTAATTTTTGAACTTCAATGCTGAAATTTTCAGTACGATCTCTCCCTTTCACGGAAGAGTAACTCGCATTTTTTGGTATATACATAAATGAAATTTTTGTATTTGATAAATGTATAATTCCAGGAGATGAGTGAATCACAAGGCATTGAGGTTGAGCGTAGCATTTGCTGTAGCATGATATAAATTCAGATAAACTTCTAAAGATTTGTTTAAAATGAGATGTCTAATTCGCTAATTGTGACACAAGAAACTGAAAAGGGTGTATAAGATCCACATCCTATTCTAGCAACGCTGAAGCAGATACAAGGCTAAAATACCAGTATGTACTCTGCCAATATGTTTTTCTATCCCACTGAACCAAACTATTATTTTGTGCTTTCAGTAAATGAGGCACCACGTGTTGGCTTTTTAGGCATCGGAATTATGGGCTCTCCAATGGCACAAAATCTGTTAAAAGCTGGGTATGGATCAACATAACTTCTTCATTGTATTTTTAGGAATAGCTACAATGTAACAAAGGATAAAATTTAATTACTACCCAAAGAGTAAAATTAGTCTGCATATGCATTTTTTTTTAATTTTCCTGTTACTGTAGAAGTGCGTGTTTACATGGTTGAATTAATAGTGGGTTACTTATCAAAATTCTTGTTTGGCTTATTTCATTGTTCTGGCCAATTGTTTGAGTTGACAATAATTTCTAGTTAAAACTATATAGATTGAATAGAGTTGACAATGACAAGTCTATCACAAACTTAAGCAATTCTATGTTTGATCTGCAGATGTGACCTGACTGTTTGGAATAGGACCAAGAGCAAATGTGATCCATTAATTAGCTTGGGAGCAAAGTAAGTTTTTGAAATACATATTTCCATATAAATGCATCTTTTCTATGTAACATAATGATAAAATTTCCACGCCATTACTATTAGCAAATGTGCATTATGGATTGGATGAGGTACTGAGGTTCTTTTTTTAAGTCTCTGGTATTAACCTTTAATGCAGACATGGTTTATATATTAGGGTGTGCAGACACACATTTTTTGTATGCTGGACAATAAATGTACGTCTGCTGTTAATATAGAGCACAGAAAGTTAGTATTCATTCCATCTTCACTTTCTAGTCACCAGAAGTTCTGGAAGTATCCTCATTTAATTGACATTCTAGTAGTACTAGTAGTAGATAAACTTGTTCAGCTTTTTGAACTTATCTAGCGGCAAGGGTGTGTCTTTACTGCTCATAGAACCTATATATGAAAGTTAATATGATTCCACTGGAGATCTTAAATATGTTTCACATGAATTTGTTTCTGCAGATATAACTCATCTCCTGAGGAAGTAGCTGCTTCTTGCGATTTCACATTTGCCATGCTTGCTGACCCTCGGAGTGCTGTACGTATACTTCAGCTTTGTTTACTTGATGTCCAATTGTATGTCAGCACTCAATTGTTATCTTTTCCCCATTCCAGGTGGATGTTGCCTGTGGAAAGCATGGGGCTGCAAATGGATTGGGTCCAGGAAAAGGGTGCAATGTGCAAACTCAAACTCTTTTCAGTATTTTTCTACAATTTGACACATAATGTCATTTGAAATGGTTGTTGACTCTTTTGCACATCAAACACAGCATTATTTCTTCCCCATCTCCTCATGCCTTATAGTCTCACTTCCTAGAAACTTTACCTCCAGCCTGATTTAGCATATCCATGGCTGTCAAGAGTTAAAACATTGTTATTTTTGTGGATTGCATACTAATATATGCAATCCATAACACTTAATTGCTTGTTTATTTTTCAAAAGAAGTGTTGAAGATGTATCATGTAACAACTAATGGTGTTTTTTGCAATTTCCTCCATAGTCTGACAAGCGGCGTGATACCTATATTCAGATATGTAGATGTTTCAACAGTCGATGGGATCACATCTAAATTGATTAGCGGGCATGTCAAATCTACTGGAGCATTATTTTTGGAGGTGCAGTGCATTATAGCTTCATTTTAGATTCTCCTTGATTCTTCATTGGTGCAATTAGGATATGCATCATTTAACCCTTCTGTGCGGCAAATGTCGTAATTCCTACCAAGTCATTTTGGTGCCCACAGGCTCCAGTTTCAGGTTCCAAGAAGCCTGCAGAAGATGGACAGCTGATATTTCTAACAGCAGGTAAAGTTCTGTATTGTTGTCTATCAGTTCCATAATTTTGCAGGGAAGGAAATTTTTAAGAAACTTTTTCAACTTTATTTACCAGAATGAAAGTCAACTGGGATGCACAATATAAAATTGAACCAGTGCCGGCAACTGCAGATGCTTGAAATTTCCTTTAAACGAGTTATAATGTCATCCGCTAGCTGAATTTTCTTTTCATGTCATCATCCTTATTTGTAAGGAAAACAATATCATCCTGATGGCGATGGCAATCAGACTGTGCATTTCTACCCAGCAAATGGGACCTTACCAGCTCCAAAATATTTGCGATGTTTCAGGTGATAAAGATCTTTATGACACAATTTCTCCTTTTCTGGACATAATGGGGAAGGTATGTAGTCCTTTTTTCATTATTCTTGGTCCTTCATGCCAAGTAAAATAGTTAATTGATTCACAGCTAATTATGTTTCTATGCAGTCAAGATTTTACCTAGGAAATGTTGGAAATGGAGCTGCAATGAAACTTGTTGTCAATATGATTATGGGCAGGTTTTGTACAGTTGGTTGCTCACTATTTGATGTGATTTATCCTTACATTAATGACTGAGGTAACAATATTTATATCCATATTTTTCCATCGATCACAGTATGATGGCATCCTTTTCTGAAGGATTACTTCTCACAGAGAAAGTGGGGCTGGATCCTAAAGTACTAGTGGAGGTATTTCCTACTCCGCAAAATCTTGCTACCATAATTATAAAAAACTTATCCTCAAAAAAATTGTTTTGGTTATTATGACTGAAATTTGCTATCGTTGCCCATGCTTTCAAAGGGCCAAGTAGAAGTTATGTCCCTTAAAATCATGTTGATAGGGATAGTAAAGAGACTGAGTTTTTTTTTTCTTCTGGAATGCTTGAAATAAGTGTTTCTTCCTGTATATGTGTTGAGTCTGTCTATTCATGTTCTAGGGTTGCTTGCTCATAGCTTGATCTGTCTTTCTTCCTTGTATTATATTTATTTTTATCTTGTGATTCCTCTTTGTTGGTCATTGATAAAGAAGTATTTATTTTGTAAGCACTAGAAAATAAATATTCTTTAGGAGCTTTACGAATCGTGATATTGCAGGTTGTTTCACAGGGTGCCATTAGTGCGCCAATGTACTCAACCAAGGGCCCATCCATGATTCAGTCACTCTATCCAACTGCATTTCCCCTTAAGCATCAGCAGAAGGTATCTACATGCTATAATTTTGAAAATTAAACCAGACCAGCCAATTCAAGTGATAAACCAATAAGCTTATAGACTCGGTCTCCAGGCTTAACTGACTTGCTTAAGGGTTACTTAAAGGCCATTGATCCTCTACATCGTGGATGGAATAATGCGTGCACTGCTTCAATTGATGTTCTTGATAATAGCTGCGCATTGTATGTGTGTGTACTTACAGACAAAGGACAAAATAAATTAACAAAATTGATTATCAAATACCTCCTCCTGTCCTCTTTATAAAATGTATGGGACATCTTTCGCGTGCTGTAAGTTATCATGTTTTTCGTCATCTGTGCAATGTCTCTAGTAGGGGTAAAATGAGAAGATTATTCCAACTTTATGTTCACCACCTTGTAGTAAGGAATACCTTTTGTGTTTGCAAAACACTTTATAAATAGGATTGGAGGAAATACTAAAATAAATAAATCTGGTCTGTACTATGTGGATATGATCTGAATGGTCCAAATCTTTTAGAAAGTAATAGTATCACAACTTTGAAGAATCCCTATTCTTCATTTTCCTGGTTTAATTATGAGTTTGAATTTTAAACATCAATAGAAACTCCTGTTCTGCCAACTTGCTGAGAACTCTTTGTTATTTTCTGACACTAAGATCAATGGTGGTGGCAGGACATGAGGCTTGCCCTAGGGTTAGCAGAATCTGTTTCGCAATCTACTCCAATTGCTGCGGCTGCTAATGAGTTATATAAAGTTGCGAAATCCCATGGCCTTGGGGATCAGGACTTCTCTGCAGTCATTGAAGCATTGAAGGCCAAAATGGAACATTCATCCAATGAGTGACCACAGCTTCTTTTGATGACAGACACTAGGCTTGCTAGCAATGCAGCTCCATTTTACTGCTTTCTTTTTTCAGAAAAGTGACTGAATTGATGTGTGAGCATCGTAAGTTCCCTGACCTTTGTTATGATCAAATTATAAAAATCCAATCCCAACTCAATATACTGATAAACAAAGTCGATTACAGCATTGATATAGCATCAAACATAAGCAACAGAATAAAAATGCAGCAGAAAAGAAATAGAGAGCGAGCTGTGTCCACAGAGGAGAGAATCACACCAGAGAGAGATCACAAAATCATTCCACGCCCTACTCATTCTACCCTCTCCTCATATATAGCACTGGGTTCACATTTAGCATTCTCTCTCAATTCTATTATTTTTAACCACATCATACAGAGCAGCATAGGCACAACCGACACCACCACTCTTCTTGAATGATCCCAATCCACAGGTCCTTCTGGGGTCCCACCAATATTTGGAAGATTCATGACATTACCCTTCTCATAGAAATTGACCTTGTCCTCAAGGTCAGGAGATGAAAAAATAGCATAAAGAAATAGCCAAAGAAACTCGTTCGTGAATACAGGAAGGAATTCCGTCTTGAACCAATCCAGAAATGATAGTAACAGGCACGAGGAATACTTGGGAGAATCCATTTGAAAAGTCAACTTGAAAGTAGCAACCCATTTAGATGAAAATAACCCAAAGCCTTGGAATAGACAAACATGATCGAGGAATGCATGTCATGGTTACTACCCAAAGGGAGAAGCATCACTTCACTCAATGTCATCGCAAGAAGAGTATTGGGAATGGAATGACAATGAAAGAAAAATAAAAAACCAAATTGCCTTCCTGTGGTGCCACCAGTAGAAACAAGACAATGATCATTTATGTGGGCAATAATTTGAGAAAGAGATCCTTCACCACTAAATTGCAATTGAGAGGGTGTGATACAAATCCCAAAGACCTTTAATGAAAATAGCAATCTGTCACACCGTTAACAAATATTTCATTAGCCTAAGTACTTAACACATCTAACATATTAATTATAATTTTATCATATAATCGTCATTCATATTAAGTTATTGATAATAAAAGCAAAATATTTAAACTTATTGTAGAATTTTAGCAAAATCTTTGCTATAAGTTGGACTTTCAAAAATCTTTACAACTTGCTAAAAAGAACATCCACATAGCATTCAGAGTTCTACTCCGATACAATATAAACATATACAAACCAAAATTATTTAAATAAGGATTTCGCCTATATGATTCGCAGAGAGACTCTATGCTTCTTATTTCAAGGAATCCCTTAAGGTCTATTGCAAAGTAGGTCCACTTCTATTATTTGAAGACTAAAAATTCTTTCAGTGAATAACGTTCCAAAATAATAATAATAAATAAAAATAATAATCATAAATATATACAATAAAAAACAAGAGGCTAATCTATTTGCTGATGGTATTAGAAGATAACAACACAATTTTATCTTGATAATTGAGTAACAAAAATAGAAGAAAGAAAATAGAGAATTATAATTAACAAATTAGGAATATATCTTTTATACAAAACAAATCATAGAAATACAATTTTTAAAAGCAAAAATATAACTTGAAAAAATTTGTTTTCTGTTAAAACCTAAACAGAATGAATAATAGGTGTGAACACATAGTTCATGAGGATATGTAACATCTGGCGTGGCTAAAAGTCACGAAAAATAGACACAAGCATAAAGCTCACGAATAACAAGCGTAAATCATATTCACGAAATTATACCCTCCCTTTCATGTGTGTTGGTCGACACACAAAGCTAGCACTTTCAAAGTATCCTGCTAACTGAGTATGCCATAGCATACTAAGGATTAATAAAACTGTCGTTAGCAACCGACGTTTTGTATTCAATCCTATAAAACATTTATGTCACACAAAGAGTCCAAAATTCCTTAATTATGAAGCATAAATAACTTTTTTACCTATAATTTATCCAATCTATGCATGTACAATACTTTTTAAGAGAAATAAAATACCATAAGAGTGTCTACATAATTAAAGTTGAATAATAAATAAACTAATTACATATAAATTAGCTTAACCATAAGATACAATTAAAAAAGTTTAGAACATTAAAATAAATAATTAAACAAAATAAGAGAAAGATCATTACTTTTATTTATTGAGGAATGTTATTTACTTACTTGATATATCACTAAATTCTTAAAATTCTTTTCTTACAACTTCAATCAAACTTTTCTTTTTCTGAAGTTCCTATTAGACATAATAAAATTTTAATAAATCTTTTAAAAAATTAAATCTATTTTACATACATCCTCATTTATACCTCTAAATTCTCCATTTTATTTTTAGCCAAACTAATTGCATTGTTATAACACAATCCTAATTATACTTCTTAAATCATCCTTTGCCAAGAATCAATGTAAATGATATACAATATATATATATATATATATATTTTCTCCGTTCAAAAATATAAAATATTTTTTAAAAAGTTGGATGTTCAAAATATAAGGCATTTTTAATTTTTTGAGATATAATTATTATTTTTTTTAAAGCACTCCTATTGATAATGACTTTATATTTATTGTAGGGTATTTAATAATGATAAATATGAAAAGATATGATTAATTTAAAAGTAAGCAATTATTTTATTTGAGGGTAAGATTCGGCTAAAAATATCTTATATTTTTTTACGAAGGGAGTATATCATTATTTTCCTGTACAATAACAAAACTGAAGCCTTCAATTTAACATTAGTTAAATAAACAATCCTTCCCCTACACGTACAGCTCTAGTTAAAAAGGCAAGGAAAGAGTTTAAAATTGAACATATAAAGCAAGAGAAACATCAATGTCTAACACTCACACAGCACACACATCAACAGCACAGAGAAGAACATGAAAAATTCAACTCACTAAATCAGCATCAGCGGAACAGGGGAAGAGAAGAATTCGACCATGTGCACAGGGGAGGGAAGGAACTTAGATTCAGACTTCTTATAGCAACAGCCCAACTACTCAGCTGCGTGGACGAGGAAGGAATGGAGGCAGAGGAGAATCCGGCGAGGGGGAGCGGCTGAGAAGAATGGCAGACGTTTGGAAGTTGGATGAAGAATCTCGAAGCACTTCTCTCTCTTTTTCTCTCGGCGGATCAAAACTGGAAATGAAGAGGGAATAAGAAAAATATACACATGCTGATAAGCGTGGGTGTGTTTTTATCACCCTTTTAAAGGGCAAAGAGGTAATTTCACAAAGCAAAAATAAAATAGGCCTGCATTATATATACGAGATATTACACAATATTAAGGAGTAGGGCAAGAAGATGCGTGGCACATTCTTGACTTCATTGAGCAACCTACAAATTTGAAGAAAATTAACCAAATAAGGAATAAATGATTTGGGTTTTATGTCCACGAAGAAATCACATAATGTCATTGTTTTTAAAACCGAACCGGATCGATCAGTCCGATCGGTGAACCGGTGACTCAACCATGTGTCCGGTCCGGTTTTCTTTTTATTGTGTTTTAAGTTAACCCGGGTGACCCGGGATTAACCCGCCCAACCCCTCGGTTCAGGCGGGTTGGGCGGGTTGAAATTTAAAAAAAAAATTGATAATGATTAACCAAGATATATATTTATTTTTGACATGATAATGATTAATGATAGGTCAATAGAAGTCATGGGGTAAAAAAAATATACTTATGTCAGATGAGGGGATGAAAGAAGCAAAAAGAAATCAAAAAGTATAAATATATATTATATTATATTATTTTTTTAATTTGAATTATTTAATTAAATAATTTTTAGAATATATCACTTTCATTTATTATCTTTTATTTTAAAATAAATTTTTATTTCTATTATTTTAACTCATTGAAATTTTTTTATCATTTAATTAACCTTATTTTAAAAAAATATAGAAATGTTGTTATACTTTATTATTGTTAGAATTATTATTATATGTTATATGAGATATTAAGACTTGAATATGTATGAATGTATTGAGAATTAATATATTTTTAATTTAAATTATATTATTTTATTATGACCGGTCTAATTTCGATTTGACTCCTGGTTGAACCCATGACTCTTGATCTCTGCATTTAACCGATTCAATGATCGATCCGGTTTTCAATACCTTGCATGATGTATATCCACTAAAGCACCGCTTAAAGAGGAATCAAAAGTCAAACAGCAAGCATTTCCTACCGGCTATCCTAGCTTTCAACTGGCGTAAGTCAGAACCAAAAGTCAAACACCAAGCCTTCCAATCATCCCCTGGGTCAAACTAGAATATATAGAATGGGAACAAAGCTGGGAAGCTAGTACAGGGCAGAGGTGTCATCTTCGCAACATAAATGAGAAAGTGAATTTGCCCAACATTAAAAGTTTTCCCATAACATATCTTAAAAACCCAAAAATCATGTGAAGAAAACCATCCAAAAGTTTCCAAGTCCCCCTTTGCGGCCTTCATTCAAAAATGTAGAATATAAACCATAATCATAATCCACGCTAATAGTAATCTTGTCTTGAACTTAATGAATTCTTGAGGTGGAAATTTTGATGTTTATTGGAGGAAACTACCTACCTAGGTTCAACTCTTTATTGAGATAGGTGTCATACCTCATTCAGTACATGAGGAAAGTTTTTGATGAAAATAAAAATGAGATAAAAAATATACTCTTTTAATTCTATTTATAAGACAAAAAAAAATTATTTTGATCTTATTTATGAGGTACCTCAATAATTATTATATTTATTTTTACTCTTTTGCCCCTATTCAATATTAGGAAGATTATTAAATGTTAGAGTATTTTATTTTTAAAGTATACATATTTAATAGGGGTAAAATTAAAAAGTTATTAAATTTTTAAATAAAATTAATGAAATTTAATGTTTTCCTTAATTTTAATAAAAATATTATAAGTGACTTATAAATAGAACTGAAGATGATATTTAGTAAGGTAGTGAAAGTGAGATCAAAATTTGATTGTAGTAAGAAGGATGGAATTGAGTTCTCAATGGAATATGATGGAAGTGAATTTCATAATTTTTAATAAGAATGAGTTTTTAACATAATTGAAAACCCACACACCAAACAAGCAAATTTTATAGTTTTACTCTCACTCTCACTTTTTCAATCCCAATTCCACAATATCAAACAAGAGATAATGCCCAACCGTGCAATTAACTGATTACCTTCAAAACATCATCAAATATTAAATATTAATACACCACCAACAGGAACAGGAACAGGCGATATCATCCCCTCAAAATTTCTCAATATTATATATATATATATATAAAATAAATCATGTTATTTATATTTGTAAGCAATAAATGTATAATATGATTTATTCTTATTTGTATTATATAATCCATGTGACATGTGACTGGTTTAGTTACACGCAAAATACAATAATGGCATATATTTAATTTTAATTTCGGCCAGAATTAGGCTAATTAAACGTGTTTTTCCGAAACAAGAAAAATAGTTGAATCAATCAAACTCTACAACTTCTGGCAAAAAAAAAAAAATCTAACTCTACGACTACAAGGTGGCCACAACACCGTGGCTTGGTGGTTAGTACAACTGACGCAACCACTTCCTCGGCACTCTATTGGTCTGTGTCTCCACGCGCTTCATCTCACGCGCGGTTCATATCCGCGAAAACAGTCACAACACTGCCGCACAAGTTACATCCTCCGGGTCCCATCTCCTTCTCCCGAATATATTCTCTCTTGAATCCGTTACCCTCCTCCCTTTCCCTTTTCTCTCTCGCTTTTTTCTTATTCCTTTTCTATCTCATTTTCTCGCCTTCCAAACACTCTCAACAATGAGCAACGACGCTTCCAAAAACGATACAACACGCGTCCCCGCTGCTGACGCCGATCTCCCCGCTGCCGCAGCTGGTAACTTCTATCGGAACCCCTAATTTTTGCGCCGTGATCTTTATTGCTGCTCGTATCTCTCGTGTTCGTGATTTGGTGCTATATGAATCTAACTTATAATATTAGCATGAATTCTGCATCTTCCGGCTACTACAAGCTAGCCTTTAAAAGAAAAAAAAAAACGGTGCTCGTTTACTTATAACCTTCGAAAATTGTTTTTCTATTAAAAACTGAGAATTTATCGTTATTATTACTGCTACGACTGATTGAAGAATATGATATAAATTCAGAAGTGTTTGTTTTTTATCTGTAGCTCTTAGTCCCGAGGATCGTGCTGATCTCGTTAATGCGCTCAAGGTAAGTTTATATCGATATCCTAGTCCTTTTCTATTGAAAAAAGGGTGGAATTTGACTAAGGGTCGCTTTCTTGGCTGGCAAAAAACTTATATACAGTAACTTTTGCTTTCTGGATGTGGGGTGGTGATACTGTTAGCAAATTTTATATGGAATGCTTTTCATTATTGGGAAGAAAGAAAGGTGGAGTCTATTGATGTATTGAATGAAAATAAATATCTACACAGGCTACCTTTTCATAATGATATTTTCAAAACCAAAGTCTTGCTATCAAGATGTACTTATCTGAGTTTTTATAGCGCATTTTTCACTGATATATCTACTGTTTTTGCAGGATAAACTTCAGCTCTTGGCTGGGCAGCATGTGGACATCCTTGACACGCTGTCACCCAAAGTCAGGGAACGCATGGAGGTTCTCAGAGGTCTGCAGGTATGATGTTTTTGAAAAAAAATTTCTTGCCCTTCTTGCCAACTCTTAATTTGGATTCCCTGGGTGAATTAGAAAAATGAGAAGGTAGTGGGTCCCACTTGAGTGGAGTCCATATGTGGAGGTGGGACCCACTATTCTTACTATCTCTATTCACCAAGATGAAATACCTCAGAGGATTTCAAATCTCAATTCTGCCGGCTCTGTCTGTTCCTTATAGTGTTCGTTGTATTTAATAGCTTTTACATATTTTTTGTTGCAACTAATTTTTAATTGTGTTTCAGTCATAATTTCTGTGGTATTTGTAGCTGCTAGTGTGTGTAATGTATATATGTGTATTGCATCCTTTCATGAAGGAAGTGCTTTCTGTTTTGAGTGTCTGATGAAAATGGTCATAACAGAATGTAAAACAGGTTGACATAGTGTGATTGATCACGATGTCATGTTGCAATACTTTATAGCCCAGATGCTTTAAGCCTCAGTAATGTTTGACATGCCATGATTCTTTCTATCTCTTGTCTTGTCTCTATCCTTGTGAATTTATTGTCTCAGTAGCAGTTGCAGTCAATTAGCATGTAGTGTCTGGTTTTGTTGTAATAGGGGCCATGTTGTTATGCTCCTTAATAGAGTCTACTTCCTCTGGCTTCTTTCAAAGAAGTGTCATTTTTTCATTAGTTTGGTACTCAAATGAAGGTTTCCATTTTTCCCCCTGCAGAGCCAACATGATGAGTTGGAGTCAAAGTTTTTGGAGGAGAGAGCATCATTGGAAGCTAGATACCAGAAGCTTTATGAACCACTTTTCACAAAGGTGTGTATGTTAGTGAGTTGCTGGTCCTTTTTTATCAGATGGCTTTCTTTGGCTTTGGAGATTTTTTGCTCAAATAGATTTTGTAATTTCATGGGCTATGTTCTCTTTGAATTTTTTTGATGGTTGCTATAGAGGTATGAGATTGTCAATGGCATAGTCGAGGTTGAGGGAATTACAGATGAAGCAGGGACAGACAAAGAGAAAGTTACGGAAGGTAACCCTTATGCTCTTGTTTGCTCATACAGTCACAGGCATTGATGTTTAATACTATTTTGGTTGTTCGTGTAATCAGAGAAAGGAGTTCCAGGCTTCTGGCTAACTGCAATGAAGACTAATGAGACATTGACTGATGAGGTGGCGGAATTTAATGTTTTTTTTTTTTCCTATATGTTTTTCACCAACTGAAGCGTCATAGAATTGTAATTGATTTCTTTTTCTGGAGCAGATCACTGAACGTGATGAAGGAGCTCTCAAATATCTTAAAGACATCAAGTGGAGTAAACTCGACAATCCCAAGGGTTTTAAGCTGGAGTTCTTTTTTTCTACAAATCCATATTTTAAGAATTCTGTTCTGATAAAAACGTATCACATGATTGATGATGATGATGATCCTATATTAGAGAAAGCAATAGGGTAACTAATGTCTCTTAATACTGTCATGTTTTGTTATGTTGACATTCGATGCATATCTTATATTGTTTTACTTTGTAGAATGGAGATTGAATGGTATCCAGGAAAGAACTTGACGCAAAAGATTTTGAAGAAGAAGCCAAAGAAAGGGTCAAAGAATGCTAAACCTATCACAAAAACAGAACAATGTGATAGTTTTTTCAACTTTTTCAACCCACCCCAGATCCCTGAGGAGGATGATATCGATGAAGATGCTGTAAGTTGCTATTTTATATTTATTATATTGGATGCAGCAGAATTACTTTTAATCATAATTGTCTTTTATGTGTGCATGGATAGGTTGAAGAGCTGCAGAGCTTGATGGAACATGATTATGACATTGGGTAAGTGACTGGTGCCTGCAATGCATGAGAAATATGTCGTATTCCTCTGATCTGAGTATGTGGCCTCTTGACTTATCTATTGGTCTCGTTGGCATTAGAATTTAGTGATGTAATGATCATAGTTATCTCTTACATGCATTTGCATCATTTGTAAATTGTTTCATTCCGATCTTATTTGCTGGGTGACAGTTGTCATGAGAGAAAAATGTATTTACTACATTTCTTTTCAAGTTCACGACACTGAAAAATAGAAAAAAGCCTGTGCATCATTTTGGTGATCTGATAATGAAGTGAAAAGGATTAGGATGTATAAAGCATAAATTGACCAGAGGAAGGCATTGTTGGCTTTTGCAGAATCTTGTGATGATAGATTTATCCAAAAGAATGTTTATGGTGTTGTATTGTTTTCTTGTTGAATCGTAATTACCTTGGTGTAATATGCAGTTCTACAATTCGGGATAAAATTATTCCCCATGCTGTGTCATGGTTTACTGGGGAGGCAGTACAGAATGAATTCGAGGATATAGAAGCTGATGAAGATGATTATGAAGATGAAGAGGAAGACGATGACGATGACGACGACGACGATGACAATGAGGAGGAAGAGGAGGAAGATGAGGACAAGGGACAGGAAGGCAAAAACCAGAAGGTATTGCTTGTTGCTTATTTGTCTATGGAGGTGTTTGGTGTATTGTTCTCCCTCATTATTTGACATCTTGAATCCATGGCGTTGGATATCCAAGTATAAGATACCTTGATATTTAAGCTTATGTTTGATATGACTGAAAATAGTTCCCTCACATGACAATTTAGTATCTAGGATGACATAGATCATCCTAAACCTCATTTACTGAACATAAACATCTTGGACATAGCCTAGAATTTAAGATATCGAGATCAAGATAATGGGGCACTGGATGCTTTTGACATTTCAATCATATCTGTTATGTATGTTATGATCAATGCTTTCATGGTTTTTACTGCAGAAAAGTGGCAGGGCCAGGGCTGGGAAAGGTCAGCGAGGTGAAGAGCCTCCTGAATGCAAGCAACAGTAGTGTCTGGTTGCACGTTGCAGGCAGAGATAGGTTTAGTGTCAGTGGAGTAAATACTGCGGATAGCTCTAGTTTACTTCTATTAAAACTTACAATCGAAATTTTTACTGTGTGGTCCTTTTTAAGTTGATTTTTTTGGGGCTGTTTAATGGGGTTCTTTGGGCTGCTCTCCGGTATTGTGAATTTTATTTCCATCTTTGAAGTTAGAAGTATTAATGTGTGCTTTGTCCATATTTGTCGTGTATTATACGACATTGTACATATATTCTTACATTACTCTGCTTTTTCTACAAAAGTTCAAATTCTGTCAACTTGTCTGTGTAAGAAAGAACAATAAAAGCACAACCTGAGATCAGGGTGCTTGAAGGAAGAATCATGCAAAGAATGAAAATAGCGGCCACGAGTTACCTATTATTTATTTGTTGCCTTTGTGAACAAATTTAGCTGTAACGACGCCCTCTTTTATCAAATTTTTGGGTGGTAAGTTGCGTCTTATTTATGAAGTAAATTACGGTAGCCATTTTACCGCCCAAAAATTTATTTAACCTCGTAAAATGTATATTAAATATTTTTTGGGTCATTATTAATTTAATCATAACTAATCTTTTTTTTTTATTGGTTGTGATGCAATCATGACATAAAAGACAATACTTATAAATAAAATCATTTTTAATTTAAACCCCTCGTTTTATTGTGATTAACGGAGCTTCAACTAAAGATACGACATTTAGATGGCATGATGAAGGGAAGAATGAAAATTTAAATTTTCTATATTTTTTTTCATTGTAGTATAACCTTTTCTTACACGTCTGTTTGACCGAATCACAACTTTCCTCTTAGTTGATCTTTTATCAGCAAGCATGAATCAAAAGATTACCAAGTCATGTCTTTGAAGAAGGCAAAGTAACTGATATTCTTTGAAGTATGAACATGACTTTCCAGGATAGATGAGAAAATTTTCAATAGAAAGCAGAGAAGTAATATATTATTCTGTGAAGTAAGTCACTACACTCTGATTTTGCTAATCTCCTAGTTCTAGCATATTCATGCAAGGAAAAATTAATAGAAGACTCTTCTTATGGATCTCATTTCAGGATACACATTTCATTATGCCATCTTAGATAAAACTTGAATAATCTACATTTTTATTATTTTTTACTTCAATAATTTTTATTTTGGAAAAAAAAATCACAACAAATTAAATCTTAATTGTTATTTAGGAAATTAAGATTTGAAGACTCTGACGAAAATAATTCAAGATTTCTTTTCAAGATTCGCCAACTCCTATATAGTAATTATCCTCTGCTAGAGTTTAAAAGAGTCTTATCTATACATCAGACAAAAAATTACATCAAATCATTGGCTAGTGAAAATATGCTTTCATAGTTTGTATTGGTGAGCTTTTCTCTCTTTTGCTTCGCACACAATCCATTTCCCCACATTATTCTTCTTAGTTTCCATTGATATATGCTCTCTTCATGCTCCAGGCACTCAACTTTGTGATATTCACATCCACAGAACCATTATTGAAAGCATAGAGGTTTGCTTTATCATCAATTGCCAAAGTAGGATAAACTCTGGCTGTGATGCAAGCTCTTCCTTCTCCCCCAAAACTCTCCACTACAGAGTGATCAATCTGTCAAAAGGATATCCCCATGCATTAGTATGAAGCTATATATACTCATAATGATACCATTATCAATATGAATACATGACAAAATATACAAGAAGCCGCATTATTCATAAATCATGAACAGTACAACTCGCCTTAAACTCTGCAAAACATTGATTCATAATCTAATTTTATAGAAAGGTACAAGCAGGGAAGTACTATGTTATGCTTGGTTGTTATATTTTAGAATCAAGAACAGAAATACATATTTCCATGTTTGCATTATGGAGGTGTTGGCATGCTATGACTTTCACATTTGAAACATTACCAAGCTTCTCAGTGACAGCTTCTCCTGAAGAGGGTCCACATCCACAAATGTGCCATAAGAGGTCAGATCATTATTTTTATTTAAGGAAGACCTACAAAAATTTTGCATTTTTATCTCAAACTTCCAAAGTTTGGTGATGAGAAAACGTTGAACAGAAAGGGTATAATGGCCCAAAAAAAAAAAAAAAACCTGCTTTGGTCACTGCACATGAGAACCACAATTTGGTTTTGATATTTGAATATTCTAAAGAACACGGCAGTGTACTCCTTCAAGTCATTTGAAGCAAAGACAAGCAGACCAAAGGGCCCAAGGCCACCTGTTACAGTTGCACCCTTTTCACTGCAGAGAATTCGGGGGTCCTTCCATTCATTCAATACTTCAACCTTCCCAAACTCTCGCACTCCAAATGAAATCTCAACATCAGCCTGCAATGAAAAGGGAAAAACATGTGATTAGTCATATGAAAATATAAAATGTGACATTTGTGGCTAGATTGTTAGTGGGCTACTAATCTGGATCCTTCAGAGTTACAAAAATGATCATACACAGTGCACTCGCAAAAAGATAGAAGAAAGGAGATGAGTATATATAAAAACAACAGTAACAATAAGCCCTGTTCCACCAAGTGAAGTAAGTTATATAGATTGCATGACACCCATTTGTTCCATCAACAATCAAGTTTTTGGATGTATTGTTAACCAAAAGCTTCCATTCAACAATTTCATTGAGTGTTGAAAAAAAAGGACAGGCATAAAAAGAAAAATTGGTCTTGACATTATTTTTGTCACTTCTTCACTGTGCATGAATACATTACTATCACCCAAGTTTCAGTTGCTATAGTGAAACCTTACTTCTGAGTCTACAGTTGTTTTATTTGAGCAATACTATTAACATGTAGAACTTAATTACCTGTGATGCCGTGACATTATTAACTTGAAGCTTTTCCCCTCCCTTAAGTACTTTTGGGAGACAAATTGACTAAGTTTCCACGTAGCTTTTCTATCTCCACCACTGGCCATTGCACCATTTGTTTCCCAGATTTTTGAAGCCATATACGCCTTGGAATTGCCTGCAAAAACATGTACATATATGAACCAAGACCCAGTTAATCAAGTCTCGTGTACATCTTCAGAATATACACAAACAAGTTACCAGAAGAATCAGCCATTAAAACTAAATTATTCTGCTCATTTCCTATGGTTTCATCAAATTTAACTACCACACCAAATTACCTGAATTCCAGACCAATCTTTCTTGAGATCTTCCTGCAAGCTAGAGGATTCCTTAATCCAAGCGAACAAGACCCTTCTGTTATTCCCATCATCAAAAAAGGACTTAGATGCATAGAATTTTCCATAGTCATATCTTGAAGCGTTTTTAATTTTACTATCAGGGACAAAGACATCATCACCATCATAACTTCCAATCATATAGTAATCATTCTGCTTGTCACTCAAGCTAGCCTTAAGCACATGCCTAACATGAGGACCATTCACAGACACATCAACGCCAGATGAATTCTCAATCAACACAGGGAAGAAATCAGGACACTCCCACATTCCAGATCCTTCTGCAAAAAATAGTGTCCCATTGGCTTTAATCCAATCCAAGAAGTCTTTGCTTCTGTACAAAATAGGTTGATTCTGGCTTCCAATGAGAACTCTCCAATACCCATCTTTGCCAAACCAAGCAGTGGTGGGGTCTCTGAAAGAACCAGCATCGAGGTTGTCGGAAATTCTGGGTTCTATGATTGCATTTTTGGGTGATTTGATCCATTCTCTGAGAAATGGGTCGGATAAGTTGGTGGGGTAGGCCAAGTTTTGAACTTGACGAGAGGATGAATCAATTCCGGTGTAGAGAATAACTGGTTTGCCCCCAGAAAGCTTTGTGCTTGATCCTGACCAGCAGCCATTAGTATCGAATGGCTCAGACGGGACGATCGCAGAATCCAGTGGGGTCCAGTTCACAAGATCATCAGATACTGAGTGGCCCCACACAACATGCCCCCACAGATTTGACTGGTAGAATAGATGATATACTCCCATGTATCTCATTGGTCCTGCAATATTATAGGACATATTTCAGTTCAGCAATATTAAGTGAATCATTATTTCATTCGAAGCATCAATCAATTTTAACGTTATAGTAGTGTGTGTGAGAGAGAGAGAGAGAGAGAGAGAGAGAGAGAGAGTGAGTGGGTGTGTAACTAACCATGGGGATCTGCAACCCCAAACACGGCCGAGAGGAATCCAATTCAGCGTATGACATGTCAGATAACAAAACAAGAAAAGAAGAAAGTTTGAGATCATGAATTAATTATTCAAATATCAGCAGAGAGGGAAAGTGAGATCATTTGACATGAGTTGTACGTACCGTTCATCCAACCACTGGGAGGTTGAAAATGATAAGCAGTTCTGTAAGGTTGATTTGAGGAAGCTTCAACATGAAGAAGAAGCAGAATAACATACAAGATAATAACCAAAACCCAAACTGGAGATAGTATCGCCATGCTGCCTTTTAATCTGATATTTGTGAGATCAATAATGGAAGCTTGTAATATCTATATATATATATATATATATATGAAATCAATTTATGTAAAGGAGTGTGTGCTCATATGCTGGCCTTGAATTTGCATATATAAAAGAAAGAAAATTCAATGAGAAAGAGAAAGAGAAAATTTCCAATGGAATTAAAACTTCCAATGAGAAAATTCAAAGACGTGCGATGCAGACCAGTAGAGAAAGAGAAAGGTGGTGTTTATTTCCAAGCATTATTAATATTATAACTAACTTTTGGGCAACAAGCATTACTGTGACTATGAGTATCGTTTCTTTCACGTCTATTATTGATAATTACCATAGTCATACCTTATTTGGTTCCACGAATGTCATGATTTTAAAAGTTACCCACTCCATTAAAAAATATAAAATATTTTTAATTAAATTTTATCTCTCAATAAAGTGATTAATTTTAAACTAACTCTATCTTTTTATATTTATCCTTATTAAATACCTTATAATAAATACAAAGTTATTATTAATAGAAGCACTTTTTAAAAAAAAATACAATGATTATACCTTAAAAACCTAAAAATACCTTACATTTTTTAATACAAGGAGTATTCTCATTCATTATTTGAAAATAATTGTTGTGATTTTGGACGTAGTTAATAATAAACTTTTTGTATGGAATATTGGCGTTAAAAGACTGATCATTAAAAAACCAAATTTTTGTGGGTCTACTCGCCAAAACTTTGGAAGTTTGAACTCTTAAACTAGGGGGATGAAGCAGCACGATCTTTTTTTATTACGAACTGAGACAACAAAAGGAAAAACTACGCGAAAGCAAATAACAAACTGAGACCGTTTTCAAACTACTCCAAATTTATCAGTGATTTTGAGTTCTTTGAAATATTTTGCAAGTAGACCCATTTTTATTATCGTATAATTTGAGGAGAAATGTGCATGTTCATCATAATATCATTTGACTGGCTTATTACTATAAACTTCTCCCCCCCCCCCTTCTCTCTCTATATCTATATGGATACATAATTACAATTCTTTTAAGTCTTTCCAATATGATTTACTATTCATTAGAAATAAACATGAAAGAATGACATTTAAGGCTCTTTCAAGGAATTTATTATAATAAAAACCCATCATTTTTGTATTGGATATTGTCTTGTAAAAATACATATATGTTATTATTAAAAGCTAAATCTTAACTTGTATTTTTTGTTAGGATTTTCTTAAAAATTTAACAAGTCAAGGTTTAGCGTTTAATAACAATATATACATATTTTTATAAGACAATATCTAATGCAAAATTGATGAATTCTTATTATGATAAATTTGTTTGCGAGAGCCTAAATGTCGTTATCCCTAACATTCATGTTTACTAAACTTCAAATCATTTAAGGGCATGTTTTGATATATAATAGAAATGAATAAATAAAATCTAAAAAATTATGTGTGACGAAATATAAAAATTTCATTCTTATTCCAAAATAATAAACATTACTACAAAAAAGTCTTAGGAATGCCCATTCCAAAGCATTTATTAAAAAAAACGCTCATAAAAATGCATGTGAAACATTCCGGAGCATTGTTTTTGTATAAGCACTCTGAAAAAGTGAGCCTTCATGAGTGCTTATTAGACAAAGCGCTCTAAACTGTAGCTATTAAACATAACTAAAAAAATAAGCATATATTGAAGCGCTTTTTTTCAAAGCAATATCCTATAGGTTGAAGAGAAAATCAATTAAAATAAAAAAAATAACCTATTGGAGTGCTTTTTGTATCAAAGCACTTTCTTTGAAGCACTCCAAGAGGCCTAGGGCAAATTTAAATTAAAAAAAAAAAAAAATAACATAGTGGAGCGCTTTCTACATAAATGCTCCCTTACAACTGCTAAAAAATATAAAGAAAAAACTGTAGCGATAATAAAGCAATTTTAAATAAGCACTCCTCTATGGTTGGTTTAAGGGACCACTTCTTCTTAAAAGCACTCTGAAAGGTCTTTAATTTTTTTTTTAAAAAAATAAAAATATGTACATATCAATTTCAAATGTCGTGAAAATCCCTACTCAAGATTTTTTTTTTTGTAGCTTCTAGAATTTAGTTAATATCCTTCCTATATATCAGAAAGATATTCGCTATGAGTCTATTTTTTTATTTGCATATATATACACAGAGGTTCCAACATGCCTTTTTGTGAAGTAAAAAAACAAACTACCCTTAATCCACACTTGAAAAGGGATGGTAATTTTTTCTTTATTTATAGTGGTTTTTCATTAATTCCAATCCATATATCTAAATATCCATAGCCAAATAGCTAAATATCTATAAAATAAATTGTTGCTAAAATTTTGATATGTCTAGATATAGAATGAAATTGAAATTCTTGATCATTACTTAGAATTGAATTAAGATATTGCATGAGAGTTTGATTTCTTTTATTTCTTTTTATTTTAGAATGGAGAGATTTTAAATTAGATAAGTTCAAATCACAGAAGAATTTTCTTTTTTTATTTTTCTATTTGAAAAATAAGAATATGTGATTCAGGGATTGTGTATTCAATTTAATGATGAATTGCATTTCTATTTTTACTATTTTTACATTAAATTAATTAGATAATTAGATTAAAGGATTAGAATGAATTAAAGAATTCTATTTCCTTTTTTGAATTCTAGTCTCTTTTTTTTAGTTAAAAACTCTAGAATTTAAAACAATATAAAAAAATATATTATTTTTCATGTTCCTTTGAGGGGTGACACACAAGTGATCCATTTTCTCTGTTTCTTTATCTCCCCGTGAATCGAGATAAGATAGAATATTTGAAGAGAGCTGGTGAAATAGCAAATTATGAGATTCATTCAAGAAAAGCCCGAATTGGGATGCCTTGAATCTAACATGTATCTTGGGGTGAGTAACATGAAGCTCAAAATTATAAATGTATTTAAGACTCCCAAATAAAAAAGAAATAAGTCTATGATCCATTTAGCAACAAATAAATATGAATTTATAGCTGTACCTTGTGAAAAACCCATTATTAGACTCACTTTTTTGACAGCTCTAAAACCAAGACTCCTCACCCTTGCCCCCGATCACCTCATCAAATCACATCGCAATTGTTAGTCGATCATCAACCTATTGTGCTGTCCTTAGTCGTCTGTGCAACTCGCCATGTCATCATTAAAGGTCCGATCAACAGTATCTCTTCGTGTCTTAATAGAACTGCATCTCATCTTTTCAAATATATAGCTCCGTTCGATGTTTTACTCCACTAATCATTATTCTTCTTTATCCATTAAAGAAGCTAAGTAAGGGTGAGCAGACAACCTATATACCACCAAACTTGTTTATACTCGGTCAAAACAATCAGGCCAAAAAAAATGGGCTAGCTAACTTTATGGGCCAGCTCGTGCTTTATTTAAACAAGCAGGATGAGCTATAGGGGTTACCCCTTAAGCTACCTGTCTCAGCTTGTATAAAGGTTCACCCATGCATATTTAAAAAAGGAAAAAAAAAAAAAAAAAAAACCTTCCCAAGCGCTACTTAATGCCAATACCTTTGCCCCCAGAAAAAAAAAGTCAATCAATCCCTTCCCTCCCTTATTCATCTCTTTAGCAAATCGCATTCAGCCTCTCATTTGCTCAATAGCTCAAGTTTGCCGCTCAACCACTAATACAGAAAGATGTATAATTGACGCCCTATAATTAACATTTATTTAAAAAAAATGACAAATAAAAAAGGCGGAGAATACTTGACGGTTTCTACGAAACAAGCGTCAAATATTTAAGTAAATACTTGACGGTTATTTAAAGATAACCGTCAAGTATATATATTTGACGTTTTTTATAAATAACCGTCATATAAAGCAAAAATTTACACGTCGGTCTTCAATAAACAAACATCAAATTAATAGTAGAAAAAAAATTAAATTTTTTCACATACTTGACGCTTGTTTTGAAATAACCGTCAAGTTTGTCTGCCATATACTTGACGGTTGTTTTAAAACAAGCGTCAAATATGTAATACTTGACGGTTATTATGAAATAACCGTCAAGTATTGTCATTTAAATTCCCTTCAGATTTCTTTTTCGCTTTCCATTTCTGCAAATCCTTCGTCTTCAGAAACAAACCCAGAGCCATTGAAACCCATTTTTCGTCACTCTAACTACCAAAAAACACGTTTTCAGTCTCGATTCTTGAGGGGTTTTTGATTCTCGGCCTCCATAAGTCTCATGAGCACTCGTTCGTTAGGATTCTCGGTCTCTATCACTCTGCATCAGACTCTCGTCTCTGTTTTTCTACACAGTCGGTGTTCTCTCTTCTTGTTGAGGTAGGTTCTTGCTTTCCCAAACATTAATCTTCATTTTGAATGTATGGGTTGTTGATTTTGATTTTCATACATAATAAATAATTTTTGTGTTATTTATTTTGATCTGCATTATTGTTCTTCTCAGTGAGTGTTTGAAGTTTTGAGTTTTTGGGTACTTAATTATTGAATTAAGGGATCATCCAATTTTTTTGTTGATATGAGGAGATTCATTAAGGATATGAAAATAGTATACCACCTAATTACCTTGTTTTTAATATTTTTGATATTTTAAATTGATATTTATATAGTGTTTGATGTGGTTTAATATGATTTTAATTAAAATTGAGTTTCTTATTAATGTTGTTATTATTGTTGTTGGATCATATATAGTCTCATTATGGATAACTTGATTTTTTTAAAGGCATAAAGACCTGGTAATACTCATTTTAAGCCGTTATATATACTATCAATTTTTTTTAAATTATTCTTGAATATAACTTTATGTGTTTGTTATTGTGGATGTTGTTGCTGTTGTCATTTAGATTAATAGGAAGAGGGGATAAGGCCCGGGAAACTCTCTTTTTTAAGTTATTATGCTGTTGAAATTATTTCAATGGCTAGCATTAAAATATAATTATTAGTTTTAAACAAGATTAAAGAGGAAATGTGCAAACATGTGGTTAGTGACTTATTGACTAATTGATCTTTGTATCTAATTCTCCCACTATCTAGAGTAGTCAAAGTCACTAATCATATTTCCCTCTTAATCTTTCTAGGAATTATGGATAAGGAATGGATGTCTGTCAATCGTCTATCCAAGGAATATTGGGATGGGGTGGCAAATTTTGTTAAGCTTGTAGTTAAGCATGCGGAGGATCCTACTAGGATTGTTTGCCCATGTTTAAAGTGTGGTCTTGTGAAGCGGGTTAGTCCAGATACTTGTGAAGAACACCTCGTGATTAATGGGATGGATCAAAGTTACAAGTGTTGGATAATGCATGGAGAGACAAGAGATGATATTGGTTGTAGCCAGAAGCATAGTGAAAGCTGTGCATCATCTCCTGATGATTTTGACACATGCACACTTGAGGAAGATTGTCTTGAATAGATGGCCAAAGCAGTTGAAGAGGACCTCGAGGATTATCCAGAAATGTTTGAGAAGTTGAAAAGTGATGCGGAGACACCGTTGTATGCTGGTTGTAGTGCATTAAAGTTGTCAGCAGTGTTAAAATTGTACAACATGAAGGCAAAACATGGATGGAGTGATGCAAGCTTTACTGAGTTGCTTGGGTATTTGAAAGTAGAATTACTTCCTAAGAAAAATGAGCTTCCTTGTCGAACATATGACGCAAAACAAGTATTGCGATCAATTAGCATGAGTTATGAAAAGATACACTCGTGCCCTAATGATTGCCTTTTATTTCGGAATGAATATGCGTCGTTAACCGAGTGTCCGAAGTGTAATGCCTCACGCTACAAGCAGAACGGATCAAGTCCCGTGAAGGCACTATGGTATTTTCTAATCGTGCCTAGATTAAGACACATGTATAGCAGAGCAGAAATTGCGAAAAACTTAACATGGCATGCGGATGAAAGGATAAAAGATGGCATGCTTCGTCATCCTACTGATTCTCCACAATAGAGAAAGATTGATTATGAGTACCCTGAATTTGGGGAAGAGAGTAGGAATCTACGCCTTGCATTGTCTACCGATGGGATGAATCCTCATGGGATTCAAAGTAGTAGCCACAGCACTTGGCCAGTCATTTTAGTGATTTATAACCTTCCTCCATGGCTTTGTATGAAGCGCAAGTATATGATGTTGTCCATGCTAATTGCGGGACCCAAGCAACCTGGGAATGACATAGACATATATTTGGCTCCTCTAATTGATGACTTGAAGATCATGTGGGAGTCAGGTATAGAGGTATATGATGGGTATAGAGAAGAAAGATTTAATTTAAGAGCTATGCTCTTCGGTACAATCAATGACTTTCCTGCTTATGGCAATCTGTCAGGGTATAGCATTAAAGGGCAACTTAGATGCCCTATTTGTGAAGAGGGAACACATTCTATAAGGCTTCAATATGGGATGAAGAATGTTTACCTCAGCCACCGTAGGTTTTTACACCAAGAACATCATTATCGGCGGTTGAGAAAAGCGTTCAATGGAAATCCAGAAGAAGGTAACGCACCTTTGCCGTTAACTGGTGATGAGTTGTTTGAGAAGATTAAGGATTTGGATATTGAATTTGGCAAACCATTTGCAAGGCACCTTGGGACAACTGGATGGAAGAAGAGATCTATTTTCTTTGAACTCCCTTATTGGACCACCTTGGATGTTCGGCATTTTCTTGATGTCATGCATATTGAAAAAAATGTCTGTGAGAGTCTTATTGGGACTTTACTCCAAGTGTCAGGAAAAACAAAAGATGGCATAAAAGCAAGGTTGGACATGGTCTCTTTAGGAATAAGAGAAGAATTAGCACCCCAAGATAAGGAGAACCGTACCTTTCTCCCTCCGGCAGCTTATACGCTATCTAAGAAAGAGAAAACTGCATTTTGTGAGTTCCTTAATGTAGTTAAAGTTCCTGAGGGTTACTCTTCAAATATAAAAAATATTGTATCAATGAAAGATTTGAAGTTGAAGGGCTTAAAGTCTCACATTTCCATGTTTTAATGGAGGATTTCATTCCAGTTGCTATACGTGCAATTTTACCCCTTAAAGTACGAGGGACGATCACTAAGTTATGTTTGTTTTTTAAGTCCATTTGCAGTAAAGTGATTAACCCACATAAGTTGCCAAGGTTGCAAGCTCGAATTGTATTAACACTGTGTGAGCTTGAGATGTATTTTCCACCGGCATTCTTTGATATTATGATCCACCTAACTGTTCACTTGGTTAGGGAGGTTCAAATGTGCGGGCCTGCTTATTTAAGATGGATGTATCCTATTGAGCGCTATATGAAGATTTTGAAAGGCTATGTGAAAAATTGAAGTCGACCGGAGGGTTGTATTGTTGAACGGTATATTTGTGAAGAGGCTGTTGACTTTTGTACTGAGTACCTGAGTCATATTAGCTATGTTGGGCTTCCAAAGTCTCGACATATGGGTAGAATAAGTGGAGAAGGGATCATGGGAAACAAAGTCATTACTATGTCAAGTGTACAGTGGGAGCAAGCCCACTTATATGTGTTGCACAACACTGAAGAGGTTGAAGAGTATGTAGACAAGCATATGGCTGAACTTAGGAGGGACAATCTCAATAAATCAGAAATTTGGTATGCTAGGGAACACAACAAAACTTTTACAAGATGGTTTAAGGAGCACATTCTTCAAAAGTTAAATGTTGATTCCAATTCAGTTTCTAACAAATTGAGATGGTTAGCTAACGGTCCAAGCAGACAGGCCATTTCTTACACTGCTTACCTTGTCAACGGATACACATTTTATACAAGGGAGCAAGATGATAGGAGCACAATGCAAAATAGTGGTGTAACTCTTGTAGCTCATTCCATGCATATTTCCAGCACTAAGGATAAAAATCCTATCTATGCAAACATGTCATACTTTGGTGTAATTGAGCATATATGGGATTTAGATTACATATCCTTTCGAGTTCCAGTCTTTGGGTGCAAGTGGATTGATCGAAAAAATGGCTTGAAATTTGATTACCAATTTGGCTTTGTACAAGTCAATTTAAACAAGGAAGGGTATAAGGATGAGCCTTTTATTTTAGCGCAACAAGCCAAACAAGTGTTTTATGTCCCTGACCCTGCTAATAAGGGGTGGTCTATTCTTATGTTACATGAAAAAATAAATGAAAATGTAGCAATTGAAGATGACCCATTCGAAGGGACATCAAATCAAAGTAACGACACTGTTGATGAAGCTCTATACATGAGAAATGATCACAATGAAGGCATTTGGATTTCAAAGAGGGGTAAATTATTTCAGCATAAGAAGAAAATATTTCAAGGAGGGGGAAGTAAAAAACCCAAGTCAAGGAAACGAAAAAGAGCAACTTGAACATGTAACCTTTGAATTAATTATGCCATTTTTGTTTCATGTTTGAATTAATATAGTCGATTATATTTGAATTAATCATGGTTGATTAATTTTTTGAATTAATCATGGTTGATTAATTTTGGAATTTTATTGTGTTACAGGTAAATGGCTTCAGATTCTGAGTCCACTGAAATCCCTCCATCAGATCCCGCTACAACTTGTACTGATGCTCCGTTGTCACAAAAAAAATTGGAACAGGAATATTACAATATCCAGCGAGGCCTAACAATAATGGAAGAAGTCACAAAAACAAGAGCAGCAGGGAAAAAAATATCAGTGCAGTGGAACAAGAAAGGCCAAGCCATCAAATCTGCAAAGTTTATAAGTTATATTGGGGTTGTGGCAAAGACAACTGTACCTATCACGCAGAAATCTTGGCGCAAAGTTGATCAAGCCACGAAGGACATTGTTTGGGAGACTGTATCTGTAAGTTGCATTTGACTAAGTTATATTCTATTATAATATTATAAATTGATGCACCTAACATATTTATTTTATTTTACAGTCAGGATTTGAAATAGACGAGAGCAAGAAGGATTTTGTCCTTCAAAAGGCTGGGAGGGCATTACGGTCTTTCAGACATTTTATTACACAAAAATATTTGAAAGACCCTGATGCTGAATTTGTAGCCCAAGTTCCTCCCCTATTACAGCCTTTAGTAAAGCAAGAAGATTGGGATGCTTTTGTTGTCTCTCGGCGCGAGAAGGAATTTAAGGTATTTATGTTTCTAAAATTTAAATTTTAGTGCCTTTTATTGAATATATCTATGTGTACTAACAGGATATTTTTGTTATTGATTAAAGGAACTGAGCGCCCAAAATAAGAAGAGAGTGGCCAAGAATGAATACCCTTACAGAGCAGGGAGGTTAGGGTATGCAGGCGTGGAGCAGAAAGAAGTTGAGGCCGAGGGATCGGATGTTACTATATCCCGCCAAAGACTCTGGGCATTGGCACGAACAAATAAAGATGGAGTGATTGACAACCCTCGTGTGAAAGAGGTTGCTGAAAAAATTGTAAGTGTTATTCTTATCTATCAATTAATAAATGATTATTAAAAGGCATACTAATTAGCTCTACTTTTCACAGGATTCCCTCTCTCAAGAAGTATCACAGGGCAAGCTTCCTGAGCATGAGGATATCTTAGCTAGAGCGTTGGGGACCCCTGACCACCCTGGTCGTGTTAGGGGTGTTGGCTTCGGTGTCACAAAGAAGCAATACTTTGGCAAGATTAAGAAGCGAACATCGGCTTCTTCATCCGAGGTCCAAGAGTTGAGAGAAGAGCAAGCTGTTATGAAGCAACAGCTAGAAGCCCAAGCAAAGTTAATTGACATGCTATTGAAGGGCCAGATCCCTGGGAGGCTTTTGGGTGACGTTAGCCCCAGCGGAAAAGATAGCTGCACAGTCCCTTCAGACAAAATACCCGAGGTAATGCATTTTCTCTTTTAAATTTGCTCAACTAATTTTTTATCTAAACAACTAACATTCTTCATTTATTTAGGGCGAGAATGACTGCAACTGTTTAGCAGACAATCCGTCACGCAAAGTAGTTGCAACGGGACGCGTGTATAACATTGCCGGGGACACAATCCATAACCTTCCCCTCCCGCCCGATTGCATTAGGGTTTCCTTGCTTGTTGCAATCGACCCCAAGTATCCATTACCTTATCCTACCGATGAGATGCAGACGGTAGGAGATGCGTTGGGGAGCTTCGTTGCATGGCCCAGCCACCTTGTTATGGTTGGTACACCAAAGCCGACAAAGGACCCAAAGCCGCCAAAGGACCCCTTGCCACCAAAGAAAAAGGTATATATGATTTATATAATTATTTAAAATCTTTAATATATATATATATATATATGTCTAACTTTTTCATTGTATAGCCAAGGGGGAAAAGCAAATTGAAGGATAAGGTGTCGGGCCATACTAAAGAGTCAGTCACGGTTTCGCAACATGCAGTGCCTATGCCTGTTGTAGAAAACAAATTCCGTGACTCTCTTGAGACCTATGCTTCGGCTACGAGGATGATTCGTCAAGAGCCGATAGGGGATATCATTAATTTTGACGATGGGCTATTTGGTAGAGCATCATTTGAAGTCGTTCGGGATGAAATTTTGAATGAAATCCTCAAGCACGATATGGCGAGCACTAGTTTGATGACTTTCTACATGAGGTAATTCTTCAACATTTATTAGTTAATTTCTTGAATTATTTATGTGTGTGAGTATGCAAGCATATTAACTTGTATATTTTTTCACCCAAGTCACCTTTATACCTCATTCGTGGTTCCTGGTGGCCTCGAGTCAAAGATCAAGCTGGTTAATCCTCATGATGTCTCTCCCCACAATAATATTACAAAGGAAGCCCTTGAAAATCAAGCAAGAATGCTTTCGGATCAATTTCGAGAAAGGGGAGCAGCGAAGGATACTTTATTTCTCGCTCCTTACTGCCAAGGGTGAGTTGTTAATATTTGTTACGAGTAAATATTTTTTTATATTTATTTGTTTGGTAACATGTGCTGTTTTTGTTAGGGGACACTGGATGCTTATTGTGGTTAATCCCGTTGCTCCAAAAATATGGTATCTCGATCCCCTTAATGGAGAGCCAAGCAACAGGGAAGATATGGTGGTACTTTTTAATGAGTAAGTTAGATTTTTTTTACTTGTTATTTCTTTTTAATTTTAGTTTTCATTCATATATATTTCTCACATTCATTCCATAATTCCTTCTTAGAGCTGTGGTGTTGTATCGCACTGCGACCGACATGACTGTGTCCCCTAAGATGAGGGCATTCGAATCTTCAGAGAAATGGGTCACTGTTAAGGTATTCATTTAATTGGTCAAGTTTTTAATCAAGAAATTGTCTCATTATATTTTGCAATTTCATTGATATGTGTTTTTTTATAGTGTCCATTCCAGCCAGATCAGAGCAATGACTGTGGTTATTGCTTGATGAAGTTCATGAAGGACATTATCACTCATGCCCCTACCACATTATCTAACAAGGTATATATATAAAATTTAATTACACTTCAATTATAAATTTTAAACAATTTTAATTAGCTACCTATTAACTTGAAATTGTTGTAACTATTTGCTTACAGTACTTCGAGGACGTCTATTGCGTTCGTTATACGACTGCACATGTAGAAGAGGTCCTTGAAGAGGTGGCCCAATGTGTTTTCAATATGTGGGTAGCAACAGTAGTTAGGCCGGTACAATAGTTAGTTACATTTATATACACATTTTTGGGCCAATTTTTATGGGATAGGCCACTTAATTTTGAAACATTAGTTTGCAAATAAGTTTAGATTTTAAGGTTAAATGTATAGGAATTTTTATGTTAATTAGATAGGAGATACTATTACAAACATTCATTATATTGCATTATTTTCGTTGCTGGCTGGCTGTTTTTTATCTTTATCTGTATCTTTATGCAGGGGGCTGCTTTAAAAGCAGCTACCATATAAAAAAAATTATGTCATTAATACTTGACGGTTATTTCAAAATAACCGTCAAGTATCAAAATACTTGACGCTTGTTTCAAAACAAGCGTCAAGTATTTGTAAATACTTGACGGTTATAAGGAAACAAGCGTCAAGTATTTATGGCCAAAAGAACATTGGCCATAAATACTTGACGCTTGTTTCAAAACAAGCGTCAAGTATTTATGCCAAAACAAGCGTCAAGTATTTATGCTGGGAAGTGCATATTTACTTCATATACTTGATGGTTGTTTTCAAATAATCGTCAAGTATAAGATTAATACTTGACGGTTTTTAACCGTCAAGTATTGTTTCTTTAATATATGTCGCACCCTTACTTGACGGTTAAAAACCGTCAAGTATTGGAAAAAATAAGCGTCAAGTATGGGTATTTTCTATGGTAGTGAACTCGCTCAATCTTTGTTGTAGGCATCATGATTTATTTGGAGTTGAAGATTAAAGCTCAGCCTTGCTCATGACTCATCTGCCTCCCCCATTGCATCTTGATCTCCTTCTCCTTTCACTCTAGATCCAAAGTTAAGACCTATAAAGTAAACTTGCAGATATGAATCGTGCTCAAGCTTTCTACACCCATTTCTTTATCTTATATGTAGCAGATTTGAACCTTGAGTTGCTTCCCTGCACCCATTTCTTTTTTTCTTTTTTAAATAACCCATTTCTTTGTCTTTTATGTAAACTGTAAATTTGTTCTCTCTTTTCTACACCCTTAAGGCTCGTCCCACCCATTGCTCAACCCTAGAGCTAATTCATATATTTGATGTCTTGTCTTCTACACTCTTTAGATCTATATTTCTTCTATAAGTAAGAGCACATTTGGATTTTAGTTGAATATAATTGATTAATATGATTAATTTTGATTATAATTGATTATGTCTTCTACACCCTTAGGGCTCATCCTGCCCGTTGCTCAACCTTAGAGCTAAGTCGAGTATTTGGTGTCTTGTCTTCCTCCATATCTATATTTTTTCTACAAATAAGAGCCTGTTTGGATTTCAGTTGAATATAATTAATTATAAAAATAATTTATTAACATGATTAATTTTAATTATAATTAATTATATTATAATACAATCTGTTTGGATACTATTTTTTTTAAAATTATTTTTAATAGAATTAAAAATATTTGAATAATTTAATTAGAATCAATTTTATTTATGAAAATTACCATAAGGGACATTTCTTTTTAAAATTAAATTATTGATAAATTTGTATCTAATATTATTAAATTTGTTAAACTTTATTTAAGAACTAAAATATATTATTTAACTTATATATCTGATTAATTATAGAAATTTAAATTATACTAATATTAACATTTTAATTTACGTAAATAAATGAGTCAATAAATCTAAGTTCAAATAAATTTAATAAAAAAAAAAGATATAATTTTTAAATATTAAACGTCAATTTTATAATAACTAATGAAGATGACAATACACCATTTAATCTCTATATATAAGTCATATCTAATGAAGATGTTATTGATGATGGTAAGGATGAACATTTATCAACATGATGATCTTCCTCATCATCATGCTCTATTTGATCTTCCCTTTCATAACACATAAAATCAAAATCAAAATTAGATGTGAACTTATATTTCATAGTCGAAGCTAGGCATATTGTGTAAAATTACAAACTTATTCTTCCAAACTCTAAATGTTCTTTCTATTGTGCACCGTAAACTTAAATAAAAATAATTAAAGACCTCATTACGATTTGCAAATCTAGTTGATATTCTAAAATTAGAAAAATGGTAGCATTTCTATCTATAAGAACCAAGATATCCATTTAGTATTGGATTGTCGGCATTCACAAATAATATCCACTTTGTAAAAAAGATATTATTATCAATGTTTGTAAGTTGAAAAGTCCAACATAAATAAATTAAACTAATAAATATACCTGAAGGCAAATATGGAAAGTTCATTGACTGAGTTATCAAAGCACGTTCAAAAATGCGAGCATCATGTACAGTACCCTCCTATCTAGCCAAGACAAAAGTAAAGTACACGTCCCAATCACACACAACCATTATATTTTGTATTAGAATTCCTTTTCTTCTAATATATTTTGATTTTTCACTAGTTGGGACCTGTCATGTGATTTAATATATTCTATTGCAAGTTCAGAGCAAACCATTAAAACTTCATAAAAATGTCTATGAATAGTCTCTCCTAGGTGTTGAAATATTTCTTGTGCCACCCTATTTCCCAACCCATGTCCAATTATATTTAAAAAATACTGTAACCATTTCTTGAACTCTCATTCGTCTAGTATCCTTCAATCTATGCCATACCAATTAACTGCATAATTGATGAAACATATGTGGTTTCGTTCTAAAAATTTCATAGCAACAAATTGGGTGTCCTTCTCTGATTTCATTCACCTACAAATGATCTATATATTTACTATTTCTACATATTTACTACATACAACCTAATCAAGGCACTAATTTTTTAAGCTCTTTTTAACCTTTTTTTTATATGACTCTTCTATACTCCTTCCTACCTATAGCCAAACACATAAATAACATGTGCAATTAATTTTAATTATAAATATATCTAAATAATTTAACTATGCAAATATCAATAACTTTTCTACAACATTAAAATAATTCAACAGCATAGATAAAAAGCATACGTAAATAGTTTAAAGAGATACATAAGTCAAATTCAACAATGTAATACAAATATGTCAAACTAATTTTTAAGTAAGATAATATGTTCATAATTAGTTCTAAAACCCCTCAAAATCAATCATTTTTATAACACTCACATCTCAACCACTCCAACACAATCACTCTTGTTAAAAATTGTGCCTTAGGGCCAATCATTGTAATATATATATTTTGTTATGTAATGAATTTTTTTTATTATCATATCAATTGTATATTTATTATGATAATTGTATCCTTGGATAAACTATAGTGATTGTTCTAAATGTCCTTAGTCGGTCATCTATGAAGGATCATAGATGAAACAAGACTAGTATGACTTTGATTAATTATAGAGATATAAATCAAAATCGTAGGCATTTAAAAGACTATAAGATGCTAGCACGCTAAAAAGAAAACTAATGTTTAAAAATGAACAGACATTGAGAGTGCTAGTACGCTGTTTGAGTTAGAGAGTTGTTCATGTGGATGCCAAAAGAGGGAGCAGATCTACATTGCCAGCTCTTAAGATCTAGACTCTTGAAGAGAACGCATGTGAAGCATGATAAAATGGTAATTCTTCTTTACACCTTGACTTAAATGAGTTCATTCGGTCTACATGGGGATAGGAATTTTAAAATTTTAATTTTTGCTGCTTGAGAACAATTCTCAAGTTCCTAAACCAGTCAAGAAAGTTTATCCCATTGAGTTTGTCCTTTTCAAGGACTGATCACAGTGATAATATAGCAGTGTTACTAGTTGACATAATTCTACAATAAAATATACAAAGTTAATTTTATATCCCCCACTAAAGTTAACAATTCTCAAATTTTATTAGTGGATTAAGACCCATATTTTACTTAAATTTAAATCCACTTTGGTAGAACATTTAAAAATTAAGTTATTTGGGTAAGTAACTTTTTTACCAATTACATCATATGTAACTGTTATATCTTTATGGAATTTAATCATCATATAATCCAACATGTTCAATCTCACCTAATGCCTTATGATCCAAAACCATTTGATAATCTAATTAAGTTAAATAATAATGAATCTCTATGAGTAGCGCCATTATTCATGCTTGTCTCACCAAAATAACCTAGATGTATCCACTTTAGTGGAACCTACATTTGAGTTATCTATGTTTTGATAAGTATTCATTAATTGATGGCATTATGATTTAAGATTTTGATTATAGGATTTAATTTATCAATTTAATAATTGTGTAAAGTGAAAGTTTAAAATAAACAGGTCATATTTATCAACAATGGTATCCTTCATAGTCAAAAACATCACCCTTGCCTCTCAGGACATGAAGAGTGACATGTATTATGAAAGCCAATTTTTGTCAGCTCCAACTTCCTTCATTTGTTTGACTAGAGACATGACTTAAGAAATTGATGTTTTCTTAGCCTTTTAAGATTCTTCCTTGTTGTTTGAGCTATCATACTCATTACATCTACTATTTGACTTGTATGTGGTTCCTTTTTCTTTTCTTACTACTACTGCTTTCACCCCTCTTCCTCTTACAACTACCTCACTTAAGGTTCCTTGAGAAGTATTTAGAACTACTTCATTGAATTCACCGCTTACTCTAATAGTAGTTCCTAAAATATCATTGCTATCTCCTAAACCTTCTTCTAAATCAATACCCTCATTTGCCATACCTGGGCAATATACATCTTCATCTTCATCTTCATTCTTATTATAAATATTAGGCAAGACTCCACTTGAAGGTGCCCATGCTCTAAGTTCATTAGTCATGGTATCTTTGAACAATTTAATTAATTCGTTGGCAAAAGGCAATCCTTTATTTCTAAATTTTTCATACAATGGATTTTCCTGTATATACATTACCAATAATATTATAGAATACATAAATAAATAAAATAAATGCATAGCCTCACATAACAACATCATACCAATATCTTGTTCTCCCATCAATCATCTGGAGTATCCACAATATCCTTTACATAATCCCATCTTAAGCTTGTCTCATTTGAAACTAAGTTATCTTAAAGCAGTCACTCTTTTATCATAGTATCCCCTTTGTTCTTAAATCGCTGCTTGCCATATTTTTTTTTTCTAGTCTTGTCATTGAACTTAGCCTCAATAAAACTAAGTTTTACACTAATAATTAAAAAAAAAGTCTATACCTAGCCTTGCAAGATAGCTTGTCATCCCAATTCCTACTTCCTCTCTTCCTTCTTGTGTGCATGACTCATATACATTGGTGTGTTATATATAATATGTGGCGGTGTGGTTTTTTTTCTTCATTTAATATATAAGTGGGTGTTTGTTATATATAATATAAATAATATATTAAATTTATAATTATATATATACAAAAAATATGAAATACCTTAAAGAAGATATAACATTTAAGATGAAAATATTTTTATATAATAATAACACACAAATATATGGGTTTGTCTTTGGTGTGTAGGAACTGGCTGATTCAAAAACCAAAAAAAAAAAAAAAAAATTGGATCTTATATATTTAATTTGAGTAATTCAATTGAATTTTAATTTTTTTATAATATTTATAAATTGACTATTTAAATTGAACAATAAAAATTTAATATTTATAAATTGACTATTTAAATTTAACAATAAAAATTTAATTTGGATAATTCAATTTAAAATTAAAATTTTTAATAATTTTTATAAATTAATTATTCACATTACACCTAAACAATCCAAATTTATAAATTGAAATTAATTATCCAAATTAACCCTAAACAATCCACATTAAGAAGTACTCATTAAATTGAAATTTTTTAAAATTATTAAAAAATTAATATTAAATCTAGACTTTTTAGATAATCAATTTATAAATATTATAAAAATTTTAAAATTAAATTGAATTACTTAAATTAAATATGTACAATCTAGTTTTTTTTTTGAATCAATCATTTTCTACACACTGAAGACGAAGCCATATATTTGTGTGTTATTATTATATACAAAGATTTTCATCTTAAATGTTATATCCTCTTTAAGGTATTTCATATTTTTAAAATATATATATATATATATATAATTGTAATTATAAATTTAATATATTATTCTATATAAAAAACCACACCTCCACATATTTTATAACATACATCAATATATATGACTCACGCACACAAGGAGGGAGAGAGGAAGTAGGGATTGGGGGAGCAGTACTTGAGAATTGGGGTGGCGAGCTTGTAGGGTTAAGCATAAACCTTTTTTTTTTATTATGAATATAGAACTCAATTTGATTGAGGTCAAGTTCTGTACTTTTATATTTAAAAAAATTTGGATGTCAGTCTAATATAAACCAAGTCTCAAATTTGTAACATCTATAAAAATACTTGAGAGAACAATAATTAAGGACCTTCTAAGAATATTAATCTTAATTATAGAACATGAAATTTTAAAATTTCAGTTAAGAATCATGGTCCTTAATTGTGATAAAAAAATATAATTTGTGAGGTGAGATTCACTAACGCGACTTGAAAATTTATTAACCCAACTTAAAAAAATTACTAATGTATATTGTGAAAATATGAAACTCCACTTAAAAATTAATTGTTTAACAAAAAGCGCCACTTGAGAATTCACTAACTCGACTTGAAAAAATTTTTAATGTATATTGTGAAAACATGAAACTCCACTTGGGAATCGATTGTTTAATAAAAAATATCAATTTAAACAAGTCACTTTTTATTAAACAATTGATTCTCAAGTGAGATTTCATTTTTTTACAATATACGTTAAAAAAATTTTCAAGTTTAGTTAGTGAAATTTCAATTGGTATTTTTTGTTAAACATTCTATTTCCAAGTGGGGTTTCATATTTTTACAATATATGTTAGTAATTTTTTTAAATTGGATTAATGAATTCTCAAGTTGTGTTAATAAATCCCACCTCACAAATTATACTTTTTTATCACAATTAAGGATCATGATCCTTAACTGAGATTTTAAAATTTCATGATCCATAATTGAGATTAATATTCTTAGAAGATTCTTAATTGTTATTCTCCCAAAATACTTTTGAAAGTATAGTATATGGGTAAATAAATAAAAAATTGTAGTATTTAGGTCAAATTGCCTACATCTGCTCACATGTTTTTATATCTATATACAGAGAGAAAGAATGAAAATATTTTTTTTATTTACAATATCTGACCCCAAAAAAAAGTTCAAATAATAATGTCCTTAAATGGTTATTGTTACGTTGGGCAACCTCCCTTGCAATATGGTTAATTGCCTCAATACAATCAGTGCAAATTTTGATTTTTTGAAATCCCTTCTCCCAACAAATATCTAAACCTTTAAATAAATTATAAATTTTTGCAATAACAGTTGGGCAGCAAGGGGGTTTATTTCAACGTTTGAATTTATGCATAGAGATTAGAATGTACCTATTATTTTAGTCTGTAAGGATATTAATTTTTTTACTCACGTTGCTAAGAAAGGTCATAATAATCATAGCTCTGTTTTTAAAATCTTTGATTATCCTGCAAATTTTGTTACTATTTGAGATGGAGGACGACGAAAGGTGACTTTATACGTTTGTTTTGTAAGCTTGTTATCTCTCTGTTTTTGTTTTTCTTAATTGATATTCAGTTTTTTATTAAAAAAAAAAAGAAGAAGAAAAAGGAATGACCGTAGAAGACCGAGTGGTCCTGACTCGGTAGTGCGTCCTAAACTGGTTCCAGGAGCAATCATTCGGTAGCCGTACACGTGTGATCATCGTACGGTGCTGACGTCCTCGAGAGAAGACGGGGAACAACATTCATATTATGTTTGAGCGGGGCCCACCTCAATTATTTATAATGATTTCCGTGTGGGGTCCTCTACCTTTCCTCTTTCCTCGTTGGCTCCCCCGTGAACCCTGCATTGCAAGATTTTGGATGACTAAAACTAAAGACAAAGAAATAAAAAATATTTTATAAAATTAATATATTAAATTAAACTTTTATGTAAAGTTAAAAAATTAAAAATATATTTTAATTATTAATTTATTTTTGTTAGAAAGGAATAGTATCCGTTCAAAAACAAAGGGAGAGGACAAATAAATAAAAAATAGGAAAGGAGATTACATTTTAATTCAAAAGCTTATACTTAAGCTTATAGGTTTTTATACTTTATAATGTAATTAATATCAAATTTATTTAATATGTGACTTTTTACATTACCTTAAATTTACTTACACTTAAACAACCTAATAATTTTTTAATAAAAAAATATTTAGATAAAAATCATATTGAGTTTTAAGATTTCACTAGAATCAATTAAGACATGTCTCCAAATTCAAAGCACTTATAAAAATATTTACAATTTATCACAAGCAAGATCCTTACACTAATAGCTTGGGATTTAATCCGAATACCTCATAAGTTATAGATTAAACTATTATTAACCAAATCAATCAATAGTGGCTTAAAATTCATTCTTATTTAAAAGAAGGGAAGAATCACATCTAGCTCTTCCTAAGGAAATTAATTACAAGTAAGGACCAATAACAAGTCTCATTTAAAAAGAAAAAACAAGTCATGTTTTCATTTCAATAACAATTTATTTTGTATTGATTTTTATTTGTAATTAATTCTTTTAAAGGGGGTTGAACGTATCTATGTTTACCATAAAGGGGGCAATTGCCCCCACTAGTCCAAGAAGATATTACTTAAAATAATCCTAAATAATTTTAATTTCTCCCTTTAAAAAATTTCAAGTGCTCCCCTCACTTCAAAAAAATTCACTTGTGCCCTTATAAAAGTTTACTTATTCCATTATCTAAAATTATATACATGTGTGTGTGTGTGTGTTTTTTTATAAACTTAAATAGCAATAGTTTTAAAATGGAAAAATAAAAATTTTAAAAAAATTGCTCATGAAAAATCTTATAAAAAAAATTCTTTACCATATAAAGAGGTATATCAGTTTTATTAAATGAAAACTAAAATCATGATTCTAATAGATAAAAAAATATTTATATAAAGAGAGTATTTTATGTTATTATAATTTTATCTCTTATGCATTTTTTAATATTTAATTTTATTAACATTAATAAAATTTAAGAGATATTTAAAATTATTTATTTTATAAAAATGGTAATATTTATTTTAAGTATAACTTATGCCCCCATTGATTAATTTTTTTTGGATCCGTCATTGGGGTTGGATGTAATTTTTCCTAAAAGAATCCACTGCTACACCACTGTTATTTAAGAGAGCTATGTGAAAGAAAAAGTAGCACCAATAAACTCTTCTCTATAGAATCCCACTCTAAAACTTGAAGTCTCCATTAATTAGTTCTATATGTGTGTGCGAGCGTGTGGAAGAAGAAATTCCAGAAGTTGCAGTTCCAATAGTGAAGTAACCTAATGTAATCCAAATCACACATCATATATTACAATAAATCGTGCAACTTCCTTTATATATCTTTAGGTGTGTGATTCGGATTCAGGCCTCCACAAGCAACTTTTAGATACCCTCTATATGAATCTCCATTTGGACATTAATTTATGCACTCTCCATTTTTAGCCTCTCAAGTTGATAAAAATACCATTCATGTTCATTTTTATTTTTTTAAATAAAATATATATTTCATTATATTATTCTTTGATAAGCATAAAATCAAATGCGTTGTAATATCTTCTACGAACCCTGTCTGCAAATAACATCTTACAGATGTACTGTCAAACATGTTCCTATCTTCTACATGCTTATTCCTAAACAAGTTATTGGTCAACATTACGTGCTGCAATACAATCTATCTGCGTGTATATATATGTTTTACATAGATATGTAAATATTTGAACTTTTATTTCTTTAGTATAACTAAGCAAAGTAAAATCTAAATTAAACAATTATTTGGAATAATAAAGAAGTGGACCATGATGAAATTAATACATGCTGGGGATAACGGGATTGTGTGGTTGTGATTGTGATGACAAAGGGGAAATCTTAATAGAGAGATCAGTTGTGGAGCTTTGAAAATAATTAATAAAGATATGTTATATTGCATGATTGAAGGGGTTGGAATAATGTCTGGACCACTAACTGATTAGTGTAGAAATTATTTATTTGATGATTTAATCACTTAGCTTAATTAGTGTCCAATCATAGTCTCTTACTTTTCTTTGTTTCTTTTTATGCATGCTTATTATTATAGTTATTTTTTTCTAGTTAAAAGTATATTTTTAGTTCTTTGATTTATCTAAGATTTTATTTTGATTGTTTACTTTTATAAAATGTCTTTTGAGATTCCTAATAATACCACCCTTAGTTTCATTAACAAAAAAATTTTGACATTGAATTTTCTAAATATTGATAAACATTATCATATGTTGACTTATTAAATTTAATTATTTAAATAAAAATAAGGTGAAAAAATCATATATCATTCAAGTTTAAGACTGATAGTGTTAATTAGGGTTAGAAGATTTAAAATGATACTTTATAAAATTAAATAAATAACTAAAATGAAAGTTAGATAACCAAGGATACATTTTTGCCTTTTTTATACAACTAATTTTACAAAGTACAAGCTTCTAATCATCACTTTCTTAATTCTTTTGAATTTAATTCGAAACACATGATCATATCAATATATATCATCAGAAAAGTAATTAGGGAGTGATGGGATCGCCCCATCATTAATATTGATGCATCTCTCGTATACTTTTATTTTCTAAGTTGTGTGCCAATTATATTGCTATCATTATGAGTATGTATGTATCTTAATTAGAAGGTGAAATGTGAAAGATTCAGTTTAATGGTAACATTTTAATTTGATTTATGAATGATCTGTAGAGAATTCAGGCTAAATTATTCTGTGCACAACTAAAACTTCGGCAAAAAATTGGCTATTTGTAATAAAAAAGAAGTATATGAGCAAATTACTCCGACCTTAAGAATCAGTAGCACCATAAACTCTTAACTCTTTTATTATGAAAAATTATAAATTATTTCTTGACTTTTAAAAACAATATAATATGGCTCTCACTAATAATAAGAGTTAATTTTAACCATTAGTTGATCAGAAAATAATAAAAAATGATATCAACAATTATAGAAAAAGATAAATTGTACCATTTTGAAAAGTTAAGGATTATATAATAAATAAGTTTAGGGTTTATGATGCTACTTAACTTAAAATTTATGAGGTAATTTGCTTATTTACTGATATAAAAACAATAAAAATTAAATCACAATATAATTAAGCATGATACCCAATTAATTTGCTAAGTATAAAATACTTAGAAGACGACCCCCCCTTCTCTCTCTATATATACAATTATACATACTTGTGTGTATGTAATTTTCAATTCATGAATTTGATTAAGATGTCTCCGTGTTGAATAATTGACTGCCAACCCGCCGTTGCTTAAAGTTTATAAGCTAAGAAAATTCAAACGCAGCATTATATTAATTATATTGAGTGTTACTATTAATTGTAATTGTAGGTATCAAGAATCTAAAATAAATTAATTATGATATTTTATCAGGACCAAATCAGCTACAAATATTCAAGAGTCACATCTCGCATCAATGATAAGAATATAATAACTAATTAATTTCAGAGAAAGAAAAAGGGAAGCGTGGTTTGGATTGGAAGAGCATTTTTGGCTCGACAATCACTTTAAAAGTCATGAAATTATTTAATCGATATAATATAATTTGTAATTAGACTTTAGTCATTAACGACCTCACACAATAAATATATGACTGTCATTTTCCATGATTTGTGAATTTGTGATTTGTGACTATACATTTTTTGTTTTTATTTAGAATAATGCTGATCCCGCACTCTTGAAAACTTTCTCCCAACTAAAAAAATCTTTCTTCAATAGAAAGTGTACCTTTTATGACGACTTTATAGTTATTTTCTCAGATTTGAAGTGTGATCATCTGATTTTATTTTAATATTTTACAATTTAGAAATTGAATGTCAAAGAATATCAAGATTTAATTGGCCATGACACATTTTAATAGCATTTTGGGGCATGCCAGCAAATATTTAAGCGAGAGGATCACTACAAAACACTAGATTATGAGCCTATGTTTTTTTTTTTAGTGAAAAAATTTAAGTGGCTTAAGCCCCAAAGATTCACTAGGATCAGGACAAGCCTCTAAGTTCAAAGGACATTTTTAAAGATATTTATAAATCATCCATCAATAAAATTCTCACATTACAAACTTGTAAATCAACAAGAACAATCTTTATTTGTTATGAGCTAGTGTCTTTACACATATGAACTTTGAGATTAACCATATTAATTATTTATGACTTATGTATTGAGCCACATATTTTATATTATATTAGATTAAAGGATTTAAATCATTTGAAATTGGGATTGGTGAATTTAGTTGAAATTTTCCAGTTTTAGTATTTTTGCTCATTTTATTATTTTTTTATAAAATATAAATTTTTTCTCTTTTTTAAAAAGAAAAACTTCATAAAAATTCATCAATAATGACTTCAGAAAATTTAATTTAAATCCTAGATTAAACTAGATACTAAACTAGACTAGCAGACGAAATTACAATTTGCAAGCTGTCATTTATTCAACTAGCCTATATGTACAACCAAAACATCTATGTGAAAAGAGACTGATGGCATTATTCTATCTACTAAAGATTCTCAGTCCAAGTTTCATTTAAAAATATGTTAGCTTCTTTTTTTCAAAAAAAAAAATCCTTAAAAATATAGCTAGGTAAAATGCTTCTAATATCATGAATTTTCTCAATAGAATACCTACAATACATTAAAACGAAGTGTTTTAGTGAATCAAATAATATGATAGTAGATCAACGTACTTCTTTTCATTTGATCTAATCACCGTTGATACAAATATATATATATATATATATATACACACATATATATTCACAACCGGTTTAATAAAGATGGATTAATGGATTAACTGAGTAGAATAAATAGTATTTTTTTTAAAAAAATAAAGGCAGAGAGATAGACGATGGGGAGCATTTTCAAAAGCTAAATGATTGAGAATGACAGCCAAATTAAATCACTGTTTGTTTCCCTTTTTCTATTTCCCATTGCATATGGGCAACAATAGTACTTCATCGAAATTTGAACACGTCCAAACACTAACTAATGCGTTTATATGTACGTTGTTAAATAATTCTTACCTCATTCTAACTACAACAAGATATCATATTAGTGTATAGCATATTATATCAAGTCGTGATAATACATTTGTTTACAAACAAATTATCTATTGAAGCAGACAAATTGATGCAGACTATGGATAACAATATTAAATTTGTTAGCAGGAGCAAAGTAAAATTCCATGTTTGATTTCAACTACTGAACTAACTCCCTAATCCACAATCCCATCAAAAGTTAAAATATTTTGAACTCTAAAATTTAAAGTCAGCTTCAGCGTATAATCAATATACTCCCTCCAGTTTTTAACATATAAAAAATTGTGTCCTTAATATATGATAAAGTTATCATAATTTATTATTTTTCAATTTTTCCCATATTTATTTATCATATGTAGTTTGAATTCCCAGACAACAATTTAATATAGTTATTAGTTGCAAAAAAAAAAAAGAACATAATTGGAAAATTGAATATTAATAAGTGTGAAATTGGTTAATTTTATCTTATATTAAGGATAAGAGATAGTATATTAATATATAAATAATAAATGAAATCTATATATTTGTGTGTGTGCGCGCGCGCGTTATTGCATGCAATCAATGATTTAAACTATCCTTATAATCATTATGTGAAACGAAGACAAGGACGACAAAGTTTGTGCTTATTTATAATATTCACGCACTGGCATCCTTGGTTCAGTGGAGAATTTTAAAGAATATGTAAACTAATTTCTTAAAAATTAAAATCAAAGAAACATGCAAAATTGTCAGAAATTTCAGCTTTTTAAATAACAAGTATAGGCTCAATGATAATAAATTTGACCAATACGTAAAGCAAACAATATATATAATGCAGAGAATATATAGGAAGTAAAAAAGATCTGAAAGGAAAGCTTTTAGCCGTGCCTGTAATAAGAGCCTTAATCAATTGAACAATCATGTCGCAGTAAAATTTTAAAAGGCAGGGAAGGGGGCTGCCAAATCATGATATGTTAAATAATGGACAAAATTCTGTTATAATATTTTTAACTATTTTATAATCCAATTTTGATAAATTAAATAATACAGTCAAATATTTTTTATAGATTAATATAATATATTTGATTATTTTTATACTCTTTAGATTTATAAAAATTAATTTATAATAAATATCTAATGTATATATTTAGTTTTTAATGTTAAATTTTCGAGCTTCCCATCTTTACTTAATTAGATGTCGATCCTCAGGGTTATTAGTTGTTAGTAATTTCCAAAACATCTTTAAATTATACAGATGGATGGCTCTAATTGAGAAGACAATCGAGTGAAATAAAGCCAAATAAAGTTTTACAAAGCATAATCATTTCAAGGAGACCAATTCATGAAAATTAAGATAACATATACAATTTTCTTAATATCACAGAGTATAGTTTACTGAATAAGCCATATATAATACGCAGGTCAATTTTTCTAACTCCATTAGCTAATTTTTGGAGGAAACTTTTTATTTCTTTTTTTTGGGGTCAATTTTTATCTCATTTAGGAATCCATTATTAATCGATATTTCGGAAAGACATTACTATTAAAAAAGAAAATCCATACATATCTGTCCGTACGTGTATCTTCATATACAAATGAAAATGCTCACTTTCTAGTTTTTACACTGCTAATGCTTTCTTGCTCCCTCATTTAATTTCTCTGCTCAAGTTACCAGAGAAATTGGAAGGTTAAGGACAAAAGCTTTTTAATGGACGAGACAAGAAAAATGCCGGTAAAAAGATTAGAAGTGAGAAGGAGGACGAAGAGTAAAGAATTAAGCAACAAATTTTTATATTGATATCCACACCTTCAAATATTTAGTAATTAAGCGCACTTTCTATTTTTCAACAATAAAAAGATTCATTTTTTTTTCAAGTACCATCCTTTAACAATTTTAACCAAGACATGACATAATGAGAATTCTTGTAGTGTAAAATAAAATTAATATTCTTCAATCCACGTCCTACCTACTGTACAAAATATAAAGATGTGTGGGTGAAATTAGTAAAATGTTCTTAACTTAATGCCTTCTTTTTTCTTTCCTTGTAAGATCAGATTTTTTGGAATGCAAATACTGAACATATAAAAAAAATATCTTGACAGAAACTTTTTACTCACTTATATTAGAATATCTGAAAGAAAAGTTGCAAAGCAATTTATTTTAAAGGAGTTTCCTATCAAAAACAACACCTTCTCTTGCATACATGACATAATCAATGACATGAATCTTCAATCAAGACTTGATTGCTTATAATTTCAAGAATATGATAGATCAAAAATAGTACCCACCAAATCCTTAATGAGTTAGACTAGATATAGATGACTCAATTGGCAACAACGGTGCTACTGTTTTTAAATGGCTCGTTCACGATGATTAAAAAAATTGGATTCGACCTGTTCTAACATGATCCGAATGAAGACGGGCCTGCTGGAACCAGGTTCTTTATATACAACCCTGCCAAGGACATCTATAGGGGTTATTCAAGCAAAATGTTACGGGAAAAAATTTAACTTTTCTGAAAAGCAAAGTATATTCTATAAACAATATATAATATGTAATATATTAGTATTAAAGTGAGAAAAGTTTTTCCTGGTAATGAGAAAGGGAACGAAGGAAAAGACAGAAAGTTCACGTCAGAGTTAGCTGTAGTAGGAGTACCCCTTGGGCTGTGGTTTTGTGCAGAGGGAATCCCACCCATTCTCTCTCTCTCTCTGAGTTTAACTTTAGACAACTGGGTCTGTACTTTTGTTTCTATTATTTAGCAGTGTGGATTTTCTTCTTATTACATCCACCATGGTTCAGTTCAGACTTCAGAACCATGAAGGAGAAGAAAAGCGACTAGCTTAATTAGCTAGCTAGCTAGCTATATATCCATCAGCTGGGTTCACTTCTGATTTACTTCTCTTTATACATATATGTATCAGTCTGTCTTGTTTCTTCTGCTCTTTCACACAAAACAACAGAAGTTTCATTGTCTGTTTATTGGTTGGTGCCAAGGCGGAAACTATCTGGATAATTGTTTTTTTCTTTTTGCCTGCGGATTTCAAAGGGTATTATTCCTCCCCTTTCCTCTTTCTTTGATTCCAAAACCTTTTTTAATATATGCGAAGAACAAGATCTACTATGGACCATAATACTGCAGCAAAAATCTTAGGTTTCGGAGAATTTCCATGTTTGAGAAAAAGATAGATGTCGTGTTCGATCCATGTTCCACCTCCATCAACAGAATCATCATCATCAGGCAGTGCATCAGGAGAACATGTCTAATTTGACTGCCTCTGTATCTGCTGAACCAAGTGTTTCAAATATTGGTACTACTTACAATTATCCTCCTCCACCATCAACTTCGTCTCAATCTCAGCCACTGAAGAAAAAGAGAAACCTCCCTGGCAACCCAGGTTGTTCCATTTTTTTAATTCCTCTCCAAAAATAATCCTTAAAGCCACACTTGTTTCTCCAAACGTTGTTGTCGTTGCCTAGACTACAGTACACATCTACTGACTTTGTCTTCTATTCTCGTTCAGACCCAGAAGCTGAAGTGATCGCCTTGTCTCCAAAGACTCTGCTAGCTACGAACAGGTTCATATGCGAGATCTGCAACAAGGGGTTTCAGAGGGACCAGAATCTGCAGCTTCATAGAAGAGGGCACAATCTGCCATGGAAGCTGAAGCAGAGGACGACTAGCAAAGAGATGATGAGGAAGAAGGTGTACGTGTGTCCAGAACCAAGCTGCGTCCACCATGATCCTTCGAGAGCACTCGGAGACCTCACAGGGATCAAGAAACACTTTTGCAGAAAGCACGGAGAGAAGAAATGGAAATGCGAGAAGTGCTCAAAGAGATACGCGGTTCAATCCGATTGGAAGGCTCACTCCAAAACCTGTGGCACGAGAGAGTACAGATGTGACTGTGGAACTCTCTTCTCTAGGTAACTCATTTTCACATATTCATATCTATATCTTTTTTAACAATCTTCTTTTCCACATTTGTTGAAGGTTAGATATACTCACCAAAGCAATTTTTTAACCGCCTGACATGAATATTTGGTCGATTTAAATTGTATGAACGACATGAGTGTTACTGGTCCAGTTTAGGATACACACACACACACTCAGAGCAGTCAGACTCAGACATATCGTTCAAGTATGGTGGACATGTAAGGTTAACGGTTTTGCCATCAGAATAAATAATACAAAATTCAGATTTGTCAATCCCGTGACAGTTTGGGCAAGTGATGATAGTTCATGATTTACATATAGCATACTCCTATATATAAATTATTTCATGTTTATAGAGAGAGTGGTTGGGGGATCTCAGTATTAGAATAATATGAGTTTTTTAATTTCTTCAAATAATCTCACCCAATCAAGTGTTTTTTACAAACGTAAATGGAGATGTAGATCATTTGATGAGTAGAATAAAGGAGAAAACTTCAGGAGATAACTCAAATAATTTGAGGATAAGCTGGAGTCTGGACGCATTACAAGGGATAACACCCAAAAAAAAAAAAGAATACAAAAAGAGAGAACGGTGGAGAGCAGATGAAAAGACTAAAAGAGATCAAGGTCAATGGTTGTGTAGTGTCAATGTGTCACATACATGGAACAATGAGTGACATCTTGTTATTTAATATTATTTTGTAATATTATATTTTTCAGGAGGGACAGTTTCATAACTCACAGAGCATTCTGTGATGCATTAGCAGAAGAGAGTGCGCGATCTGAAGCAAACCCACGAGTTCCTCTTCCCTCATCACAGCAACACTTCAAAAACCAGATCAGTCTCACTCCTCCTCCTCCTCTCAGGCATGGAATGATTCAGGTCCCCTCTTGGCTTGGTGGCCCACCCACCACCTGTGCGATAGATCAGCACCGTCAACTTCATCATCTAGGCCATGAAAGTCCAAACCCTAACCCTACTAGCCTCGGCCCCACTACCACCACCTCTAGTCTTCTTCCTTCTTACCAACTTCCAGCGCCTTCCTCGCACATGTCAGCCACAGCCTTGCTTCAGAAAGCGGCTCAGATGGGTTCGACCATCAGCAAAACCGGCTCGCCCGTGCTCATCAGGACCCACCACCACAACATTACTAATCACATGTCTGCTACTTCCAGCACTGATCACCACCCTGCTGGTTTAAACTTGTCGTCCTCATCCTCCTCACCTGAAGGTCACGTGACCACCACAACACCGGCCATGGCTTCTTGCCTTCATCTCCTTTTTCTTTCTCTACTTCTGCTCAGTTTGGAGGTGCAAGTTCTTTCGAGGAGGGTTTGATTAATGGTGGGATTTTGAATCCCATGAAAGATGCGAAGAACTTGCATGGCAATGCTCTTTTCAGATCAACCGGTGGCGTGACGGAGGCAGCTGCCGCCGCTGGTGGTAGTGCTGGTGGGAACGAGGGTTTGACGAGGGACTTCTTGGGTCTTAAACCTCTTTCCCATGATGATATTCTCAACTTTGCTGGGATTGGAAACTGCATGATGAGCTCATCTTCGGCTTCCCATGATCAACGAATTCATCAATTCCAATGGCATTCCTAATTATCATTAGCATATGATTATAAATATGTTTATCAATATCTTCCTTTCTCTTTTCATGTCAATTAGAATTTCGCCTTTTTTATAATCCCCAAAAGGGAAGGATTATATTACATATTGTAATTCCCTTTGCAGTCATTTTTTATCAACCCTTAGTTATGTAGTTATTTGACGAAAAATTTTAATTGACTCTTCAATACAAAACCTGTGGAGAAGTTTTGATATATTTTCATTTATTCTTTTATTATCCTTTATGGGATAGATATTATTTGGTCGAGTTTGAAGGCGGTTTTTTTTTTTTTTTTGCCTTTTTATTACCCGCGCCAAAATGCGCTTAATCTGAAGGATAAGTAGAAGAAAGACCCGAATTAATAAGTGACTTTCTAGAAGTTTTTCACATCTCTATTATTGTGAGTTATATATTTTGCAATACCTATGAAAAAGTTTGTGTATAAAATTATTTTCGGGCCTTTGATATAGATGCTACTGTATGTTGAGTAATTTATTATAACAGAAAAGGATTGAGAAAGATTGTAAGTAAGACTGAGACATAATTTATCGCATTTAATTAAAGTTGTTTTAGAAAGGTAAGATAATTTTAAGACATTTGACTAATGACTTTTTTCCATCCATATTTTTTTCTAATTAAAAGGGCATGCACTAATGGTCTAAGTACTTTCCCCATCCATATAAATGGGCTAAAAATAACTTATAAATAAAAATGAAGAGGTGTGCTTGTGTGTGTGTGTAATTTGTAAATTTAATAACTTATTTCGGCTTAAAAAAAAGGGGACCCAGCTGGCAAGCCTAGCTAAAATCATATTGTCACTGCTTTAACTCCAAGATTAGAAAACCTTGCATATATAATTGTTCCTTATATTTATAAATATAATGTAGAAGTAATTAGCTATCTTATTAGCATACATAGCATTTGCTGTTTTTTCACATACACCTTGGTTTTTTTTATTGTTTGTTTCTTTTCAAACCAACATCATCAACTATAATATCCTAATTAACCAATGATATCCACTTGCAGATTCTAGTCCATCCATTACAATACCATTGTTTAATTTAGTTTCCATTTGATTACTAAAAAGGACTGAAATGGAATGGATTAACAAAAATAAAGATAAACATAAGATAGTTAAAAGGGATAAGTGAATGCCATTCATAAATGAGAGGGGTAATTAATTTATGGAGTCAAAAATTATAATTCATAAAATTTTTAGACTGTGTAATAATATCCACATTTGTATTATCTATATTAATAAGTTTTATTATGGTTATCATAAAGAGAAATGGTGTATTATATATATTAATGAGTTTTATTTTTTAATCTATTATATTTCATTCCTTTCTAATAACTAAGCGAGACCTTAATTTCTACTAAAAAAATCCAACAAACATAATATTTATATTAGTTGCGATCAATCCGTGCGTGTCGAATATTGATGCTTAATTATAACGACATTCCGGTTCTAAATATAGAGTCCTCTCAATATATTTAATATATTTGTAGACTAAAATAAAGTAGGTAAGCTATATATTTGTACTTAACATGTAAAGAATTTGCGACATTTTTTCAAAATTTACTTGTCATTTAATGATTTAATTTAATAAAAAATAAAAATAGCCCCAATAAATTATAGGGGTATCATGGGAAAGGAAACAATAATATATAGGAGATAGGAGAATAGGATACCTTATATTTAAGACCAAACTAAAATCTTCAAATAAATTATACTCCTTGTGTTCAATGTTATATATAAGGGTACACCTCCTAACTAATAAATTAATTAATTATCTTTAAAATTACATACTTTTTTATATTTATTTTTATTTATTTAATGGTGTCTCAATTAAAAAATATTATTAATTATACCTTAAAAAATTTAAAATTTTTTATATTTTTGAACATCTTATATTTTTTTAACAAAAGAAGTATATATTTAATTTGGGATGAAGTATCAATATTGAAATTAGACCTTTTTAGATTAGACTCTCCTATTGGCATTAAAATATTCAACTCAATCAATTATTCGATCAAGTTGAGTTGAGAGGAGACTACCAAAAAAACAAAACTCACTCATATCTTAATTTTTTTTTTCTTATTCATCTGAAAAAACACGCATTTTGGAGACAATAATATCCAAGTTGTGATTCCAAAGAAATACGACTAGTTCATATAAGCCCATCAAATTAGTTTTAATTAATGAACCATAAACTACAACCAATTAGCTGTCGTTTACTATAACCAATTGGCTGCAGTTTTTTGGCAAAACCACAGAAAATTAAAAAGTACCCACAGAAGGTTTATTTGCATATTTTTCAAAATCCCATAAAATATCACTAGCAATGGCCAAAATCAGGATCAGACTAAGTGTGTGTTTGATTTTTAGTTTGTCAAAAATTTATTTGATGAAAATCTATTTCATAAAAATAAGTTTAGTGAAAGTCAGTTGTTATAACAAAATTTGTAATTGGATACATTTTTTCAAAAGTCAGTTTAGTACACTGAAAGTTGTTTGATTTGTAATAGTAAAATGTGCTTTTGAATATATAATTATTAAAAAAGATATTATTTTATAATGATTTGTAATTTTTATTATACAAATGTAATATATTTGAAATATTTAAAAAATATGATAAAGATTTTAAATAATATAAAATTTGATCTATAATGCTAAAAATTTGATCTCTAGTTATTTGTACTCTTTTAATTTGTAATTTTAAAAAAATATAATATTATACATTAATGCTAAAAGTTAACATGATTAATTATTCAATTTATAATGCTAAAAACTTGATACTTAATTATTATTATTGAAATGATAATTATATTTTTAATGAATTAACTATTTTAAATACAAGAATAAAAGATTAAATTAGGATAATATGATCAAATAACATCATACTTTTTAAATTTATTTTTTAAAAGCTTTAAATAGTTACGTTTCAAAAATTTACTTTTAACCATTGTTTGAATGTATTTTCATGATATGCTTTCCTATAAAATATTTTACTCAAACAACTTCCAACATCTTAAAAATAAAATTTTTTTTAAATATAAAATATAAGAAAATCAAACGGGCCTTAAAATAACCATAGCTCAAAATGTTTCCCCTCCTTTTCCCTCCCTTAGTGATTCAAGAGAGTTTCGAACTTAAAATTTTGCTTAAATAAAATCACATTCCAGTCAACATGGTAATATGATTTTTTTCCAAATGAAATTAATATCATTCTGACATGGAGATATATTAATCTATCTATTTTCTTCATCTCTCTTTTTCCCTTTGATGAGATAATTAAAGTAATTTATACATGCGAATGGATATTGTTGTGGTTTTAAACTAGAGGAGGGGAAATATTTGATATATACTAGAAGTGGGTGCAAGTGGAGGGAATCAATCCCGAGAAAATGATGGTGATGAATATAATATACAGTGTCCTTTTGATTTTGGATTTCACAAAAACAGATCAAGCAGAAATCTACTTTTCATTAGATTCCCTTATTTTCCTCTTTCTTTTGTGCCCTTTTGTGTGTGTGTGTTTGGCTGTCCAATGGGGATTTGTCATTTGTCATCTTGTTCTTGGAAAAAGTTTTGATCCAAGCATTATCTTATTGAACACTGTACTCCAACACACAGACACACAATCACCTTCTTGAGACTTGTCTGAGAGCTTGTTCTAAGCTCAACCTAGCTAATTAACTACAATTCAGTACGTTTAGACTTAATTTAATTTGGATAAGCACTTCAAAAATAAGTGAATTAAAATGGTTTAGCCTTATTTTGTGTTTTGATATTATTACTTGAGGTTGAGAAGAGAACCAGCACAACAACAATATGGGTCTCAATCCTTTTGCTGTAAAGTGTTCGTAGCCTTTTTTCTTTTCTTTTCTGTCTTTTCAGATAAACATTTTTAACCAAAACAGAATATCTATGATGTAGTTAGGTAGGGTTTTCTGTATAATATTCTGTTGCTTTGTTGTTGAATTGTGATTAATAGTAATTCGCGATCGAATTTGGACCTCCTATTTTGTTATCTGTCCGATGAGTGACAACTCTTGCTATATGTACGTATAAAACAACATAAGTTAATTACATTCACGTTTTTAGATTTAATGAACTGTTAACATATTATTCGAACTTTAATTTCTCTTTAATTTCAAATTTACACATTTCTCTTCTATTAAAGATAAAATTAATTAAATGGATATGATCTTCTTGTGATCTTATGTAAAGACGAAATAGTTTACTACGCAATATTATGATCTACGCCACGAGGAGATTTAATTTCTTGTACATGACTAATTTGATTAGAGGAAAATCATGGGCATATATTACTCAATCTATCTTATATATTTTTATAAGTTACTTCTAACATATTTTATTAAAATTAAAAAAATATTAAAATTCATTAATTTTATTTAAAATATTAATGAGTTTTGAATTTCACCTCTATTAAATATATATACTTTAATAATATATTTTTTTATCGATATTTAATAAGAATAAAATATACAGCTATATAAAATTTTAGAATGAAAAAAATTATTTTTTATCTTATAAATAAGATTCAATTTTTTTTTAATTGGTTTACAAAGAGTGAAAAAGTAAGAGAAATAATGGAGTTTTGATTATTCTTAGAGGTATATAGTATATACGTGGTGATGGGTTAGCATGTAAAAAAGGAGCTTTGAGAGAGAAGATCTGAAAAAGCGAGAAATGCGAGGAAGGTACATATCCCTATGGAAGTATTGTCTGAGAGATGAGGTATGTTAGGTCAATGTATATGTACAATGTAAGTTATATATATAATATATGCTTATAATAAAAAGAATACTTGAAAGTGCTGTTTTGCCCACCTCTTTTTTCATTGGTTTCTCAAAGCTTAAACATCTCTCTGCAGTCTGCACCCAAAGATTCCTCTGCATCCCAATGCTATCTACCTATACTCTACTCCGTGCTTTGTGTGGGTGTCTATATATACATATACATATACATATATATATATATATATATGTTCATCTCTGAAATCAGCAAATCATCGGTCCGTGTCGGATTATAAAATTGTCTTAGTTCTCAGATTGATACATTCACTATAATGAAGATTATCAGATATGATGATCAGAGGTTTAAAATTACTGGTGCACTACTTTTGCAGTAAGGTGATGTTTTTTTTTTAATGGTTCGTCTCCACTCTCTCCACTTTCCAAATGCAATATTGGTACATATTATATAGAATCATTGCTGCATTTTTTTTTTATTGCATAGCAAAGACTTGTAAAAACAAAAAAAAAAGAAGCAAAAAAGCTTGTGAGATAGAGAGAGATTTGTAATAAAGGCTTGGGCATTGTGAATCCTGCTTTTTGGGGAATAATGTGGTTAAGAAGAAGATTACATCAAGTTGTGAAGCTAAGTGTATTGATTTAAGAGCTGAGATGAGGTAGTGAGGGGAAAGCAATTAACATTAACAGTGTAAGTTATACACAAAAGGAAAGCCTCGTGGGCTGGCTAGCAAGAGATAGCGCACTCTCCCATGCCCTTGTGTGTGTAGAGAGACAGACAGTGAGTAATGGATTGATCAGAAGTGCTTTGTTGGGTGATGTGTTTTTTGTCTTGCAGTTGGAAATATAGAGTATGTATAACAGCCAGGGACAGTAATATTAACGGGTTTTGCATATCTAACTGTGGTTATATGATCAAATCAAGCAAACAACATAAGATTTATTATATTTTGCGGTATGCTCAATTTATTATATTTATTAATGATATACGATTATATATCAATAATAAATTTTTTATAAATTTTGAATAATAAAACCTTTATAATAATCAATAATAAACTTTTTGTACATTAATAGAGACCGACTATGCTTCCAAATTTTTAAAAATTTATTTTATATTTTTTGGGCATAAGATTTTTTTTGACAAGTGAGCTACTTTATTCTTAATATTAGGGAAAATTGCCCAAATTAAATCCTTTCATTGGAGGGAAATTGTTTAGAGGGACTAATATTAATTTAAGGATCAAATGCACATCAAGCCTATCACTTCACACCCCGAGCCTCTAGCCTTGTACCCTGAGCTTGCTATTACCTTACATACAAAACCTATTGTGCTGCATACCAAGCCTAGACTTTTTTTTTTTTTTTCCTGGCTAGCCTAGCCTAGACCTTGTTGTACAACAAAATTATATGTCAGTCTTTGAAAATATTGTATAATTTACATGTTTGTGATATGAAAAATTTGTTATCTATGCTATTTTTTCTTGTAGACCGTCATTTTCAAGATAAGGTAATAGGCATAAAGTGTAAGGTGATATAAATTTGGAATACAAAGTAATGTGAATGGTGTGCATTTGGTCCTCAAATCGTGGTCTTAGTCTCTCAAAACAATTTCTCGCCTGGGGAGGGATTTTATAGCAATTTTTCCTTAATATAATTCCCCTTGATCACTTGAATTCTGTGTGTGTGTGTATATTCTGGGCAAAAAAAAAAGGAATTCTGTAACTATAATAATATACAAAACATAATAAAAATACAATAACATATAGGAAAAATTACATATATGTACCATGAAGCAAACTTATTTACAAATAAGTTTTATAAAATTTAAAAATCACAACCAGACCCCTTGAGACCTGAGTATAACTTGAAATTGTGGTACAAAGATAATAATGCTTCTATTAAAAATATATTATATCAATCAAATAATTTACAACTACTCTATCAACAATTTATAATTATCATTTTAACTTTTTACAATTGTAACTTTATATATTTAATAGTTAAATTGATCATGCATTACAAGTTTGATACTAATTATATGCAATTACCCCATTAGTAATTTATAATTATTACTTTAACATTTTACAATAATAATTTTACATGTCTAATAGTTAAATCGATTATGCGTTGCTAGCAAAATTTAACACTAATTATTTACAACTGTCACATTAGTAATTTATAACTCACACTTTAATATTTTATAATTGTAACTTCAATATTTTTAATAGGGATAGAATTGTCTTTGTACTTTAAATTCAAATTATACTCAGGTGTCAAGAGATTTGGTTATAGTTTTTAAATTTTACGGAATTTATTTATAAACAAGTATGCTTCACGAGATTTATATGTAATTTTTCCTAATATATATAAGGAAAAAAAAAACCAACGATCTAACCATCGGATGCTTGATTCAACCTGCCGCTCAAGTTCTAGGAATAAATGTTGGTGGTAGATTGAACTTTATACTTGAAAGGTATTAGAATACATTGAACTTTTAATTAAAGAATGATTGAAGGCATATAAGTTTAATGTAAGTTCTATCAAATTATATATTTTAAACTATTTTGATAAAAAGTCAAATATAATATATACCAAAATCACCAAAGTTTTAATAAAAGGATCTCACCCTGGCGATGTATGACCTTTCTGAGCTCTAATATGATTTAGCTTAAAATGTTGTTTTTCGACAAAACTTGCTTCATGGTCTTGTATTTTTTTTTTTTTAAATCCTTGTCTCCACGCAGACGAGCGTGAATCCGTTAAAATCTTCAGAATATTGATATAATTCAGCTTGAAGTTGAATAATCTATATATAAAATATACAAAACAGAATAACAATGGAAAGCACAAATAAGAAAAGGAACAGGTAGCGTGCATGTGATGGGTGGTTTAGGGTTTAAAAGCTAAATGAAAGACATTGACATGAAAAAAAATGATTCAATCATAGTTTAGCTCATGAGCTGGCGTCATGAAACCCAGAGTTGACTTCTCTTTTGAACCACACACACACACGCACCCCACGTCCCCATGTCTTAAAATAATGATGGTGCCTTTTCTTTCGGATTCAACGCACACTTTCACGCATACCAACTCATTCACTCTTTCAAATAATGTTTACCTTCACGGCTTTTACACATAATTTATTTCATGGATTCAAATTAACCTTTAAGAAGAATAAATTATTTCAATTTATATATTCTCGTAATTAAATCTCTAGTTTCATAATACAAAAGCTCAACTTTAAATTACATGTGAGAAAATAAAGAAAATAACACATCTTAACTTAAAACATTAAAATTTGAGTTTATATATAATATTTTTTATTTTATATTAGTTATTAAGTTTTTGATATGAGACTCCTTATATTGATTTTTGTTTACCTGCACTTAAATAACCTAATAAACATGTTTGTATTACTAAATGTTTCTGACTTTGATTTATTATTCTCTAGATTTGATATCAAAGATGAGCAAGTTCTTTGAATGTATAATTACACGCACGCTGCCATCTTGAATTGCTTAGCCAGTAAACAGTTAATTGGTTTACAATTGTTAACGATCTTGAAGACGAAGGAAAAATGATGAGAAATAACAACGTTGCTTAATAGATATAATGGATGTCTAAAGCATCCTTTATATCAACATTATATGTGATCATCCTATATATTCTTCTCAAGAAAGCTTCATTTATATGCCCCCTAACAAATTTCATTTGTCCCTATTTTAACTTATTTGTGATTGGAGGAATTTGAAATTGTGCACTTAATAAATGAAGGAAGGTTTTTCTTGGGTTAAAAAAAAATGCGTGAGTTGAGTTCTGAGGACTCATTAGTATCAGGATATACTTTCAAGTTTAAAAAATGTTTGTAGAAGTACTTGTAGGTCACCCATCACCTAGTAAAACCTTCATATTGGTAGCGGAATAGGTTCTGGACTGAATCTTTACTAACCAAGTCAAATCCTTGTTGGTTAAGTGAAGGAAATTACTGGATATTAGCATTGAGAATGAAAATGGGCTTGGGTGTTGTGACGGGCCCATATTGACATGGACATGACTAATTTTATACATAAACTCGAAGGGATTGATGATTTAGTTTATAGTCTATTTTGTTTTGGACTTAGGTTGATCCTTCGAAGCCCATTGTGGATGAATTACTTATGCATGATTGGAATTTCTCGGGCCAACACGCGTGAGAGGATTGAGTCCTTGTTTTTTCCTTTTCTCCGAAAAAGAACAAATACACTCGCACATGCCTTACCTATGCCTTCCTGTACAGGAAAAGGTGCCATTATTTGGAGTCTACTCTAGTACTTGAAGGATTATCTTATTTAGACATTATCGTTGTTTTTTTAAAAATACTAGCAAAGGTGACCAAACATATATTGATCTTGGTAGAAGATGCTATGACCGCTTAAGCAAAAAGCCTTGAGTTTGGGTTTATGTAAATGTGGGAAACATTTTTGGAAGAGCTACCTTCACTGGGTCCAAAAATACTTGGATCTGACATAGTAGTCATGTAAAAAACATAACACAAATAAGCATGATGTTGTTCTTTATATCAAAATCAGTGCCTATAATTATATGTGTTCTTATGAAAATTACTCCCAAACCAAAAACAATTGAAACTTGAGTGCAATCAAAGTGTAGGTTGTGGAGGTCGTGAAACACACAAGCAAAGAATTGTACGTAATGTAATAATAATTCCAAGTCAAGGTCGCGTGTGATAATTCCAAGTCAAGGTCTCGTGTCACACGCACTTGTCTATTGTTCCTTCTAATAAGTTGCAGCAACACAAACTTACCACACATTCACACACTCATCATCAATCCCTCTTCCTACCACTACTGCTATGACTATTACTATCACTGCCACCATGGCTCTTCCATTTGCGTTTTCTTTGTTTCCCATTTAATTAAGCAAAATGAGCTTAATTAATTTGGTTGCAATCAGTTAATCATTGTACTATATATTTACAAAAAAAAAAACTTTCTTGCCGATAAAATGTGTATCATGACCATATTTTTTATTGTTTTAACTATAAAGTTCTTGCCGGATCTATTTTAAAAACTAAGATTTTCTTAAAAATGGAAGGTGGCTGTTGGAAAATGGGAAAAGAGAACAAATGGGCAAAGAGTGAATGCAATGACGGACACGGGATTAGCAGTAGCATACAATATAAAATAATAAAAATTAAATTAAGATATCATAAAAGATTGCATAAATTTAAGATATCATAAAAGATGATATAAATTTAAGTTACCTAAAAAGATCATACAAATTTAAATTTAATAAGTTAAGAACTTAAAATCTAGTAGACTTAATAGAAATATCAAAGATTTACATTTTTTCAGAACACAAATATGTTTTATTTTGAGTCTAAATGGATAAAAATTATTGAGGCAGTGCGTGAAAATTTTTAAATCAAAATTTTAAAGTTTAATTTTATGGGCCATCTTTTTTTATATATTATATTAATTATTAAACTTAACTTTATTTAATATGAAATTTTTCACATGAGCTCAAGCCCAATTAGGACAATTTAAAAATTTTTAATCCAATTTGTTAACACAGTTAGAAGCATTATCTTAAAAAGTTTTAAAAATGATATTATTAATCGAAATTTATATTAACATATGTCTTAATTAACTAATCCTTTATACCTAATAAATATATTATTTTTATAATATCTTAAAAAGTATATATGTTTGATCCATTGTTTTAGCTCATGTTTTAGTTTAAAAGATTATTAAATAAATTATTCCTATAAAAATAATCAAAAAATTATTTCTTCTTTTTTTGGTATTATCCTCATTTTTTTAGTCAGACTATTATCAACTACAATTTATAATTCGATAGGTCCTTATCCTGAACATAATTAATTGTCCTTTTAAATCCAATACATTTATTTTTTTTTTCTTTCTCAGTTAGTATCTCTTTTTTATTATAGGGGAGATATTATTCTAATTATTTCATGAATTTGCATACGATTAATGGTAGAAATATTGAACCTTTATAATCATTCTTTTCTATGTTATGTAAGAATGATCCCAAATAACATGCGGATAATTAATTGTTAACAAGCATAAAAATGAAGTTTAAACGACAAATTAAATGGTCATTAGAAAACCATATAAAAAATAAAACTTTTCAGGCAATCCTATGGCCATTAAACGTATTTAAAAAAATTCAGTGGGCATTCACTAGCTACCTAATGTGTGCAAGATATTTATGAATTTTTTTTATAATGTGAAAATGCAAATTCACTTCACTTGTCCATGAATATCAGTAGAGAATAACTAGAGATAGGCAAGTGACAGTTGATAATTTTTTTTTTTTTTGGGAAATAAGCTTTTTTGAGTCACAAATTAAATTTTTTTTGGGGTATAAATAAAGATAGTGGGCTCTTTCCTACTAACGGCAATGAGTGCTAATTGTATTCAATGAGAATTGAATTGGGTTGAAGAAGAATCACGGTACCAGCATCAACTTCCAAGCTTTTTGCAATGGCGAGCAAGAGAAGCGCCAAAACAACCACTTCCTTGATCCTTGTCTTTGTCTTAGCGATTTGTACCTTCGTTCCTGTTTTCGCTTCTCTCCCTTCTTCCTTCCCTCACCACCATGGTAATCGCTCTGAGGCCAAGAATAATGTAAGTCACGTTACTCTTTTACCTATTCTAGGCGTATTCTGTCATGAGCAAGCATGCTTGATCTTTAGTATTTCGGAAATTTAGTTTCTGGGTAGTGGGAAAGTAGGAAATGAACTTGCTATTATTGTTGGAATCTAAAATGAATACGCTTTTTATTGAGGAAACCAGACTTGTTTGGCTGCCGCGGTTTGAGGTTTTCTTCTTCATGATTCTTGTTTATTGAGGTTCAGAACCTTAAAACTTCGTCAGTAAAATAAAATTGTAAATGAAGTTTGAAGCTTCTGCTATTACTCAATCATATCTAATCTACCTCCTGCATCTTTTCTCTGGTCAGTTTTTCCTTCATTAGGAAACGATGAGCTATTTCCTCTTTTCGGCTGTGCTGGATCCGTTTCATGGGAATTGTTATCACATTTCACAAACGGCCGTCATGTTGAGATAACTAGAGTTGTAGCTTTTCTTTGTTTTGAGTTGAATTTGATAACTTCTTGACCAATTACACTCTCCTGCAATTGTTATCAGGTCAGCAGGAAGTTTGGGATTAGCAATGATATGTTTTGGAAAGATGGTCATCCCTTCCAGATCATTGGCGGTGACTTGCATTATTTTCGGGTGCTTCCAGAGGTATATATCTCATAGACATCTCTCAGTTTAATAGGAGAATGAGGATCTTTAGCACTGAGCACATCACAAAGAACGGCTATTTGTTTACTTCTGAATCCGATGGAAGCCAATATCCTTTGAAGTCTTTTCTCACCTCAAACTACATTAGAGATAGGTAGTAATTTTGGAAATTAAGGGTATCCATCCCTTTGGCTTCAAGCTCCTTTTAGAGAACTTGAAAAGAGATCCTCATCTCTTTCTTGTTGAAAATGAAGACAGAACAAGGGATTCAGTTACAAAAAGCATTGGCAATGGATACCTTCATGTTGCATAAAACATGTTACCCGCATTCAACATTTTTCTCTCTCACTGCAATTAGGGATAAAACCATGTCAAAATAAGTGATGGCTTGACTGGAAATTTTGTTCTTTTACATTTTATGACTGAGGAATAGCCTTTTTGTAGTTTCTCATCGGACATGATCAATATGATATAAGATTGAGTGAGATATGAGCTATCACCATCTGTTGCAGTCATCCTCATTATGTGAGGATAGTGTAGATTTGACAGATGATTTTTGCCCGATTATTCTAATTAATTTTGTAGTTGGCGAATTCTGTTATTCTCATATGCTATTATATGGTGATATCATATATCTTCTATTTTTGCAGTACTGGGAAAATAGACTGTTAAAAGCCAAGGCATTAGGATTAAATACCATTCAGACATATGTTCCTTGGAATCTGCATGAGCCAAAACCTGGAAAGGTTGATTTTGAGGGAATTGCCAACATTGAATCATTCCTCAAACTTAGTCACAAACTTGGTCTGCTTGTGATGCTTCGAGCGGGACCTTACATATGTGCAGGTAGCTGTAACTTTTAGGGCTATGAATGTACTTTTCCTGTGATCTTGGAGCTTCTCCAGTTTGCCAAAATGAAATTTGCTAATTTGCATGTTTATATTTATGGCTGATACTATTTTCACATTTGATTTATATCTCCCTTAATATGCTAAATGAGGAAAGAGGGCATATGTTTCCTGTTAAGTTTTCATCCTATTGTCTATTCCCTATAGCATGTGAGGTTTTCCTATTATCATCTTTTGGCACAAGTATTTCAATTTCTTATTCCTTATAAATGATTAAGAGAAGAAGAAAAGCATTTTCATTGCAAGTGCTTCTATAATGTGCCTAGAAAATGATGTTATCTTTTGATTTATTATTTCTCCTTGGATTGATTAAAATGAGGATCTTTGCAAGTGGCTTAGCAATGAAATGCACTCATAAGTCATGACCCAGTTGCTTGCTAGTTTTGCCGACACTTGACTATTGATTTATTGCAGAATGGGATTTAGGCGGTTTCCCTGCTTGGTTACTTGCTACGGACCCATCTCCAAAGCTAAGATCGTCTGATCCTACTTTTCTTAAACAGGTATGTTTTTCTTATGGAGTTAAGCCATGAATTCATGTTAGTTATTATTTTCTAGATTTAATATTTTATATGTTTTCAACAGGCATGTTTTTCTTATTCATTTCTTCATTCATTTCATTGGTAAATTTGGAAAGTGCAAACACAACTTTCTGATCCATCTTTCAAAATTTTTTTACTGCATGTCCTTCCTCATTTTCCCCTGTTCTTTTGGTTGACACCTTTTACAACATTTGACGTTGCTTTTCTATCTATACACTTACAGTATAAAATAATCTCTGACATATGAGAAATGCTGAGCCTCTTTTTCCTATCAACGCGTGCACTATGCTATTGCTATTTGTTTACCACATGAAGACTGTGCTGCAATTAAGGTAGCTTGAGGTTAAGGCAGCATGTCAACATGTAATCTTAAGATAAGTGAGCTGGGGTGAGAAAGTTGTGGCAATTGATAAAAGAATTCAATTTTCATTTGGGATGTTGAATGGCATACAATTGGAGATGCTATTTGTGAATTGACACTTCCCATGTCAAGACAGTGCTTGCCTGTTTTGGAGGTGTTGTTAATCTGCATGTGTTTGGTTGGTGTTTGTGAGTGCTGGATGAATATTTATGTCTCTGATTTTATCAACCCAAAGTTTGTATGCTTTGCTTGGGTGATATGCATCTTACCTTAGTCTGTCTGGGTTGGTTGAATTAATAGTGTGACTAAATGCAACCTACCTGGTGAAAACTTGAAATTCCTACTCAAAATAGCATTTAGTTGGTTTGTCTAGTCTTGCTCTATATGAATGTATATATAATGATAGAGAAGAAAATGATGGTGAATGGGAAGAGAATTGTAGGATATTATTAATTATTTGTAAATTAGGGAGTAAACTTAGGAAATATAAAAATTAAGAATTAATTTTATTTTGAATTTAATTACCCTTTTCTTAATTATTTTATTTACTTTTTGTTATTTTATCTTATTTGGATTTATCCCTTGGGCTATTTATAAAGGCTTGAGTTAGTAGGTTCAGGGGAGTCCTTATTGATCATTAAATAAATGTTTCTGATTCCTTGTGTCCACCCACTCTATTTTTTCTTTACCTTTCCCTTCTGCTTTTCTTTCTCCCTCCCCTTCTCTGTATTCATTACTACTGGTCCTTCATCAGTGACAGTAAATGATTTGATCCTTATATTGCACACCACCTTTTATCTTTTAGTTTCAAAATATGGCAAGTGGTTAAACTACACAACTCCCAGCAGTAAGCATTCACCTTTTCTGCAAAAACATGCATTTGGAAGGACCCTGACTTTTGAGGGCTCTGCATACAGCCTTTGCTGTCAGAAGTTTTGTTCACTTAGGTCATATATTAATAGACATTATAAAATTAAAAGGAGAATGTTATTTATGGTTCTGTTGTGATGGTATCTATTTACAGTCTTCTTGTGTCCTTATGCTTGATTATTTCAGCTTGTTCTTATCTTATAGTTCAATTTTTGAAGGTTGACAGATGGTGGGGCAACCTACTTCCAAAATTAGTTCCTCTCCTTTATGACAATGGAGGCCCTATTATAATGGTTCAAGTACGTTGTTTTCTACTTGACCTTCTTTGTTGCATTCATCAGATTGCCACTAGGCACCAAGATGTTTAAAAGCATAAAGCATTTAAGAATATACTGGTCACTGAAACAGAAAGCCTGTGTATTTTAGTCAGAAGTTGGAAGAATTTCCTTTTTTCATGTCATTTTCTCTTAAACTGTACTTATGAATACTCTAATATGCCAGCAATACATGTGAATAGTTGTTTGTTTGCATGCAATATTTTTCTTGTTATTGTGAATTCCTGAACATTAGCATCTTGTTCTTCCTGTTGGACTTCAAAGTTACAATAATTGTGTAAAAGTTTTAAGGAATTCTTTTATTTTTGAGATTTTGACGTCTTCTCTAGGAATCAACTAAAACGTTGTTCATCACAGATTGAAAATGAGTATGGTTCATATGGAAATGACAAAGCGTATCTCCATCACCTGGTCAATTTGGCTAGAGGTCATCTTGGGCATGATGTTATTTTGTAAGAGATTTATGCTTTTGAACTCTATTTTTCATAGTTATTGAACTATAGCGTCTGGGTGGAATATGATGGGAATGTTATAGAAGGAGATGTTAATACTGATTTTATAAACTGTTCTCTTCATATCCAAATGCAAACGGATCACTCTTTTAGCCAATTAATCAGTTGTTTTAATGCTCTAGTGCTGCGTCCTTATCTTAGGAAGAATCCTCAGGATTTATTTTTATTTTTATTTTTTACTATAGGGGCACAGGAAAACCATGCAAAAGAAATGGGTTTTATGCTGTTCTTTGTATGTCTCTTTGTCTATCTCAGCTTAATTTCCCTGTTAAACTGAAAATATGAAGGCAGAGAAAGAGTAAAAGTCAGTCAGTCGTCTTAGGTAAAAATAGAATGAAGAGATGAGAGAATTTCTTGCAATTATGAAGCTGGAGAGACAGAATAGCGAGTGAAAGATGTTAGAAAAATCTTCAAATTCCCGTCCAAAGCACATAATAATTTTGTTATTATTATTCAATAACAAAAATGAAATAATAATTACTAAATTAAAAAATTGTATTATAAATTTCCTTGTTTCACTTTCCTTCAGTTTTCACAATTATACCCTTCAGACATTATCAGCTGCTTCTTTTTGCTAGAGCCTTCAGTTCTGAATAGTTGTTTTATGGGCATCTTCATTTTTCATGTTTGTTATAGAAATACGTGTCAATGCATATTTTTTAGGTGATAATAAGAGGAGTCTCTTGCCTCTCTTAACTGTGGCATAATGGTTCATGCATGGCTGTCTATGGCTTGCAACTCTAGACAGGCTTTCAACAATTGCTTTAAGATGGTTTTGAGATGGTGTTCACTGTTCAATGAGTGACATAGCGTTCGGAATAATGTATCATTAACAATCCCGCACCAGATTGAAACTTTAAAAATGATCTAAAATCTTGTTTCTGTGAATCTTAATTGCACGTATTCATTGGTAGCACTCAGGATTAACACATTTTTCTTCTGAATGTTTATTTTCCTCCTTCTCTATAAAAATTTGTGTTCCACTGATTTCAGATACACTACAGATGGAGGATCTAGGGAAAATCTTGAGAAAGGAACTATTCGTGGGGATGCTGTCTTTTCAGGTATAAGCTCATATATTATAAAAGATGTTACTTTCAAGATTTTGTGGACATTTTTTCATTCATCTCTCTTCCCCCTCCCTCTTGTGTATATTCACATCTTGGCTCCTGTCATTCCCTGTCCACTCTTCCAACTTTTACCTGTTAGCAGGCATATCAACTGATACCCACAGAATCTGCATTAGATATGTTGCAAACAATCTAATATATATGCTCTTTTTGTAGCTGTTGACTTTAGTACTGGAGATGACCCTTGGCCTATATTCAAGCTACAAAAGGAGTTCAATGCCCCTGGAAAATCACCGCCACTCTCAGCGTATGTGCGTCTCATGCCTTTTATAGACACATGACAATAGTTACTAACACCTAAGAAACAACTGCCATTGACTATAACTAACTTCCATAACCCTATAACCACATTGACTACCGTTTCTTGTTCATTTGACTATTATCGTATCAATACTCCATCCCCCATGACCCTTGCCCTCAAGGTTCAAGGACAAGAAATTGTAATACATTCATTAAAATCATACTGGACACAAGTAGCATCTTCATCATCTTCCCTCTATACCACGTCAAAAGAAGAATTTGAGTAGGATTGCATTGCTCACACTTTAGCCATTGCATTCCAAATGCCTTGTCACACAAATGTAAGAGAATAAAAAGGCCTGTATTGATTTTCCTTCCTGGCAACTCTCCTGCGGACACTTTGCAGACTTCTTGAGTGGTCTTCTTATTCCCATCAGCTGCTATTGCCTTTTCCTCCATTGGGCAGTCTAATTTCTTGACCAATTGAGAGTCAGGCAATTCATGGGAACGTTGTTCTTTTTCAAGCCTATGTTTGTCCCTAACTTTTTTCTGATCATTACTCACTGCACAGCTGGTGAATGTCTTGTTAATTTCTGGATTTTCATGTTGGGGCGCCTTTTCCTCCCAAGAACCCATTCTTGGTACATTCTCCCCTTCTTCCCCCCACCCAAAAAAAAAAAAAAATATCTTGTTGATGAGTGCAAGGTAAATTCTTGGATTTTCATGCTGGTTGCACGCCTCATCAGTGGGATCATTTGTCTTGACATTCCCACTGCTGATTCTTTCATATCTTACAGCTTCTGTTCTAATCTTTACAATCTTTGCTCTCTAAGATTTGTAGTTTCAGGATGGTGGATCATAGCTTTGATACATTTGTTATGGAAGGAGATAAGAGGAGAAGATAGGAGAGAGAGGGAGAAGGAAAAGGAGAGGGCGTAGAGTAACAGAAACAAAACTTCAGTACTGTTTTACGCCAAAAGCCTGTATCAGAAAAGGACCCCCCATGCCTTTTATAGACACAAGGCAATGGTCACTAAGACCTAATGACCAACTGCCATAGACTAACTAACAGCCACAACCCCTATACCTTGGCTACCATTTCTTATTTATTTTATTATTATAATGTCATGTTATTTATTGGATGCTAAATACTGATAGTGCTTATCATGTCAGTGAATTCTATACAGGATGGCTTACACACTGGGGAGAGAACATAGCTAAGACTGATGCTGATTTTACAGCTGCTGCTCTCAAAAAAATTTTGCAAAGGAATGGTTCTGCAGTTCTCTATGTATGTCTCAACTTCCACCTTTTAGCTGTTACGGATATAACATTTAAATAATACTTTTGGCATGGCTGTTTTAATTTAGATGGTACATGGCGGGACAAACTTTGGATTCTACAATGGAGCAAATACTGGTCAAGATGAGGCTGACTACAAGGCTGACATCACTTCTTATGATTATGTCAGAAATCTTTGGACTGATCAATTCACATTGTATTGATTTTTGGTCTGCATATTATAATTTATTTGCCATGCCATCTTGTCCAGGATGCACCAATCAGGGAATCTGGAGATGTGGACAATGCGAAGTTCAATGGTGAGGATGTTAGTTTTCTACTTATTTTCAGGCTATCATTTATGCACTTTTTTAGTAAGCTAATTCTTTTTGTGACTACATGTCAAATGCAAACCTGAAGAATATGCGAAGAGAACAATATTTATTGAATCAAATATAGGCTAGATGTCCAGGCAACCCTACTTGGATTTCTGGATTAGTCCTGTAATTTATACCCAGTTCAGGGCATTTCAATGTGGTACATGCTTATGCAAGAGAAAGGACTCCTTGTCTTTCCCCCATGTAGTCTAAGACTTATAGATGTCATGCAACATTTTATTGTTACTTAGTATTAGTACAAGGATCTAATTGAGTCAACTGGTATTTTAAATAGATTGCATTGCAATGTAGTAGATCACGTCAATGAATGGTGATCCTTTTAGTTTTGCTATCTATTCGTTAGTGACAATATCATGCAGTGAACATGAGATCAGTATGAGCAAATGCATATCAGCCACATGGCACCTAATGAATGAAACTGGATTATTATGAATTATATTTATGAGAAACTTTGCGATACAACAATTTTTTGTTTTTTTCATTTTGTACTGGCTCAATTATGATGTATTTGCTGACATTTAATTATTTTCATGGTTTTTCTAATGATATTTTTACCCTAACTTTTCATAACTCTGTTATCCAAGCCATCATCCAAAGAAGATAATAAATTCGAGCTTGCTGTATATATTTCAGCTCTTCGGAAAGTTATAGCACAATATAGTTCAGCCCCTCTTCCATCAGTTCCTTCAGATAATGGAAAGGCAGGATATGGACCAATTCACTTACAAAAAAAAGCTTTCTTGTTTGACATGCTTGATTTAGCCAATCCCACCAACGTGACTGAATCTGAAAACCCATTGTCAATGGAGTCTCTTGGCCAGGTATGTGAGAGCTGTTCAAAATGATGCAATTGCTAAAAATATATTATTGAAACTGAATTACCTTGAATCCAGATGTTCGGGTTTTTGTTATATATGTCGGAATACACTGCTAAAGGAGGCAGAAGCAATTTATTCATACCTAAGGTGTTGGTTGTCTTCTTTCAGTAATTCTTAGTCTTGTTTTCTAATTATGCCTTTATTTTCATTAGTAATAGAGACAATGAAATCAATATTGGATCTCAGGTAAAGGTTATATGATTATATCCTTTCATTTTCTCTTTAAAAGCAAGATAGTTTACAGAATGTCTCATCTATACTTGTGTAAAGCTTATTAGGAATGTACAGGTGCATGACAGAGCTCAAGTATTTATCTCATGTCCTTCCAAAGAAAGTGGTCCATGGCCAACTTATGTCGGTGCCTTGGAGAGACAGATGAATAACAATCTCAGCCTTCCTGAAACTAAATGTCTTTCTAACATCAACTTATATATATTGGTATCTGCATCCTCCTCCTGGTTAATTTACTTTATTTATGCACAGAGTAACAGGGGAAACATTTTGGACTTTTGAGCTGCGTATACCAAGTTTAATTTACAATTTTTCTGTTTGTTAAATCAAATTCACCTGCTAGGTTATGAATCCATTGTTTCCGGGTCAGCTCCACCCTTTTGTGGATTAAGGAAGTGGCAGTGGATCATGAAGGTTCTTCGCACTTTTAACATGAGCTTGAATAGTCCTTCAATTAATATATAATTACTGGAATTGGAAGATCTGCCATCGATTTATATTTTCTCTTATGAGTTAATGTATAAAACATAAAAGCATAAACACTTAGTGACATGTATTAGAATTAAATCCCATGCAAACTTTGTGAAGTCGCTGGAGTAAAATATTTTACTTTATAGCCTAGTCAATTTCGGGAATTAGTTGTTGACCTGGCTTATTTTCAAGGGTTCATATAAGCTTGAATACATATTTGATTAATTCCTCAACATATGATTATGGAAGGCAAAGCAATAGTAAATATCAACATTGCAAGGACACACCTATAAACAGTGTTTACTTACTGTCGTTAACATTGTTTGGAAAATTGAATTAAATGTTTTTCTTCCCCTCTTTTATAGGTTGAAAACATGGGTCATGTAAATTATGGTCCTTTCATCTTTGACAGAAAGGTAAAGGTTATTTGAAGATACAACAATTAAAACTTTGATTGTTCTCGGCTGATTTTTTTTGAACTTCTACACAGGGCATTCTGTCTTCTGTTTATCTTGATGGGGAAATTTTACATGGTTGGAGAATGCTCCCGATTCCTCTTCACAACCTGAATGAAGTTCCAACTTTCAATCCAATAATGCAGGCTGCTTTTTCAACATTCAATAGAATGTTGATGCATCGCAAAGAGTTAATATACAAGTCTGGTAAGTACTAAGATGTTCATTTTTCTGAATATTGAACTCAAGTATCACTTCTTAGGGTTGTAATATCAAATCTGTAACCAAGGCTATTCTTTTGGCAGAGAATACTTCGCATGCACCTGCTATCTATTCTGGTCATTTCTCAATTGATAAATCGAAACTCATCAAGGATACATTCATATCATTTAACAACTGGGGCAAAGGCATTGCATTTGTCAATGAATTTAATTTAGGGAGATATTGGCCGGTAAAATAGCTTCTCTTGTCTCTTGGACGTGTTTTGTTTGTGATTAGATCACATGGCTGTATAGTTTGTTCTCTATATTTATGGTTGTTTTTTCTCTTAAAGTATTAACACATAGTTTTTTAATAGTTGAGAGGACCTCAGTGCAACCTCTATGTTCCAGCACCGCTCCTCAAGCAAGGGGATAATATCCTGGTATGACCAAGCAGGAACTATTAATTGTCTTTAATATCGAGATGTTCACCCTGGGTTAATTCATTTGAGACCAGAATTATTTTACAAATTAATAATTGAGTATTTTATGGAAATTCACTTGTCTTTCTTGAATTTAGCTTGAAGTCTTACTTTTGTAAATTGATGCACAGGTTATACTTGAGTTGGAATCTCCAAACCCTGAACTTGTGGTACACTCGGTCAATGAGCCAGACTTCACTTGTGCCTCGACCCTCAAGTGAGAGGAAAGTACCAATATGGGTCCAAAGTTAATGTGAGGGAGCTATTTAGTTCAGATAAACAAATATCACATTGGATAAGTTGAAATTATGTGTGTAATAAATGGAGGGTAATATCTTTGAAAAGGATCTCAATTCTTCCATTGTTATATTGTTGCACAAAACAGCATTTATGAACTCCTGAAACAATAGTGTGGTACAATCTTTGTATAATAACGACACATTCCTGATTGTTCTGATCTACGGACATCACTTTGGAAAAGCCTTGGTTTGTAAAATTTTGCGTATTTCGTGAAGCCTGTATCTTTGAAAAAGATCTCCATTCTTCCATTTCGTTGTTGCATACAGAAGTAATATTTATATACTCATGAAGCTATCCTGTAATACAATCTTACAAGAACAGATATTGCTAATTATCATTAACCTGGAATCCTTCATGTACAGTTTGAATGAGGAAAAAAGTGACTTGTTTCTCCATGTTGGTAACGAAACATACTTCACAACAATGTATTGATAATTTGCTGAGGCAAGCCAATAGCATGTGTCAAGAAAATGATCCCATGTAATTGCTAGTGAAAACATAAAAGCAGCTTACATTCTGCCTGCACAGAGGATGTGTCAAACAATACCCTTTTTTTTTTTTAACCATAAGTCAAACAATACCTTTTAAATACAACACGACGGAGCAGAGATTTAAAAATAAGATCTCCTGGTGCCCTTACTACTTTCAGCTGTTTATAAACTAGAAAACAATCAAAACCCCTAAATTTCTTAGAGGAAGAAAACAATGTTCCCCCTGAGTGCTTATTGCATCACTACCCATTCAGACTACAACAGCAAATACAATACAACATCTCTGTTCCCATAAAACTCCAGGAACAGGCAACTAAGCTACATAATTTTTCCAGCAGACAAAACATCAGCTTCCACCAAAAGAGAGACAAAATTGTAGATATCATTTCGGAGTGCTTTGAGAAACATCTTTCTGGTCCTGTTTTGACCCTGCTATAGCTGCAGTTGCTGCTGCAGTCATGGCGGCAGCGGCTACACCCATCTTAGCACCACCTGCAGCCTTCATTACCCCTGCTATTTTAGCAAAAGCTGCTACACCTCCCACAAGTATAGCCCTCAATGCAACCGTTGGTTTTACTGCCATACCTCCAAGACTACCTGCAATTTCAAGACTCATCAAATGAAGTCCAGCATCCAAACCATCTGAATGCAACAGATCCATTGCCATTTCTTATAACCAGCAACATCTACAATCTAATAGCATTGTATAGCCCTCGAATACTTAAATTGTTGAAAGACTCTTAAATAAGCTCAGTTTTTTGGGGGAAATTGGCAGTAAAGTCCTATGTTTATAGGTATAGAAATCAACCAAAAAATTTCTCTAAAATTCTTGATTTGCTATACAAACCTCAAAAGAAAGCGTGAGATTTATCCCCTGCACTCTCCCCCCTCCCCAAAAAAAAGGAAAAAAAAAACACTGTAACCAGAGATGATGTAGCTCACTAGAAAATATCCTTTTAGTTGATTTGGAATTCGAAGCAAAGATTACATACTTTTATTGGGCAAAAAGGGTGTTCAAGAATTTTATCAAAAGAAAGAAAGAGGGACGCATGATGTAATAGACCAATTAGAGTATTATGGAGCTTTCTATGGTATATATTCTAACCAAACAATTTACATCATCCACTCCAATTGAGCTTGTGCACAATGATCGAAATAAAAGCAGACCTAAACCAAAAAGAAACTCACAGAAGAACTATCCTCTTGACAAGGTGGTGGTCATAATATTTTCTAAATACAGAGGTTTGAAATATTTGTCTTCAATATCTGTAAATTTTGAAGAACAAAATTTTCAACAAAGATTTCAGTTTTCTACTGACTATGCCAATAGAATGGGTGCTTTAAAATTCCAGGGTTTACCAGCATGTAAATAAACCGGTAACCTTTGGGTTGAAAGAATGAACTATGAAAGGTTGCAGTGAAAATATGAACTTTTTCAAATTAATATTTCCAAATATCAGGACCTTGTGTAATCTGGGATATAGGCCCTTATCTTCCTTAAAATCTTGAGACTACATTCAATGAGCTATGACATCCACCCCTACGGTTAAAGTTACCCTGAATTTGATCTCTTTGAAGTTACCCAATAATGTCTTATCATCATAACTTCGCAGTCCAATGTTTAAGGTTCAAACGCCTCAGGAACCAAGCTATTTGGTGGGGCCTATAGGTCAGAGACCGCTTCAGATAAAATTTATGTCATTTCCATACTTCTGGGATATAGAAACTTTTGCAAATGTCTCACTTCTTCTGAGAGCTTTTGCAAATAAAGGGATCTGATTCTCCTTAAACTCATTCATTGGTCAATGGTGATTGACCGTGGATAATCGTTAGCCCAATGTTTGAGAACATGCCAATCTTATGGATGAAATGAAGGAACAACCCCTCATAAATCTGCTAGTAGCATGTCTGCAGTCTCGAAAATTCTAGGGAGGAAGATTTTACATATCATTTGGCACGAAGTGGAAGATCGAGCAGCTTAAACTGCTCCTGACTGTATTATAGATTGATGGCACTCAAATGTACATAAGCAGTTGTCAGATTTTACCTCTCAAGAGAAAAGAACCACTAACAAACTTCATAAAATAGCTCAAAACATAGAATCAAAAACAAAAATTTCCCCCACTGCATATGTCTCTCCTGATTAAATTCTCAAACAAATATTTTATTCTCTTAACTTGTTTTCATTCTTAGCCAAAGAATGGGACCATTCTCAAAGAAAAATTACAAGGAAAGAAAACTAGGGTGGGTATATTACACAGCAATGTCCAGTTTCAGAATTCAGAAGCAAAAAAGCATACCAATTCAATACGGAAAGTGCAGCAGAATAGCGCAGAAAATGGGAATTAAACCTGAGACGCAGCGAAAAAAGAAGATTTTTCAAGGATTGAAGGTTTGTGATAAGAGAACTAAATTGGAAGGGCCAATGAGACAGGAAGCCGCGAATTTAAGGCACGCCGATCCTTCCTTCTTCCTCGGAGCGAGAAATAAGGTTAGAAGTTGTCCAGGGATCGGACTCCATGCGGCATTGCGGCTTCATCTCACGACGTCGTTCTACCACCTTCTTCAACCATGCCTGATTTGGTTTGATTTTTAAAAAATTATTTTTTTATGTAAAAATATAAAATATTTTTAATTAAATCTTATTTTTTAATAAGATAGTTATTTACTTGTAAATTAATCTTATTTTTTTATATTTATTTTTATTAAACACCTTATAAAATATATAAAATTTCTATTAATAAGAGCACTTTAAAAAAATAATGATTACATCTTAAAAGATTAAAAATATTTTATATTTTTTAACATTTAACTTTTTAAAAAATATCTTATATTTTTGAACGGAGGAAGTATACCAAACCAAATCAATTAATTTATTATAATTTGGGATCTATTTAATTTTTTTAATCAATTTGGTTTGATTTGATTTAGTTTTAGATTAAGTTTAAATTTTTTTAATGAAATATTTCTCTTAATCATTAATATATATTGATGCTCATTGACAATTTTTAAATATTAATTGTTATTTATAATAAAAAAACTCTTGAATACAAAAAATATTTCTTAATAATTAATTAACATATTTAACTATAAAAATTAATGCATTATCTTTAAAATACTTAATTATAGAATTTAACAATTATCTTAAACAATTATCAATAATATTTAGTTAAGTTTAACTTATTTTTATTAATGATTTATAAATTATTAAACTTAAAAAAGGTAATTTTTTTGACAAATTTATAAAAATATACATAATAAAAATAATGAGACTTGATTTGGTTTGATTCAAGTTTTTAGAAACAAAGACTTGAACCAAACCTCATTTATAATCAATTTTAGTTAGTTTATATCAATTTAGTTTCATTTCATTTGGCATAATCGATTTGAGTTAATTTTAAATATCCTTGTATGGAGTCAACCCAGGGAATTCGCCTACCGCAAGATCGGGTTAAGAGAATGATTTCATTCCTACCTTCGAAAGCGGTTACTTCCTCAACCGACTAAAGGTATAAGGGCGATGAAAGCATTTTCTAGACATCATGTGGAGAATCATTAGACGCTTTCGTTCTTCTCGTGATCGGAGTGCCGAGGGGAAATTCCTCAACTTCACAGAAAGAGAATCCTCATTCTTTGAAGATGTATTAATGTGAAGAGAGTCCCCAGAAGAAGCCAATGAAGAGGGTGATGCTGAGGTTGACGACAGAGGCAGCCTGGTTTTCAAATCTGCCCTAGTATTGAGTTCAGTTTCTTGCTTCCCTTCTGTGCTTGCCTTAACCTAGTGCTACGTCCTATTCTAACTCTTTGCCATACCATTGCTCATGGAATTGTTGAATTGATTTCCTTCTTATTAGTTCCAGGGAGAGAAGAGAGAGAGGTGTAACTCAGCCCTGAAGCCTTTCATTAGGTTGACTTTGCTTTCTTCTTAGTCTTCTGTCTAGTGGTGGAAGGCATGTCTGGGAATCAATCCTCGTATAATAGGGAAGCCGGCCTTTCTTCTTTCCTTCAAGTGGTGAAATGCCTATCATAATTGCTGTTGCAGGAGCGATGTCAAAGTCAAGCCCATGATACAACATTTTGAAGTAAGAAAGCAGTTGATAACAAAAAGTTAACCCCCGGCCGGACTTGGTAGGGTAGGAGCCGAATAGAAGGCATAAAGTCAGAGAAATGAGCAGGTAAAGAATAAAGAGATTGAAAAGATGAGATTCATGTATTGACGTAATCTAGTAGACCCTTAAAGAACATCCAAACCTAGAAACAAGAGCATGCCCATCAAACTAAAAGAATTGATGAATAGGAGGTGGGCTAAGCCCGAATAGCTTCCTCAAAAGCATGATGTAGCGACTTACTATGAATAATGCGAGCTAGCATTTGGGGCTAATGTCTATAGATGTGATACCTCCTGGTTAGAGATTAAGAATTGTTGTTATTGGATCTGATAATAAATGTATGCTTAGTAAGGGGCTGCACTTGCTTGCTTTTAGTATTAAATTCCTCTTCCACCCGAGCATTTATTGCTTTCTTTCTTGACGAAGGAATTGATAGAGGCGAAGAAAAAGAAGTGAAATCTTGACCAGTTCGTATAGAAGTCAAGGGAAGAGTTTCAAGGAACCAGCTCCTGGGGACTTCTATTAAGAACGGCTTTAGGTCTTAGTATGTGGTACAGCATATAGAGTCATGAGACGCTCTACTTCCTCTTGTTCGGTTATCAATTCGCTGGCTGTTTCGGGGGAAAGGGCTTGCCCAGATGCTTTACGAGACTGAAAGCTTCATTTTGTGTTCAGTTGCGTTATCTACCGCAAAGAAGGACTCCCCTTTTCTATTAGAACAGTGTTAGTTTGCTATTACTGCCAGTCAAGCCGATGAGAATTCTATTTTAATATTGCTATATGCGCCACTAGAGCTTTGATCATATTCTTTGAGCCGAGTCGATGAGTTTGAATATTCATTCGTGTACATATGCCATGTAGATTGAAAAGGGAGAAGCCCTCACTGACGGAGTATAAATAGCACACTAGATGGATCATTCAATAGAAAGCTAAAGGCGAAGAGTTAACACCTCTAAAAGGTTAGGTGAGAGAAAGCATCCTTTGTTGATACCTAGTGTACACTGCCACATACTGAAATGGATTAATAAACATTGCTTTGTTCACTACGAATAATTCGATCTTGAGAAAGAAGGCCTTGTGGGGAATCTCCAGCAGCGCCAAAGAAGGAAGATGGAAAGTCATCTTTGTAGACTCACACCACTCACTTATAGGTTTATACACAAGGGGGTTGTATTGAAGGGCCATAAGCTTTGAATCAGTATGCGTTAGTTCCAATCCGAATCTCGTTGTTTAGGTATCGAGATGATATTCAGGAGACAAAAGAGAAAAGCTGATAGAAATGCTGATTATAATGGAGATACTAATTCTTTAATAAAGACTTGTGCCCATTGTCCAAGATTCCTTTATAGGACTTTCTTTTTCTTCTTCTTGACTTGACTCAACAACCCTCCCATTTAGGACAAAACTCTAAAGGTCTCTCTGAAGATTCAAAATATAGAAGAGCGACTGCCAATCAAGACAATATTGAAGCACATGCCTTAGGACCGATCCTAGTGAAATAGGAAAATAAATCCGCACACTACTAAGTTTCCTTCATCGATCGGAACAAAACTAGCAAAAGAAACTTTAAGGGAGCTGCACTATACATAATACAAAGGGACCCAAGTTCTACCCGAATGATGCGATCACCAACTTCTAGTACCCAAGCTATGTGATCAATAACTATTCCCCTAAAGGCGAATCCCTCAGGGCGCCCTAAGCAACCAAAGGGTAGAGAAAATGAAGAATAAGGGTAATCTACACATATGGCTATACCACCAAAAGGAAAAAGAGGACTAATTGATACCAATAGCAAGATACACATCTTTTAAGACTCTGAGGGGTGAGAATAGTTGAAGATCAGAAGATTGGCTTTAATAGATTAAGTGCAAACTTTTATTTATATATTTTATATGAGTAAGCCCCTTCCCTTAGAAACAGATTTAATATTATATTTTTTTATTAGAGACGCTGAATTACATGCCACTATATACAACTTCATAAGTTATAACAAATTTTCCTAAGACTAAATTTTAGTCTTTTAACTTCATATAAAATTTTAATATAATTATTTAATTTTTAATTTTTTTAAATTTTTTAATTTTAACATTATTAATTTTAAATAATTATTTTTTGTATTAATTATTTTTATTTCTTAAAAAATTAAACTTAATATGTTAACATTTAAAGATATTTTATTAATATTTAAAAGTTAAATGAATAATTTTTTTATGATGAAAATGGCAATATTAGAATTAAATAATTGAAAGAACATTTTATAAAATTAATGGATCAAAATAAAATTTTATATAAAATTAAAAAAGTAAAAGTATATTTAGCCTCTTTCTAAACATGTTTCATGCTGGTAAATAATAGTAAAGAGGTAGTATAATCAAGTCTTTTATTTTTAAAAAATTAATCATTTAATCTTTATAATTTTAATTTAATAATAACTACTAAATTTTAACTAACTGTAATTTAGTCATTGTAATTTTAGTTTAATTATAACTCAATAATTGAATTATGACTCACCATAACTCAATTTATATAATTTTAGTCATTTGAAATATTAATCTTTATAGCTTGAAAATAAAACTTTAAAAATTAAAATTATGCTCACGTTTAGGTACTCATTTTAAATTCTTTTATTTTATTTTAAAATTAATAGAATTGATAAATTGGTAATATATATATATATATATATATCACAATTAAGTAAAAGAATCCATGTGTTCCTATGAAATTTAAGATTATATATTTTTTAATTTTACAAAATTAAAATATTAACCTTTAATGGTTACTGTTCCTTCATTCTGCTAAACAAATTATTACGTTTTAGACTACATTTTAAAATAAAATAATTATTATATTATATGGTATTATAAATTTATATTTTTTTTTCCAACAACATAAATTTATAATTTAGAAACAAGAAAATGTTGATTTTTAAACCATATAATAATAAACAGTCTAAAATAGATGGTTATCCACATCTCATTAAATATCGTTCCATTTTCGTATCCTGGTTCTTCCTCACCAAAGGGTGAAGGAAGAAGCGTTTTTTGTGTTTTGAGTCCCCCACACGGAGCGTTGCCTGCTTGGACTTAGAGCTTGAGGGGAAATGGAGTACAGTGGAGGAGGAAACTGGACTATGATCCCGACTCACAACTCCAACCTTACGCAATCCAACCAGGACCCTCTCTTTCTCCATCAACAGCAGCAATTTCTACAGCAGCAGCACCAAACCTTTCAACCTCAACCTCCGCAATCTCAATTTCCACCACCACAGCAGCAGCAGCAGCGTCTTCTCCAACATCAGCCGCAGCCGCAGCTCCAGCAACAGCCGCCGCAACAGCAACAGAATCCTCACCAGTCCCTAGCTTCTCATTTTCATCTCTTGCATGTAAGCCTTCTAAACCCTAATTTTCCTTCGGAGCGATTTTAATTTGGTCGTTTGTACTTGTTTTATTTCAATTTGATCCCTCGTTCATTTAAATGTTTTCTATGATACTTGGTCTACAGCGATTAGGAACCTAATTTCGTGAAATTCACAATATTTTGGAAGTCATGTGATTTTTCAAGAATGGCAATATCATTATTCTTTTGACTTCTTGAGGGATTTCTTTGTTATGGGCATAGTTGGTGGAGAATTTGGCAGAGATTGCCGAACATGGGACTAGGGATCAGCAATCAGATGCATTGGTTAGTTCGTTCCCCTCTTACATACACAATTTTGTAAATTTCCTGATACTTATTGTCGAATTTGACTATGGATTATCGAATATCAGCCTTTACATTGCGTTTTTTAACGACTTTTAATGACTTGTTTTTTTTTTTAATTAATGAAAGATTAATGAATTAAGCAACCATTTCGAGAGGTGCCAGCAGTTGTTAAACTCAATTTCAGGCTCCATTAGCACCAAGGCCATGGTAATTAGCATCTCTATATCTATAATTTGCTTCTATCTTTATTTTTAGTATGGTATATTTTTTCCCATTTTGCTTTTTTTTTTTTTTTGGAAAAATGACCGTTAGTTGAGCCCTTGAGCTAAAAATTAACCATTTCAACACTGTGCAGAGACTGGGTGGTTATGCTTTAGATCTATAATTTTCCCTCTAATTAAATGTATTCATCTTTCTGTGGAATAATATGTGGTAGTTTTATCCAGCATAGATTATCGGGGCTGAGTTTCCCTTTCCATTTTCATTATATGGCCCTGCTAATAAGGCCATGATGAGCTAATTCCATATTGAATTTGAAGAAAGAAAGGAAAAAAGAGAAAATAAAAGATTCATCTACTGTTTAAATAAGACTGTTCAAAAAAATAAAAGGTTAAATCTTCAACTGTTATTTTCTAGTAGTTAGTGGAAGTGTTCTCGATCTGAAATTAGGACTTTATGGATGCCTAATGCAGACAGTTGAGGGGCAGAAGAAGAAGCTAGAGGAAAGTGAGCAATTGCTAAATCAGCGAAGGTTAGTGGTGGTAATTGTTTCATGCATCTTTCTCTCCGATATCTTTTCGCTAAATTCATGCCTCCCCCTTTTGTTTGACATACAGAGACTTGGTTGCCAAATACCGAAAGTCTGTGGAAGATCTTGTTAAATCGGAGCCGTAAGTTCCTGTCAATCAAATGTGTAAGGAACGTTACGTAGATTAATAGTTTTTTTTTTTTTTTTTTCCTGAAGTTGAGATTGACTAGAAACGTCTGCAGTTATCTTTATTTAAATTGGATAAATTCAAAATGAAATGTCAGTGAAGATGACCAAGTGCAGGCTCAGGGGACTTGATAGCATTTTCCTTGCCAAAATTGGAAAACTCAATTATAAATGCAGCCTTTTTTTTTTTTTTTTGGGTAGCAATTATGAATGCAGCTTTATTGGTCCATATGTCATTCAAGCATGTTACTTAACCATATTTGCAACTATCCGTGGTTTTGGAGCTAATCACATAAGCATATTCAAGAGGCATGATAACAAGCAATGCCCCCTGTTTTAGAAACCAAGAGCCCGAGTTTCAATAGGCTAATTGCCTTAAATTAGTTCATAATTTTTTTTTTTGATCGAATAATTTAATTGATATATTGTTTTTGCTTTTAAACCTTCTAGTAAATTGAACAATATCCTTTCCCCCATTAGCTTGCTGGTTTCATTCACTAAAATTTATTTTAAACAACCAACTAGTACAATGCACACGAACTCACATGTACGCAAGCTAATAATGGTAGGACATGACTGCGTATGTTGTCTGCACAAAGGTGAGCATGAGAAGCATAATTGCAGCAATTAAAGAGATGATGGCCCATGGATTACTAAAATATTCCTCTTTCAAAGTTGCCCTCCATTTATGCCAAGTCACTGTATAATACTGATTCAGCTTCTCACATAGGTCTGCGAAGTAAAATGTTCTTCTTGCCATGATTACTCCTGGGGAAAGATTGTTGATTGCAGAAGCTACTTCTTGACTTCCTGATAACTTGGATTCAATAATCCCATTCTCAGTGAGCAAATCCACATCACCAGGTGTGTCCACAAGACTGTCGAGGACAAAGACATAGTCATTCACATAATTATCATGCGAGTGGCAATATTCATATGCAATGAGATTTCTCAGAAGAATATCCAGGGTATCTTTCATTGTGAAGTATGGAATCTCCAAGACTCCATCTTTGAATGTTATATCAAAAATGCTCCCATTTTTCTTCGCCTTGAACTTGACTCCAGCTTGGTGTAACTGTGTTGCAGTGGGCATAGTGAAGGACTTTGATTTATTTTTGGATGGCATCTCTTGGGGCAAATAACAAATTCTGGCAAAATGAACAAAATGATGTATTTCCGTTCGATCCAGTTTTCCCTCAACATTGAAGTTATCCATATGCAACAAATAATCTAATTTCTTTCTGAAGAACTCACAGGTCAGCTTGACTGCTAAACGTCGAACATCATCTTTTGTGGGAATGTCTGATTCAGCTAATGAAAGAAGATCCTCAATGATGAAGAAAGGAACTTGATTTTCAAGTAAAATCATATCATTTTTGATGAAGTATAGCTTCCTGGGGCTTCCAAAGAAATGATCATGCTGATTCCGCAACTGGTGATTGCCAAAGCTATTCCTAAAGAATAGTTCGAGAATGAAAGTTGCATCTACCAGGATGATCTCAATAAACTTGTCACTATCAAATTCAATGAGATCTGCATAATAACTTCGTAACATCTCTTCTTTGCCCTTCAATAGTTGTACACAGTCCTCTAGGCTTGCCTGAGTACGTGATAGGAAGTCTTTTAGGTATCTCATTTTGTGTTCTTCCATGGGCTTAAGCTTTGGACTGTTGTGATGGAGTGGACCAATTGAAATAACTTGAGGAGTGAAGGCCTTTTCCTTTCGTTCACGTAGTTGTGGAGGAACTCTAAAAATGCTACATTTATTATGGGACAATGGAGAAAGCTTCTCCAATTTGTCCTTCAATTTGGCCAGTGAATCTGACAGCACATTTTCCTCGATGGTGATGTGTTTGCAATTGCATCCTTTGTTTCTGTCATGTTTTTCCTCCATTCTTTATCTCCAAATTTTGAATAAAGAGAGCAAGTTGAATCTTTGATAGCTGCTTAAGGGGAAAAAAAAAGAAGGAAAAGAAAAGCTATCTTATTAGTATAATTCGTTGGTTATGTTTTCAAATAGAAAATTTTTAGATAGGCCTGATATATCACGTCAACCCTGATACATCCTATAAAATTTCACTAATTCAATTAAATAAAATTTTATGTGTTATTATTTTTAATAAATTTTTTATAATAAAATACCCATTTAATTTTTTATTTTTCTTCCTCTATTATTATTAATATTATAATTAATTTATAATTAATATTATTTAAATATCATGTTTTTATTGGATAAATAATGGATGTCATGTTGTACAAGGTCTATCTAAATGTTTTTTTCCAATATGCAATTAATGGATATAGATTGAAAAATATGCATAAAGGGAATATAAATATATATATATATATATATATATATAAAATTACGGGAATCGGCTCTGGAAAGCATCACCGGACTAATTGGATGCCACATATTGACAATGCAAACAAATAAAAATCAGTTGTGGAAATAAAAGGACCTAAAATAAATTTAACCTTTATACTTCTTCCGTGATTTGATGTTGCTCTCGAATAAAGGTATGTCAGAATTGGCCAATATTAAAAATTCGTTGTCCAAAATAGTTTTTTTTTTTTTTAAAATCTATATATGCCTCTTGAGCTATTCTCTCTGCGCTCTCCAGGCTCCGGTGTAGAATTGAAAATTCTAGTCAATTTATTAGTAAACTAATAAACCATTAAATGAAATACCCCAACCGTCTCTGTATATAGAAAATTTTTAATCAAATCTCATATATTAATAAAAATTTATTATTTAATTAAAATTACATAAAATTACAATAATTTTTTAATTTTATCTCTAATAATATCATAATTGATATTATGGTAATAGTAGAAAAAATACATAATTATTGATCTATTTTATTTTTTAAAACAGGGTAAAATTCTGTAAGCTCTCAAAAAGATTATTGACACCCCTCATATTTAAGAACAAAATAAGTTTTTAGAAAAATTCTTATGTATAGGGATGGAGGGAGTATTTATTTACATGATTCAATTATGATTTTGATTATTAATTTTTGAATCAGTCTCTTAATCAGTTGATTAATGGGAGAATGACAAAGAGATTTTAAAAGGACCAATTAATTTAAGTTAGGTCCCAAATGCCAAAATTCAAAAATTTGTAAATTCATCTTTTAATTTTACAACTGCATTGTGATGAATTTAGAACTTGTTTTTTAAATTTTAACATGGCTGAAAAATAAAAAAAAATTCATTTTACCTATCAAAATTTGAAATACAAGTTACAAATTCATCACAACATAATTACAAAATTGAGAAATTGAGTTGTAAATTCTTAAAATTTGATAGTTGAAACCTAACTTAACTTAATTAGTTATTTTGGAACCTCTATGTCATTTTTCCTTGATTAATTTGTCTGCCTTGATTCCTGGCCATTCCAAGGGTCAAGGGAACTCTGGTTCCAAGCAAATCCTCTCCAGTACTAATCAGACAAGTTAAAATTTCGACTCTACCCTCACTTCCACTTTCACAGGGAGAGTTTCATCATGCCAAACAAACGCAGCATAAATTCTAAGTTCCATGACAGTCACTCTTCTCCAATAGAACTTATTAAAACAAATGAAGTTAAGAAAATAAAACTTTAGGTGGAATTAAAAAATGTTCACCCATTTTAAAGTAGGCAAAAAGGATAATTCGTAGAACTTGAACTCATCATAATCATAAATATGAGAATCACAAACAATGTGTGTGAGGACAGAGGAGCGAAATAGGACGGAATTACAGAAAAAATAATAAAAGTGCAAAAAGCTTACAATTTGTGAATTTGAGAGGATGAGACTGAAAAACCAGAAATGACGAAATGGCCTTGTTCTTTCAAACTTAGGTTTTACAACCTAGGTTCATCCCCTCCCTGTTATTTGTAATGTCCCGATAACTTATTTTGTAAAGTGAATTGGTGGAATTTATACTTGTTTTTTCATTTTTACGCAATGAATTTATGCCTTTTTTTTTTAATATTTATCCAAGGAATTTATGCTTCTCTGCCCTTCATTGATTCTGATTTCAAAACTTTTGTGCCCTAAGGAGAATTTTATTCTTTTCTCAACAGTAGATATGATTATTCCCACAAATATATAGGATCATAGTAATAAATTACCTAAAGTATTTCAAGTGTTGAACCTATAGAGAAATTGTACTTTTACTAATTTAAATAATTAATAGTTTAAAAAAATAGATAAAATGAATTATTTGATAAGAATGTAAAGAATGAAAATAAAGCAAAAAGATAATGATGAGGAAAATGCAATCACTTGAAGTGTTGGGATTCATTATTCACCTTGTATGTTGCTAGTTTTTACTATTTGAGTTAACTCTTTGAAAAATTATAATGACAATTATTCCTAAAATGTCATAATATTCTCCTAAATTATTAGTCTATTTTTAATTAGGGTTGAATTCATTCTCACGATATTCAAATAATTAAATAAATTGTGAAGCTATAGTTTAAGTCACCACAAATTTTTAAAATTATCCCTAATCTAGTTATTTATGTTTATTTCTCTAGATTTAGATTTTCTTTTCACCTCCCAGTCCAATAAGATCATCCATAGATTTAATTAAATGTTGGCTAGTCATAAAATCAACATGAAAAATAAAAAAATTAATATAATTGAAAATAAATAAAATATATAAATATAAAAAAAGCAAAGAGTCAAAACAAAATAAATAGAAAACTAGCTCCTTAATTGGGCTACATCTCTAACCCAACTAAGTTATTTAAAAATATATAGTAAAATTAAATAACTGCATTATAGAATTCCAAAGACAATTAAGGAATAGAAAAAAATAATTATGATATATAGAACTACTCAACAATCCCACTCTTAACTTTCAAAATCTTTTTTCGAGCTCTAAATATCTTAGAAAGAATTTTTAAGGTATTCATATAAGTGATTGAATGTCTTTGAATAAAGTTATGAGCTCTTATTTATAATATTTTGCGATACTATTTCCTAATCCTTCTAAAATTTCATGAAACATTTTAGATTTGATATTACTTAAAATATTATGGCTGAAGTATACTTTTAGTCATTTAACTTTATATAATATTTTAATTTGATCCTTTAATTTAATTTTATAAAGTATTTTTTAGTTCTTTAACTATAATATTGTTAGTTTTAAACAATTATTTTTTTTTGTGTCAATCATTGTTATTTTAAAAAAATAAATTTAATATGTTAATATTTGAAAATGTTTTGTCAATATTTAAAAGTTTAATGTAAAAATTTATTGTAATAAAACTAAGAATATTAGGATTAAGGACTAAACAGACACTTTATAAAATTAAGAAATTAAATTAAAATATTATGTAAAGTTAAAAGACTAAAAGTATACTTTAATCAAATATTATCTTCTTTTTAAACTAATTCTTGTGCTCCCTCCTATGTGTGCCTCTTCAATGCATTTTTCCTTTTATATGATTTTCCTCTTTTCTTCAATATCTTTTATAATATTTTCTATTTAATTTTAAAATATACACTTATTAAATTTCTCCACACTTAGCTTGTTGCTTATTCTTAAGCAACAATTTTTACTTTCAGCTTTATTTTTTAAATAAGTATATCAAATACGAGACCTTTGCTCAAAGCACAGGTAAAACTTAACCATGCAACCATTGAGTTTTAATGTGAGAGAGAAAACTAATAATTCTATTTCTGCACCACATGGAGTGAATTGATGCTTTTTTTTATATTTATCCAAGGAAGGAATTTATGCTTGTCTGCCCTTGATTGATTTTGATTTCAAAACTTTTGTGCCCTACAGAGAATTTTATTCTTTTTTAGTGTGAGAGAGAAAGTTAATAATTTTGTCTGTGCACCACATGAAGTGAATTTAGTTTTGATCGAGTGAATTTATACTTTTTTTTATATTTATCCAAGGAATGAATTTATGCTTGTCTACCCTTGATTGATTCTGATTTCAAAACTTTTGTGTCCTAGGGAGAATTTTATTCTTTTCCAAATAGTAAATACTTTGAAAATTTGGTTTGATTTTACCGTTTAGGTATAAAATCTAAATAAGACAAACTGAATATATATATATATATATATATATTAATGCTTTATGCATGGTAAAAAAGAATTTGAGTTGTGTACAAAATCCTCTTCAATTATTTTTTAACATGAATTAACTTATTTATACTTGAGAAATGGTTAAAAAAAAATAGACCTAATACATACATACATATTTATATATCATGAAATATTAATCTTTTATGTCTTGAAAAATTAATTTTAATGGAACAAAACACAACGAAAAGAAATGGTAACTAGTTTAATATTATGGGGCTTTTCTAATTTCTTCTCGTAATTCAAAATATTTGAGAGTTGAAATGCTTTTAATATGATATTTTTAAAATAATTATAAAAAAACTCCTCGTGAAAACAGAGAAGAAGAAGAAGAGCCAAATTAACTTAACCAAATTGAAATATTTCACTTGAGCTCGGTTAAAACTTAAAACAACAATAATTTCAGTTTGAAGCTCTGAAATTGGGGAGAGAAGAGATTGTAATTGAACAATATTGATCTCCAAGCATGCTTGAAGGAGGTTACAGGATTAAATTCAGAACATTAATTGCTATAGTAGCTAGTTTCATTAACTCTTAACATGCGCATTATGGTTAACTCTTCGATATCAAGATACCTAAGAGATGCATGACATTCATGAGTATCATACTCAGCTTAATACTCCTTCCGTCCTAAATTATATGGCATTTTTAAATAAATTTTTTTATCCAAAAATATAAGACATTTTGGGTAAATTAAGGTTTCATTAAATATATCAATTATAATATTAACCTTTCTCTCTTTTATAATAATTTTCATCCTTTCTCTTTTCAATATATTAAATGATGGGTATTTTTAAAAATTTATATTTTTGTTTTGAAAAAGATAAGGTTATTAGGTGTATTTAATGAGATTTATTGTTATGTAAAATTTTAGCTAAAAGTATCTTATAATTTAGGATAGAGGGAGTATTAATTTGTGGCGCATGGGTATTGCACTCACGCTTCATTTAAGATTTGAATTTGGCAACTGTATTTAATGTAGGCACTGAGTGCTTGTAGTATTAGAATATTTAAAATCTAGATCAATCGTTTAGATAAATTTACTCATTCATTAATTTCAAATAGAGTATGAAATCAAAACTATTGATTTGAATTTTAACGATTCAAATGCTACAAGTACTCAATGCCTATATTAAATACAGTCACTCAATCCAAATCTCTTCATCAATAGTTTTGAGCCATGTTTCATTAATATTTAGTTAACCTTATGGATTGTGTCATGCTTATTAACTTTGTTATATATGATGAAGTTCTACTGTAAAACAAGTTTTGAAATAGATTTATTTTGATTTTCCCTTATTTAATTCCTAGTTATATTATGATGATGAAATTTATAAATTTGATCGATATTAACTGTTATGTTGTCACTATATATTTTAAATGTTGACATTAAATTGTGTGATCTCGCTATGAAATGAAGTCAGTGCACAGGATTGCCATACATCGTTTCAGAAGTTTTCAAGGGATTTGGAATCCGTGAGTGGACTAAGTCTTTTCATTTAATTAGTGTCTCAATTTCAATCACTAAATTTTATGATTATTTAAAAATTATCAAGATATATGTCTTTCTAAAAACAATAATCCTCTTGATTAGAAGACTCTTCAAGTATGTTGTTTCCTTAAAAAATTTGAGATTAGATATATTCTAAGTGTTGTGGCATTAGTGTGTATCAGAAGTCTTATATTGCCTAAATGAAAAGTGCTCTTAATATATAAATACTAAGGAATGACATGAGTTAATAAAATGAGTTTAAAGAAAAAGCGAGTTTACATGCACAAAACATGCCAAAAAACATTGGGTTCTTTTTACCGAATTGTTTTTGTAAAAAATAAATAAATATTTATTTACATGAACTTACCAAAAAATCTCATTTTTTGGTTGTCTAAAGTTTGAATTCAAACCGAAAGCATTTTCGGCCTTCAAACAGATTCTCGAAATGGATGTATAAATTCCTGAGCCTATAGATAGGCATGCATGGGGACCGAATTGCACATCAATGTATTGAGCTTTCAGGGCATTTTTCTCCTCCCCCCTCCAACTTCTCTTGTGTTTGTGTTATTCATTTGAATTCCTTTCTTACTAGTGTCTGCTGTTCTATGCCCTTGCATTTTGCAAGACATTCTTGTTTAATCCTAGAAAACTGCCAGTTCGCTATCTCAGTGTGTCAGAATAGTTTTTAAATACAGTATTCTTCCGGGCATAACTCAAACAGTTTACCTTCATACTGCCATCACTAAGTATTATATGACAAAATTGACCGTTTGATTAAATCAGATAATTGTTATTGAATTATATAAGACACTTATTGAATAAATGGATCTAAACCTATTTTTAAACCTAAGAAGACAATGAAGTAAGTAGGGATAGAGAGCGATGAGAGTCATGACGAAAAGGGCTACATAGTTGTACATGAAGACAAGATAATAACATGGGATTTTTTTGTCCAGATATATAAATCAGAGTTTGAATTTTTTTTTGGGTAAAATAGAGACGTTTATATTTTAAATAACAAAAGAGGTTTAATTTATAACAAATGTACGTAAAAGAGAAAACTATTTTTTTAATACCAAATTACCTTATTTGGTCATATTTTTCGGTCACACTGGTAAGTTCGTTTTGATTTTGTTAGTCATGCCTAATTATAACTCATCACTCTTATAGTTAATTTATTTTAAAAAGTATTAGTTAGTATAAATACTTTTTAATAAAAAAATTACAGATCAAAAGAAATATAATAGTGTGAATTTGAAGCTATGAGGGCATGACTATACGCTATTTATTTCACGACTGATTTAATAGGTGGTCGAACCGTTTCAGGACCTGACCAGTTGAATGATTCAGACTATGAAATAATTTTACTTGAAACCGTACACATATTGTAGCTTTTGAGTTTTACCTACTTTAATTTGCTATACAATCATCTTATGATCATATATTTTGTCCAGAAATGCAAATGCAAATTAGATTCAATATACAACACTCATTTGCTGGGTCAACACACACACACACACACACACACACACACACACACACACACACACAAAACAAACATTAAGTATTAACTTGAATTCGGTAAACTCTATTTTAATTTGTCTTTAATCCCTTCCCCCAGACTTCGGTGATTAGAAGGAAGACTGGAATACAAAGAATTTTAGTAATTTAAGAAATGTATATAGTAATATTACTTGTACTTCTCTTTCTCTTTAGTTAAGATTTTTGCTGATCCAAAGTCCCTATCTTCTCAAGAATTTTTAGAAACAAAACATTTCTAAAGATCTATAATAATAATAATAATTTACTGTTAGTGTTTTTGTAAAAAACTCATTTATTTTACCCGTTAAAATTACAATTTCATATTCTGTTTTCTTTTGTTTATCAAGCTATCTCCACAGCAATTAACTATGAGACTAATCCTTCAAAAAAATTTAAGCATCATTCAAGGGGTTAATCTCTCTCAAGTAATGTAGTCCATGAAATCAAACTTTGAAATAATACTTAAAAAGATAACTTTCAAAATATTATCAGTTTTTTTTTTTTAATACTCGTTGAATGTTAAGCTTTTGTATATATAAGATTATACAATCGTGTCGAAAGTTCACTGACAATAAAAGTGCTCGTAGTTGGGCCCAAACAGATGATGAGTTTATCCTTGTGCGTGGTCACCTAGACCAGATCAAGCTATATAACTTATATAGACCATGGCTAATAACTTGTAATTTATAATATGAAAAGATCAAGTTTACAACTTGAAGTTCAAGTGAAGATTTATAGTTTCTAACTAATTAGTTATTACCCTAAAGAATTGTGACTAAATTTAACCCCAATTATACAAGGGACAAAGAAAGAAAATACTATTTATAACTATAATCACAAACAAATGATGAATCAGTATCAGAATTTGATATATATATATATATATATAATATTTTAAAAAAAAAGGAATAAAAGATCAATCTCTCAACCTCTCTCTCCCCTCATAATATTTATCTACCTGTAGTAGCCTCACGTCCTGGCATTTCTCTGAATCTCTCATTTATACGAACCCTAGTTTTTGTTGAAGAAAGGCCAGAAATTTCAGGAGATCTGTTTCCCTCCCAACCTCCCACCTCTTTCCTCGTCCCCAGCCTTTCCCGCCGGAGACGCTTTCTCTTTCTCTTCCTTTAATTCGTTTGCCATGAACATCGTCTCTCGTACCACCACCACCAGCAATAACCACAACAACAACAACCAGGCTTGTGCTGCTTGTAAGTACCAACGTAAGAAATGCGCTTCTGACTGTATTCTCGCACCTTATTTCCCTCACGATCGCCAACGTCAATTCCAAAACGCCCATAAATTGTTTGGTGTCAAGAAGATCACCAAGATCATCAAACACCTCGACCCCCTCGATAAGGACCAAGCCATGCGAACCATCATTTATCAATCCGACATGCGAGCCAACGACCCCGTCGGAGGTTGTTACAGATACATTCTAGAACTTCAAGCTCAGATCAAATACCACCAGGCTGAGCTCGAGCTCGTTCTTCAACAGCTCGCTGTTTTTCGATCTCAAGCTCACCTTCATCATCATCATCATCATCATCATCATTTGAATCCGTATAATAATAACCCTATTGCACCATTACTACCTCCGACTCATCATTATCAATATCTTCAACAGTTGCCACGGCAAGATCAGACGTACATGATAGTCGAGCAGGAACATGAGAATAATAATGATGTTACTTTGCAGGACGAAGTTAGTGGTTGGCCTGTGCAGGATTCGGTGTCGTTGTCGTCTTTATCGATACAGAACAAGAATAATGGAGACGACGTAAGTGGTGGTTATGTGGGTGATGAATTATATAATGATCATAAGTCTTCGTCTTCGTCTTTGCTTGACATTCATTGTGATGATGAAAGGAATGAAATCGGTTTTGATGAACCTCAAGAATTTGTGGATCGCAGGTGTGTCTTTATCACTGTCGTGTTCAATTTATTTATTGGTCACCATCCCAAGTTTGCAATCTCTGAAATTGCCCTGCATAAGTAATATATATGGTGTTTTTTAAATCTCATTTTCAACTTTCAAATGAGTTTTGCAAGTGATAGTGAACCTGATATTGGGGGATTAGTGTGGGTTTTCCAATTAATGGACGTGACAAAATGTCTAGGCTATTTTTTTAGAAGAGATGTTTAAAATGGAGAGCAATGTCAAGAGATCATCCTTCATGGGGCTTTGATTTTTGGCTGGAAAGACAATAAAGAAAACCCGGAAGCCTAATTGAAGTTTTAGTAATGTCTACTTCTTAAAACAGCATTGGTCAAATTCATGAAGATTTGACCTATAACTCACAAAATTATTGGTTCAAATTATGTTGTCAATGTGAGGATTTTATTAATTAAAGAGAATTATGTAAATATATACTTCTATATTGGTGAGCCCTCCAGACCCTCACCTAAACTTTATTGTCACCCAAAAAATAGGAAAGATAATCAATACATAGAGTAGAGTAAGTGGAACCAACTCACTTAAGGTTGATTTAGTTAATAAGGGTTTAATTCATAACTCACAAAATCATAAGTTCAAATCTTGCTATCAATATAAATCTTATTGGTATATAATTTATAAATACCCTATAAGTGTTCATGCCTAGAAATATGTCTTAATTTTGGTGAGCTTCCAAGACCTAGCTCACATAATTTTTTTTTTGTAAAAAAAAAAATCAGCACACGGAGTAGGTTGGGTCTCACTTTAACCATGTATATAGTTCTATCTTTACAACACCATACTGTTACAATAGAGAATCATATTTCCTTAACGACCCATTCTTTCTTGTTCCCTAAACATTTGCCTTTTATTGGTTTGATCAAAATTGTTTATCTAATAAGCCTAGCAGTTGAATTTATCATTATTTTTTATTTTGGTAGGAGTTTTGCACTTTTGCTAGAGATTAAAACTGAAATAGTTGAGCTTCTTTCAAAGATACTGAAATAGTTGAATTTATCATGGATTGTTATAATAATTCGCTATATTTTCTAGAATTATTGATGAAGCAAGTTGTTAATTTTGAGTTGTTTGAGCATTTCAAAATAATAAGCATCATGCAATATAATTTATTAAAGAAAAGGACAAAGATAAAAAGATGATGCAGTTTGGATGTACATTGAACCACCGCCTTTTCATTTGGATGGGGATAAAAGTAGAAAGGAAAGAAAACTAGAGAGAAAACTTTAAAAAATAATGAAAAAAATTTACTAGTTTTAAACATTTTTATTCCTAATTGACTTTCCTTTCTATTTTTTGTTTTCCCTTTTTTCTCTATCTAAATCAAGTTTATAAGGTTGTAATTTTGCTTCTTTAAGATCCATGAAAGTGGATCTCATTTACTTTACATTCATCAAAAAAGAAAGTAACTAAAGTCAAGGAGTTTGAACCTGAACACCCTTCTTAGAGCAAGGACGAATTTAAAGGGGCCTTGCAAGGGTAGTGGACTCCCATATTTCAAAATTTTCTTTAAAAATAAGTTAGTTTTTGTTGACGATAAATGTTGAAATCACTTGTAACCCTTTCACTTTTAAATAAAACTTTAGTTATGGTCATCCATATAAGGATTTCGGGGTTCGTTCCCGTCTTGGAGGATCTTATGTTGTGTTATTCAATGATCGAAACGGTTCATTCAACCGAAAACTGAATTGATGCGAGAAATAATTCATAAAATTATTACAAAACCATTGATCTTGAAATATAAAAAAAAAACCATGGCCACTGATTTGGCCAATCATTGATCTTGAAATTAAAAAAAAAACCATGGCCACTGATTTGGCCAATTCAAACTTAAAAAAAAATATATATTTGCTGGTGGCATAAAATGGTTTTATTTTTTGGATAAATTTTTCCTCCCTATAATATTATATAAGTATTTTCCTTGTACATAATATAAATAGGGAGAATTTTAAATAAAGATCAGGGATATGATATAATTACTAGTGGATTCCAAAAAATTTTAAAATTTCAATTTAATTTAAAAGGATAAAAGTAAAAATAATTTCAACTATAGAAAGACTAAAATATCCTTTACTTGTTATGCAAAATTACTAATTGTTAAATTTTCTTGCTTGCTAATTTACTAATGAGTTGCAAAATACATTAGTTAATATGTCAATAATTATATAAGACTTGACATAAGCAACATCAATTGTTAAATTACTAACTTTACTAGTTAATTTATTAATATCAATTATAAATTATTGACAAATTATGTAATTTACTAATATTAGTTATAAATTACTAATAGGTCTTGTAATTTATAACTAATGATAGTAAATTAAGAAATAAAATTAGTAAATTAACAACTAATGTTGCTGCTTATCTGACAAACAAATATAATTTACAAGTAATATTAATAAATTAACAAGTAAAATAAAAAAAATTAACAACTAATGATTCTATATAACAAATGAACAATACTTTACTCTTTTTACAATTAAAATTTTTTCACTTTTATCCATTAGACTAAACTAAAAGTTCAAAATTTTGAGACCTATTAATAATTATATCACATCTTTTATCCTTATTTAAAATTTTTCCATACAAATAAGTAGGGAACGAATGCTATGATCACATGAACTAGTAAATATTTTATTTGGATTTGAATATTAAATTATGAAATTTATTTTTAATAATTTTTATTTTATATATATATATATATATATTAAGCTATAAACTTAAAATTATATTAATTTAATTACTATACAGTTAAACCAAGGAATCCTAAATTAGTACTTTGACAAGTTTAAACTCGTCTAGATTTAAAAACATTAGCACTACAAAATGCATTCAATTTTTTAAAAAAATAATCAACTAAATTTTTATAAAGTAAGATTTACACTATTTTCTAGGGCAACTAATGGATTTAACATGATTTGTAAGAGAGAGAATTTATGATTAAAAAAATACATAAAGCAGAATAGTGTAGTAGGTTCAAAAACATATAATAGAAAAGACTAGTGTCAAATTTATTACTAATGAAAACTGATAAATGTTCAAAGTCAGCTAAAAGCTAATTATTCTTGCAATCCAAGAACAAATTTGCTCGTTTTTATGTTTGTTTTTAGTTTTTCCCCCCTGCCAAATTGTTTCCTTGTGTATTATTGTTGCATAAAATGTGGTTGGATTCAAACCTGATGGTTTTTGACTGAAATATGCAGTGATGAAGGGGTTTTGTTTAAGATAGAGAATGCAGTATTAAAAGCAGAGGCGGATTGCATTCAACAAAATCAAGATCATGATCTCAAAGGTGCTGAAACTTTGTTTACTCTCACAAATTGTACCACCTAACAGCTCATATACAATCAAGTCTACTGCATACACTAGACTCCCTCACACACCCTCAAGTCTCAATTTTGCAGCAATCCTTCTTTTTTCCTTCTTCTAAGATAGGAAGCACCAGTGCCTCTTAAGGGGTTATAGTAACCACATCCTTTATATAGAGAAACTCTTATTCCTTTTCTACAGATTAAATAACAGTATACCCTCATGCATTTCTGATTCTTGAAAAACTACAGAAATTTTTTTTTGTTTGTAAAATTATAAATTTCTCAGTTTGCATATAGACTTATTAATGAGTAAATGGCACATTTTTTATCAAAAAAAAAAAAATTATCTCTTTCGAGAAAAAAAAATTTGACTTGGCTTTTGTGAGGTGGGTAAATTTGACTTGTCTTTTATATTTCTTTTAATTCTTCTTCTCAGAAAGCTTCTTTCTATTTTTTTCCCCAGAAAAATTGGATATGGTTCTGGACCGGGAAATAATCGGCCAACAGGAAACAAATACTTTTATCGAATCAGAATAGTTCTCTCCAGAAAACTACAAGGTGATCTAAAATGAAAGCAACTGTATAAATAAAACAATTATAAATAAAAACCCAGCCAACCATGGCTGCAAGTGTCAGAAACCCAGATAAAAACCCAGACAGTTGCACTAGTGTCCGAAAAGGGGACATTTACCTTTTGAGAAAGCTCCAGGTATCAGAAGACAATATATGGCCTTTAAAGGAAAGATGTAAGCGTTGGTAAACTAAAAACCATCTCCCTGACTGGTTTTCCTTGCACCAGGGGCACACAACATAATGTTAAAGAGATATTTTCTTTCAAACATCTTGACCAAACCTCTGGCCCTAAGAACTCCCTTCCTTTTGACATTCAATGAAGCAACTCAGACTTAACCGTAAACTACTAAGTATTGATCTCATCTGCCTATGAAAAGTTCCCCATATGTTGCTCCAAAATTCCTTTTCCTACTTATTGTGCAAATGCAATGAACCTCCTTAATTTCGAACAAGAATATCACCCGTTTGTGAATATTGTTAACCAAACACAATCCCTTCTTTATAGAGAATGGAATATTTTGGTTAACTGTATGTTTAGAAAAATCAATTATTGTGTTCATTTTCTGACTAAATTCACTTTAGATAGAATAAGTGTGTTTCAATCTTTTGACCAACCCCTACCTTTTTGTTTGAAGATGGTGGATGATGACAAAGAGATTTCTTCATGAGTCTCTTTCTTATAAGCTTTTTAGCTCTTGACTTCAAATGTAATCCGAAAAAAAAAAAAGGGTTCCTTTTCCTATTTTCTCAGGATGACGTTTCAATTTGCATGAAAATAATAATAACAGCCACTTTCTTCTTTGGATACAACTGGCAAGGATAGTATTTTCCTAAAACATCGGATTCTGAACTATGAAGTGAACTGTTTGTGTCGCAAGAGAAAGCCATAACAAAGTAAAACCCAGTCACTCAGTTTGCAACAATCAAGAGCTTTGACTCCTCATCATCAATGCATTGTTGACTAAATGTACAACTGGATTCGCAAATTTCAATCTCCATTTGAAGTGCCAATTCCTCAAGCATCCTATAAACTTCTTCCAGTCCTGATTGGACAACATTCCCTGCTGAGAATGTATGAACTTTCTTTTTCACCTCAATCCAACTGTGACCAGGAAATTTCTTCAATCCCCTTGACTTCACTGAGATCCTGACCCTTGCAGAATCTTCCCATCTTCCACTTGCGGCATAAATATTTGATAGTAGCATGTAACTTCCAGTTACTTCTGACTTCAGACTTAGAATATGTGATTCTGCATCTTCCGCAATGTCTATATCCCTGTGCATTCTGCATGCATTTAGAAGAGCTCCCCAAATACACTCATTAGGCTCTACTGGCATGCTTCTAATGATATCACTTGCCTCTTGCAAAAGTCCAGCACGGCCAAGAAGATCAACCATGCATGCATAGTGCTCTACCAAAGGTTCAATTTTAAGTTCTTTAACCATCTTGTCAAAAATCTTACGACCCTCAGTGACAAGTCCTGCATGGCTGCATGCAGAGAGAACAACAACAAAAGTGATGTTGTCTGGCTTGAGTCCAGACTTAATCATCTCATCAAAAGTTCTTAATGCATTTTCACCAAGCCCGTGCATGCCAAAACCGCCAATTAATGAATTCCAAGAGATTAAGTCTCTACCATTCATATTATCAAACACCAAATGCCCTTCCTTGAAACCCCCACACTTCATATACATATTAATCAAGCCATTTACCACCAAAATATTGCCATCCATCAGTGCCCTAACTGCATAACCATGGATTTCCCTACCAAGGTTCAGAGCTGCTAACTCTGCACAAACTGATAAAATGCTAGAGATTGTCACACAATTAGCCATTACTTTGGCCTGCTGCATCCCCCTAAAAAGCTCAAGGGATTCCTCAACATGCCCTTTTGAAGCAAAACCATCAATAACAGCACTCCAACTTATGACATTAGGTCTAACTGGAGGATGACCATCTGCCTTCTCCAACTGCAAAAATACTGACAATGCCTCATCACATAATCCACATTCAGCATATGACGATATCAAAGCATTCCAACTTACGATATTCTTTCTCATAATTTCAGAAAATAACTTATGTGCATCCTCCAATAGCTCATGCTTCCCATAAGTGCCTATTAATGCATTTTTCACAAACAAATAATTTTCATATCCACCCTTTACAATATAGCTATGTAGTTCTTTGCCCCTGTCAGTTGAAGCCATATCAGCGCACACAGATAAGACTACAGCTAGGGCTTCAGCACTGATTTCAGTTCCCCTCATATTCAATGACTTAAACAACTTCAGGGTTTCATCATAAAGGCCACATCTAGCATGGCTTGACAGCAGTGATGTCCACGTCACCGAATTAGGTTGGAATCCCTCCAACTCCATCTGCTTAAAGGTCTTACAAGCACTAAGATGATCATGGTTGAAAGCATAACCAGAAACCATACTATTCCATGAAACTAGGCTTTTGACAACCATTCTATCAAATAGTTCGCAGGCATCATCCATCTGCCCAAGCTTCCCATACATATTCAGAAGTTCATTCATGACATGAAGATGATTCCGGAAACCCATTTGCAAAGCATGACAATGAACAATCTTGCACAGAGTGGGGGTGACCACATTTGAACATGCCCTTATTATCAGAGGAACAGTGAACCCATCAGGCCAAAATCCAAGCTTTCGCATCTTAGCATAAAGTTTAAGTGCATAATCATAGTACCCATGAGAGACATTGGCTCTAAGAATTGAATTCCACAAAAGCAGATTTTCAAGGTCCTCAACTCGGATTGCATCAAATACGTTCTGAGCATCTCTAACAAACCCAAAAGATGCATAGACAGCTATGAGTTTGGCGGCCAAGAAGGCTGACTGATGAGCACCAGTAACAAGAAGTTGGGTGTGAACTTGTTGAGATTGCTGGACTGTAAGGCATCGCTGAACAATGACATCAAAGAAATCAAGGAGTTCATTGCTGGTAATGCAGATCTGATGTGATGGCCGTGGTCTGAGAAAATGATTGTGGTCTACGTAGATAGAGCAGCTGAGCCTATGCACCAAGCTGAAAGACTTCACTCGGTATCGTGAAGATATAGATATGAGGCGGTCAGAGGCAGCATAGAGCATGAAGTCTCATAGTTCTGACAAGATTAAGGATTTATTAATCTTTGGCACTGGACGGAGAAATTTGAACTAATCTTGTTCTTCTTCTTTGATTGAAGATGGTAGCCAAAGGAAAATGCTATCTTGTTGCAATCAAAGAGCTAAAAACAGAGGCTGACTATTATACAATTCCACAAGTAGGCCCTTTCGTGCCTGCGAATTTAAAACAGGAATAGAATTTATACTTGAACGAAAATTTAAGAATCTGATTATGTAATCAACCATATGCAATGGGCTTTCTCTGAAAATATCGAATGGAAGCAAAAATACAAAGCATTCACGTCATTGAACCAACTCCATAGTTGGAACCAAAACAAATTTATAGTTAAATCGCCTGCCTATATGCCTCTATATAAACAACTTTGTGACTGAAAGTTATAAACAATCCGACAGAAGTTTGTCTTGATAAACTCCTCTACCTTATTTTCTACTTCTACTAGTCAGCATCGGCGGACCTATACTACACTCTGTTGGGGGCATCGGCCCCCACTGAAATCTTTGAAATATGCATAGTTGATATAATCCCCTCTTAATTTTTGTTCCAGATACTTTGGCGCAACTCGAGCTAAGTCATTTACAAGATCATACATCACAAATACCTCGAGAATTTTCCAAAATTGATGGTAATATAAAAAGATTAATAAACAGAATGCCAATACACAACAAATCCAACATTGCAAAACAACATCCATATCATACAAGTCGCTAGTAATCAAAATGAAGAGGGAAGAAGTATAATAGCCAACTAAACACCATTCAAGCAAAAACTAGTACAAAAGGAGGGGGACTCAATATGTAAATATTCCCAAATTCAAGAGCATAATATTCCATGATTACACGACCAGATTCAAAGCGAAATTAAAATGAAAACTTTAAAAGAAAGCAAGAACAGCCAAGCAGCGAACAGATGACGCGGGAAACAAATTCAAATCTAGATTTAAAGCCAGATTGAACAAATCAACGCCGGATTTTGGGATTAGAAAAAACTCTAGGGGTTCGAACCTCCTTCACTGCTTGCCTGAGAACTACAGTGTGGAATGGTTGTTCGTCAGTCGAAGGGAGCTGCATCTGCCACTCGCGAGACAGGGTTTTATCGGGTTATAATGGGAAGAATCTGCATACGTCGAAAATTAATTACTCATTTAATGAATATAATAAAAAAAAATTTCACCCATTTTTTTAATACCAAATATATTTTTAAATTTAACTTTTTTTTAATTCTTATTCTATTTCGAATTTCATTTCTTTCAAAATAACTACAAAAATCAAACGAGACCTTATACCATGATATTGAATAATATTTTTAATGCTATATAATATAAAAGAGTTGAGTGTGTTGTGTATATATAAGTATAAACTAACAAAATAATTATGGCAAAAATCTGTATTTTTATGGCAGAAAATAAAATAAAATTAAAATAATAATAATAATTTTTTTAAAATATAAAAATGATAATTTAATATCTCAAAATGTCATAATTTCCTTAAAATTTTTAAAAGCTTTTCTATTATTAATAAATTTATATAAATTATTAAATTATTCTTATTAAAAATAAACAATTTATAAATTTTATTTAAATATTCACAATTTTTTTTTCTTATATTCATAACAATATAACAATAAATAAAAAATTTAACACATAAAATTGTAATTTATTATTGTATATTGTGAAGATAAAAAAAAAAGTTATAAATATTTAAATAAAATTTATAAATTATTTATTTTTAATAAAAATAATGTAGTAATTTATATAAATTTATTAATAATAAAAATTTTTGAAGATTTAAAGAGAACTATAACATGTTGAAAAATTAAATTATCAGTTATATATTTTAAAAAAATTTTATTATTATTTTTTTAAATAATAATTTTAAAACATAAAAAGATAATACTATCCCCATCCACCCTCACACTATTTTACCCTCTTCTTCCTTGCAGCGACTTGATACAAAATTAACAATGAAGATTAAAAAATTATGTAATCCTTTTGATTTTTTTATAAATTACATTTTAAAAAATATATTTAATTTTATTTATAAATCATGTAATTTTTTATATAATATTTAAAATATATTTTTAAAATTATCTTTTATAAAAAAAATATAATATTATTTTTTAAATTAATTATATAAAAATATATTTAAAATTTTATACACCTTTATTTTTTATATTTTATTAAATTGATATAAATGAGGTTGGTAAAAATAATTTATAAAAAAATTAAAGAAATAAATTTTTAAAATAATTTTTAATTATGCAACCAAATCAAGAAATAATGTATTAATGTTTACGTGGAGAAGTTTAATGTATTCTTCTTCTTCTTCAAATCAATCTCCAAACCCCATGCCTTCGAACTTGAACCCAGATCCCACAGCTTAAATGTTCATAGATTTTATTCTTTGAATCCCAGACCCATCAAACCCAAACCCACAGCTTTGTCCGCAATCTTCTTCTTCTTCGAACCCCAAACGCAGCCAATGACGAGGGTGACGATGAGGAGTGGCGATGGACGACGCGGAAAAAGTCGAAGAGGGGTAGTGGAAAATTGAACAACGACAAGTGGGTATTTGGGTCAAGAGAAAAAATTTTCTAGGAAAATAAAATTTTCCTCAGTCATAGGCTTGGAATCCAATTTTCATTCTCCCTCCTGAAATTTGATTTGCAATAAGCTAAATTCCTCCCAACGAAACAAGAAAAGTTTCTCTTTCCTCCTCCTTTCTCTTTTTTGGAGCCCAAATTCCTATGAAGCAAATAGGGGTGTTCACGGGACGGGACGGGACCGGGACACCCCCGTCCCGTGTCCCGTCCCGAAAAAAATATTGGGACTGAATTTTGGTCCCGTGTCCCGTCCCGTCCCGAAAGTCGTCCCGTCCCGTTAAGAGTCGGGACGGGATCGGGACAAGATCGGGACGTCCCGCCGTCCCGATAAATGGAATAATGTGAAAAAAAAATCTGAATAATAATGTTTTTTAAAATTTTAAATTATATAATTTATTAAGTTTAAAATCAAAATAACGCAAGTACATAAATAACAATAATTTAAAATCAATTATTGAATTATATTAATCATAACTACATATTATAATAAAAAATGTAAGTGATCTTTATGCTATAAGATTAGCAACAACAGGCAAATCAAACACAACATTAAATAATTGTTCTTCTTCTTTAGTGAAGATGTATTAAGCCAATTACTCTTCTAAAAATAAGTAAGAAATATGTTATAAAGAAAATTTATTAAATAGATAGATATAAGAATAAATTATATTAATATAATTAATATATTATAAAGAAAGATATCACCATGTTTACTCCATGCCATTAAAATTATCAATATAAAACAACTTTAGTTTTAAATAAGAATTACAAGTATTAAAATTATAATTGATATAATTAATATAAGTATAGATTATGTTGATATAATTAATATATTTAAAATAAAAAATAATATATATAATATTCGGGACGGGACGGGACGTCCCGATGGTAATCCCGTGTCCCGTCCCGTCCCGCACTCCTTTCCTGTCCCGTCCCGTAAAGTCCCGTCCCGATTATTTTCGGGCCGGGACAAGACCCGTCCCGATATGATCGGGACGATACCGGGCCAATCGGGATGGGTCCGGAATGAACACCCCTAGAAGCAAACGAGGCTTGAGATTTTTACCGGGATTTTTTTTTTTCAATTCTCATTTTTTTCTAAGTTTCCCATATCCATTTCTTCAAATAATAAAAATGAACCGTAATTTTTTACTATGTTAATTTAAATGACAGAAGTGAATTTGACCAAAAAAAAAATTAAAGCAGATAAAAACATATTTTAATATATACCTATCAACGCAAAATGTACATGGATGGGGAAAATAATAATTCAAAATTTATAGGAGTATGAAACGAAAAGGCAATTATTATTTTACAAATTCAATAAAACCAATAAAAAATAGTTAAATCATTAATATTATTTTAAGAAAATTAATTTATTTTTATTAAATTCATTATTTATAAAAATACTTTCTCTTTTGCATACAACCTCTTACTCTACTTATAGAAATTTGTGAGAGGACAAACTTAGATAAAAATAAATAATAATATATTTTTTATGCAAGATGACTTGTAAAAGAGATAATCAATTTCTTCAAGAAAATGCCCTATATAAACTATATAAAATTGAAGGAAGTATGCGAGGATATGATTTTCATGAATGAAATGCAAGGACAAGGAAATTGCCCTAAGGGGCATTTTCATTTTCTGTTCAAATATCTATTGAACCTGTGTGTCTGTTAGTGAATGAAAGATGGTAACAACTTTGATCATCATGAACAAATTAATGTAACTGGATTGGAATATTCATCATTTTGGTTCATCATTAATTTTATCTGAACATATAACTACGTGAGCTTCGAATTATAAATCCACCATCACTTATGGGTACTTCGTACGTACCCATACGAAAAATGGAAAATGTCTCCTCCATAAGCAGAAAATAAATTGTAGTTCTCATAAATGATGAATTAATTTTGTACTTTTGTTTGGTGACTTGTATTTAATAGGAGGGAGAGCTTTCATAGAATGGAATTGGATCCGTGTTCAAAACTAGTATGGACATTTGCAAAGATCTGGGATTAAGGAAGATTTACATCTGCCTTGACTCATTACAATTAGAAGCTATAAACCTAATTTGTAGAGGATTGACTCACATCCATCCCTTTTATCTAGAAATATATAAAGTTCAGATGGCCATGACTGAATACACAGATATAGTATATAGTGCTGTCTTATGCTTCTCGATAAGCAAACCAATGTGCAAATTTTCTCTCCAAGATGTCTTATGATTATCCTCTTCAAGCTTCAATTATTTTTTATATTCCTAAAAGATGTGTGAACTCATTGTTGTATGACAGAAGTGGTTTGTCCACTTATCTGGCTCATTGTCTGTAATAACATTGTTACTTTATGCTCCCTTTCTCCGAATTTATAAAACATTTTTTTAAAAAAATTAAAATTTTAAAAGATAAGATACTTTTATAAAAATAAAATTTCATTAATAATACTTTTCAAATATTATATTTCCCATTATATTCCCTCAATCTCTTTAATATTCATTAATAAATAAAATATTAAATATCGTAGAATTTATTTAAAAAACTTTATTAGTAAACATGATTTTATTTAAAAGTATTTTATAATTTAAGATGGAAGTAACATTTTGTTTTTAACTAATTAGCTAGCCTTTGCAATTCAAAAAAAAAAAATTTGCAATTCAGAAAAAAAAAAGTGTCATTCTTCCTGTACTTTATTTTTAAGTAATTGATTAAGATTTCAGTCTTGGTAGTAAATGATGCATTAAATACATCCCAACAAGGATCACATATATTCCCGCATCATATTATAGGACAGGCATACGGCCATATAAAATGAAGCTTTAAGAAACTCGAGAATTACGAGGGGGGCATATAGTAGAAAACATCTCATATAAACATTGTCTCCCACAGCATGAAAGTATCAGAGAAGTTCAATTTTCCCGCTCTCCACAAGTGCCTTTATAGACTTATAACATATGAAGTGCAGGACACCGGGCTCCATCTCAAACAGCATCGACCTGCCATTTCAACTCAGTGAATTAATTTCTCAATTTTGCAATCAGAAGAATAAAACCAAGCAAATATATGTAATTGCCTGTCATCAACTGGCCCATCCTCAAGCTGGATGCCTGTGAGATACTCTTTGCTTCTGCACACTACAAATGTGTCTAGTGTTGGTTCTGGAACTGAAACGTACAAAAGAAAAGGTCTCATTAAATGTTTCCATTAGCACAAGAAAAACAAAAGGGGAGACTGAGGAAGAAGTCCCTGTCAAATGAACATGATTCTCAACGGGAACAATCCACATCCACAATATCTGATATATAAACTTCAGTGGAAAAACAAATATAGCCCCAGAATTTTTCCTAACACGAAACAGCTCAATGAATTTTGCCAAAAAGAACATTACAAATAAGATAGACCCGTAGCAAAAGCCCTTAGTGGTTATACATAACTACAACAAAACAGAAAATTTGAGATGGAAAATTTTCCGTCTGTCAAAAAGTTTGCAATGTTCCTATTTTGTGATGGAATAGTCTGTCACAGAATTCATTTCAAAACCTATATGAGACAGATTTCCCTAGATTTACGCTGCAAATTTAATTTTTTGTTGGAGACCAAAAGCACACATTAATTATAAGATCGCACCAATCTAAAGTGCTAATCACTGTTTAATTAAATGAACAATAATCTAAGAGGCATAATGACATGAAAGCTCAATCTTGGGACAAATTTCCGCTGCTCTCATGGACTGCATATAGCATTATTACAATAAAGAGAAGTTACTAGGCTAAGATGCATTTAATATCGTTTAAAACCTCATTAGAACCATCAGCATAGCTCTGCAGTATCACAAGATTTATGACAATGAAGGAATGATCAATACAAGGGGTATGTGCACATATTAAAAGCATATTCCCAAATATTGTATGTAACAAGTAAATGACTAAACGATGAGAAGAAAGAAGGAAAGAAGTGACATTTGAATCCAGAATCTCATCTAGAGATATAGTTATTTGCACTCCAGAAGCAAAGCTGCTACAAGCAAAAGGACAACAAAAGGACTGCGAAGTATAACCTCAAACTATGCGAAGTATAACCTCAAACTATGAGTTGAATACCCTCGGTCAATTTATCCCATTCCTATCCTTTGAAAGTATTTGCTGAGATACAAGATTTAATCATCCCAGCTAACATACAAGATATATACTATCCACATCCCCTATGCAACTATATCCTGGCACTAACTGATAATTTTCAGGCAAAGCAACTTTGACAGATATACAATCATGATTCACGCACAAAATGGATCTTAAAGGGATAACATATAGATGACAAAAACATAAACCAGCTTATAAGAATTTTAGATTACTCATGTCGTCCTCTTCACTTATTACAGATTGCTTCTGGAAAGATTGATAATTTTCGGGCAGCTTTGATAGAACACTATCCTCCAAGTGTTGTTTTAGATCTTCAGTACACCTGCAACGAAAAACTTATTCAGAAACCCAAATAAAAGATATGCTTTCAGTTCACATATTGAAATGAAATTGAAAGGGAAAAAAGAGAAGAAATTGCCTTTCCTTCTAGCGAAAATTTTCTCTTCTTTAGACAGCTTATTCCAAAGTTCATCAGTTTTCGCAATGTGGAAGACGAATTTTTCAATCTGCAATGAAAATTTGGTTATAACATCAAATAAAATACAATCTAATGACTACAACAATGAGCTCGGTCAATATTCTGGCTGACATGTCTTCAAATATGTCTACAATTATTGCTGGAGGAATCCTAGTTAACTCAACACCTCCAATATAGCTAGAAATGATAGGGAAAAAGATATTCAACCAGCAAAAATAAAAGGGGTATCACTGTAAGTTTAGATTTATTCTAACCATATGAACAAAGATCAATTGCCACATGACACCCACAAAATCCCATTCTCAAAAAGCGAGAAAATAGCTGAATGCCACCTTCTGAATGCGAATCCGGAGGTACGATCTAAGTAAAAACTGGGCTCTATCCAAGTCCATCTGATAGAGAGATATTGAAAGGGGATCAACGCCAGCGGCTGATTTCTCCTCCACTGTTTCTTCCTGCCCAAAATGAAAGGAGGGGGTGGGGAATGAGCTCCAAAAGTTTACGGTTGAATAAAAGGAGTAAACTGACAATGCAATCCTTGAATTGTTAAACCCATTCAGGTTTAGTCCCGTAAATCATTTAGTGTACAAATCAGCTCCTAAAAAATAAGAAAATTATAGCACACTTTTGTCAAATGACTAAGCATTAAAGCACCGACACCGAAGTATGCAATGGCTTTATTGCTTTTGGGTAGTAACTCTGCACCCACTAATACTTGGAGATTTAAACTCAATATGCTTAACATTTCAAGTAACGAGCTGTAAACTAATTTGCTCGAGGAAAGTAAAAGAGCATCAACAATTCAAAAACACCAGATTCATCAGGAAAATACACTGCCTTTAACAGTGACAACACCATCTAAGACGTATTTCAAACTTTCCACTGCAGAGGAGAAAATTCATGCACGAAAATGCCCTTTTGATTGAGATTAATCATAAGCAAAGAAAAAAAAACATCGATTGGAAACTATATGCAAACTCAACTTTAGAGTTACCAGACTACCAGAGGAGCAATTGTACATTGGTTTCCTGAGAGGCCCCTCTGATAACTCCCATGGTACAAAAACTAGTTCTAACGAATTTTCATTCTTGTCCCCGCAGGTTCTGAAAATAACAGAATCAACTTAACAATTTTGAAAATTTCAGCTTTAGGAACAGACCCGGCTTGACACCCAAAATAAGGATAATTTCTGCTTAAAATTCAAAGTTTTAAATAATCAAATAAAGATAGTAGGGTTTGGGAATACCATTAGTTGGATCTGCTCTTTAATGCGGTCAATCAGACCGGTCTCGAAACGAAGAATTTCGGGAGCCGCCTTCTCGTTACGCCATACTCTCTTGAGCAGCTCAACGTCAGTGGTGGAAAGCAAGGTCTCATAATCGTCCATAGGAAGCGATAATCCTTCTACCTGACTCGAAGCCATTGATCCAATCTCCCACTTCCAGACCTTCTTTCTTCTTCTCCTTTGGGGATTTGATGATGATATGTATTATGTTGCTAGGGTACTTGCTGTTTTATTTGGCGCCAAAATAGAGGGAGAAATAGCATTTAAAAAAAACAATTAAACAGATCATAATATGTTCCTTCTATTTTTTGGTGGTCAAAAAAATCAAAAAGTTCCTTCTATTTTTTAATCAAACTACAAAAGTTAAAAGTCTCATTTCTGCCGTGTAATTCGTGCAAGGTTGTTTTAATGTATCATAATTTAATGAAAATTTTCCTTTTCTTCCTCGTGGTCGTGGGCCTCAAATTGTCAACATCTTTTTAACCCCAACAGAAAAATGCAATGCCCCGCCCAAAAATGTGTCTCCAATTATAGCGGGAAAAAAAAAAATCAACAGTAGGCTAGAAACAGGCCAGATTTGTTGTTGTTCTTCTTTTTTTTGTTTTTGGCCCAAAGATTTGCTGAGCTCTGGATTAATGCATAATTACTTATTGCACTTATTTTCAATCAAATAATTAAAATAAATGGATGTTAAATCTAAATATTAATTAAAAATACTGATAATAAGAGCTACTTCCTCCATCCTTATATATAAAATATTTTTTAACAACTTATTTTGTCCTTGAATATAAGAGATGATAATGATATTTTTAAATAATTAAATAATTATATCTTCATTTTAAAAAATAAAATAGATTATTAATTGAATGTTTTCTCTACCATCATTATAATATTAATTATAATATTATTAGAGATAAAATTAAAAATTATTATATTTTTATATAAATTCAACTTAATAACAAACATTTATTAATATACAAAATTTAATTAGAGACACTATAAAAGGACAAAGGGAATAATTAGAAGAAAATATCGGCAAGCAAATCCACTTAATATAATTTAATTAAAAATAAGTATAACAAGTACATAAGCTTAAGTACCTCTCTTTTCGTTTGCATAATCTATTTTGTTTTTTTGACCAGCGCATAATCTATTTTGTTAATACGTTGAAAAATATAAAAATGTACACAAACTTTAAATTTCAAGAATAATATACAATCTATTGATCAATGAATATAGCTTTTATTTTTATATTTTGTAGAACAAATGAAAATTTGAAATAACTATAAATACCACATTATATAAACGGTAAATATGTTTGTATATATACTTTATGGACAATTTTTTTTTAGCTAGTATAGCAAACAAATTCACTCCTTTTTATCTCAAGAACAAAATTCATGTCCTTAAAAAAAAAACACAGAAATTTCCGCTAATATAATATTATTATATCATGCTTACTGTGGACTCAATCATTAAATCTATTTGCGACAACACATGGTGGATACAGAGGTTTTCCACTTTTCCGTTTACAGTTATGGGTTCAAAATGAGTGGGGAGAAATTTCCACGAAAAAATCAAGAATGGATCCCCTGGCTTTCTAAAATATCAGAGATTTTGATCTCCAAGGCAGGCTTAGAGCTAGCAACTCTTCCTCGAAGGGGGAAAGAGATAGAGAGAGAGAGAGAGAGAGAGAGAGAGAAGCTCAGGCAAAAATGGGTTTTACACAAGTTAGATGTCCAACTCATCCATATCTGCCACACGTTTGGGAGGTTTATTTGAGTCAGTCGGATCGTCCACCACGGCTGCTTCAGTTGTTGTCAACAGTAATGACACACTGCATTTACAAACAATAAAGTTTAATCAAATCTAAATATTTTATAAGAGAGAGTGTGCGTGTGGGTGGGTGGCATAAAGATGAGTATGTGGAAAAGATGGCTATGCACTGACGAAATTTCACCTGGCAGCATCAACCAAGGCTGTTCTAACAACTTTAAGAGGATCTATAATTCCAGACTTCACCATGTCAACATAAGTACCTGCTTCAGCAATCAGCACCATAACCTTTAATTACCAAAAGCAACAAATAATGACTTCAAAACAACTCTAGCTGCCCAGCACAAGTGTATAACCACTAAAAAAAAAAAAAAATCATATTGCATGCCAATATATGACTTTAGATTGCAAACAGTAAAGCAGCATCATAACAACAACAGGGTTGTGCCAATGTCCTTAAACAAGCAGTTAAACCAACATAATTAATTCAAATGTGAGAACGGGCAACTGAACAAGATGTCTCTTGATTCTGAAAATGGTTGCACAGAATGCTAACAGGAGAAAGTTCTAACCATATTAGGGCTTCACGTTTGAAACAAGTGAGAGTACAAACCTTTAGCGGCATCAAAACCAAACTTGTCATCGTCTTGTTCCAACAATTTCCCGGTAACTAAGGCACCATCAAAACCAGCATTAGAAGTTATTGTGAATGCAGGTGCCTGCAGTGACCAACATGATTAATCAGTAATGATTTAATCTAGAATGCCCCAAAAGAGGAATTGTTTAGCCGAAGAAACAACCTTAAGTGCATTCTGAATTATCTCTACTCCTCTTTTCTCATCCTCGCTTTGGGTTTGAAGGTTGTCCAATATTTTGCTGGCATATAAGAGAGCAACTCCACCACCTGATTAAAAAATATATATATTAACCAAAACAAATGGTAAAATATTTTGAGAAAGTGAACAAGAAAAAACAGCATATGCTACATGGCTCTCCCTCCCTACTTTTTGATCAAACAGCAAGAAACAAAAATGACTCACCTGGCACAATTCCCTCCTCCACGGCTGCTCTGGTAGCATTTAAAGCATCAGTCACCCTATCTTTCCTTTCCCCAACTTCTGCTTCACTAGATCCTCCAACCTGAGAAAGTTTGGTTCCATTTCCATGTGAGAAAAAGTAAACATGTTTATTATGACAGAGAGTATAAGGCTATGCGACAAACCTTGAAAATAGCTACACCGCCAGATAGCTTTGATAGTCGTTCCTGTGCTTTCTCTTTATCAAATGTGGCAGTGCTCTTTTCAATTGCTTCCCTGAGCTATAAAATGACATTCACAATTTAAACATCATGAAATGAACAGCCAAAAAAAACAAGTGGGCATCTTCAAGTTATGAAGAGGGAATGAAGTATATCTAATCAAAGAGGAAACAGTTAAATCTGGAAGACCATATAATCAAAGTATAGGTGATATTTTACTGCTATCAGATAGCGTCACTTCTGTTTGTGGCTGACACACCTAAGCCTTGTAACTTCTTAGCAACACTTCAATTATTTAGCAGGGCAAGTAACGAATACATATAGAAGATCATTTAGGTGAAAGTACAAGTAAAAATCTCGCACTATTTAAAGAAAACAACATTTTGTGAGCCATCATACCTGCTCACATCTATCTTCAATGAGCTTCTTATCCCCACCACCATGTAGAATAATAGTATCATCAAGAGAAACAGTAACCTGTTGCACCTTAAATTAGTTGGGCATTTGTTGTCCAAGGTACATAAGATTCCTCGTATTGCTTCTAGCCACAAACCTTTTTAGCAGAACCAAGCATTTCTAGCCGGACTTTATCAAGGGTCAAACCATGTTCTTCTGCAATGACCTGCTTTTGAACACGTTATTAATATTCAACTAACGCATAATCTATTCCAACCTGCTAGACCTTGGTGAAGCAATTCCTTAATCTTTATCAAAAACTTGAGGGGGGAAATCCACTAAACAGATCAACCGTACGGTATCTAAAAAATAAATGTGAGGGTAGAATATTCACCTCTCCTCCAGTAAGAATGCTTAGATCATCTAAACTAGCTTTTCTGTTTTCGCCAAAACCAGGAGCTTTTATAGCACAAACCTAAAATAAAAGAAATTTCATGAATATGGAAAGCCAGTAGATACAAAAAGTTCTCAGTGGGATACAGTACAAATTGACACATAATCACCTTAAGCCCAGCACGATGCTTGTTGAGTATGAGCATAGCCAAAGCATCACTCTCAACATCCTCCGCAACAACAAGAAGCGGCCTATGTTTCTGTTCAAAATTCAAATAGAAAACTAAAGAATAAGAAGATTCTAAACTATTATTTTACCAAAATTAAATTTGCAAATCAACACATTCTATGATTTTCTCAGCCACCTCCATTGCTAGCTCCAATATTTTCACCAGTGAGCTCATGTCTGATATTTTCTTCTCATGGATAAGTATAAGGGGGTGCTCCAATTCCTAACAAAATGAAAATTACAATTCAACTGATCATGAAACTCAATCCAATTTACTAAATCAAGTTGAAAGAAGCTTTTTATTTACATCATATACAATTGAATAAACAAAGAGCTTATGATAGCCAAAAATAAGGACGTGTAGTCATTAAAAAACAATAAATGCTGGAAGATCTTTAGCAATATCTGTAAATTAACCTTCAGCAGGAATAAGCTAGAATCTTGCATCCTTATTCTATACCACAGGATCAAATGATAGCAAGATAAGATTAACAAAGGCCTATCTTCTGGAGGAATTAACTTTACATCTGACAAACGGGACTCAATAATTAAGAGAAGACAATGAAGAATTCTGTCCCAAATATGCCATGACCAAATGCTTTTCAGCAAAACTATAATAAAAGTATAAACAACATATAAGTTCAACAATTTGAGAGTTTCTGGCAAAGATGTTAGCAGCTACATGTTGAATCTGAACTTACACATTTCTGGGTCATATGATCAGTAATAAAATAAGGAGATATATAGCCTCTGGCCAGCTTCATTCCTTCTACCACTTCCAACTCATTATGCAAAGTGTTCCCATCCTGCAGTGTTTAACCATAGTTTTAATAATCTGGCCTCAAATTTCCCCAGCTTTAAATGCACCAAGAAAAAAGGGCAAAGAATCTTACAGCAACAGTAATGACTCCCTCCTTTCCAACTTTCTCCATTGCTCTTGCAATAAGTTCTCCAATATCACGCTCTCCATTAGCAGATATAGTTCCAACCTAATAATCATGGATAGGAAATAGATGCACAACAAATATAATAAATAAATAAACTACTACAGAGAATAGCTGTTTTAAGTTATCTAGTAATTCCCATAGTCAACATACACAGTAAGCTCATCCAATCTTGAGAAAATAGAAACGACAAGAAGCAATAGTAAGCATAAAATTGTCATATGCAGAACATAATAGCAAAGAGCTTCTATTTCTGGGATGGGGATGTAGAGCCATAAAACCAGAACATGCAGATAAAGGAGCTGAATTTAAACAAGCAAACAAAAAAAACAAAAAAAAAACAAACAAACAAAACAAAACAAAAGGAAGGAAGAGGGAAAAAAGGTGTGCAAATCAAATTTATCAGTAACAAGCTTTAGAAGCTTATATATCTTGTCCACTGCCAAAGCATCCAATGTATATGTCCTCAAAGTTGATGATAGTAACAAAGTACACAAGCATAGACTCCATAATAATTTTCTTAATCAAAATTAAACTAGCAGAAAAAAAGTTTGTTTGAGAATCACTAGCACCTGGGTTATTTCTTCTTGCGTGCTAATCATTAATGCTCTGCTTTTCAAATCAGTAATTACAGCATCAACTGCTTTATTTATGCCGTTTCGCAAATCCATGACATTTACACCAGCAGCAATTGCTTTGCAACCTTCTGTGAGTATAGCCTGAGTAAGAACAGTCGCACAAGTTGTACCTGGAAATAGAGAACACAGGCCTTGTAATATCAGAAGGCGTCAAACATTAGCTACATATCGCCTGTCAAGGGAATAGGTAAACCACAGGTGACCAGAAAACTTGTCCCTGTTTCGCTCCCAGAGTTAAGAAAGGGATTAAAAACATTTAAGAGATTCATTTTCAAAGTTTATACCGTTATGAAAAATGTTGAGGTAAGAGTGACAACTGCAGTTGCATATAATCTTCTATTAAAACTTCTTTCTCACATTTGATCTATAGCTTTAGATCACTTAAGCAAGTTATGAAAAAGGTAATTTTCATGGACTAAAACTATTTCATGGATAAGTGTTCAGTAATTCGGATGAAATAGCAGTGATTTCAATTTCTGGCTACCAAAGAGCTGCCAAAGTGTTTAACTGATTTATTTAGTCACTAAAGCATTAAGGCATTGTAAAGCCAATTATTTATGCCTGCAGGTAAATATTGAATAAAAACAATCTCCCATTTCACATCATAGTATATTTATTTAAGAACAAAATTTCTAAGAAAAGTAATCACCATCGCCAGCAGCAGTATTGGTAGCCTTAGCCACCTGCTTCACAAGATCAGCACCAAGATTTTTGGCCTTGTCTTCAAATTTGACACTTTTGGCAACGGTCACTCCATCCTTTGTAATCTTGAGTTTTCCATGACTTTTCTCAATGATTACATGGCGACCCTAAACCAATCATTCAAAATGAAATGAAATGAGATTCGCTCCTGATCATTTCGAATTCTTCTTTAAAATGTTATCATCTACGGCTACTAACAACTTTTGGCACTAGCTTTTAGCCTCTAACTGGCATAAAAAATTGAAAAGTTATTCATTCGGAGGCGCAAATAATAAGGGCACACCCCCTAGCTATCAAAAAGGTTTCAGATTCGTAACACATACATAATGACCACCAGAGTTTACTACAACAGTCACCACCACAACTAGCTTGAACAGAGAAGAACCATTGATCCAAAAACAATACATTTGGTTGCACCCATAGAAAAAATAAAAAATAAAGATAAAAACAGTACCTTAGGTCCCATTGTTACTTTTACAGCCGCTGCAACCTCAGAAACCCCTTGGAGCATAGCGGCACGAGCCCCAATTCCAAAGTTGATATCTTTGGCCACATAATTTCTGTTGGATAAAATCCGATTATACACCTGCTCAATTAAAATTAAGAATTAAGGGAAAAAACAGACTAACACATGATCCATCCAGAAATCATCAGCCCAACTAAACAAGAGCGCTAGTTTTAGTAAACAATATTGAAGAAATACATTCTATGATCGCCCAGAAACGAAAATCTAACCATTTTAATAGAATCTCAAATGATAAGAACGAGAAGACAAGAAAGACTCAATCTGTAGTTTTGGAAGGGAGAGTGACCAGGAGTTGAAAAAATTGAGACGCAAATGAAATAGATAAAACTGGAGAAAGAAGGGGAGATTCTTACAAGCCTTTTGGAAGAGGAGGAGCTGAAGGAGGAAGCTAGTTTGGAAGCTACTCGATGCATTGCCAGATCGAAAAATGAATGCAATGAAGCAAAGGAACGGAAAGAATGGCCACCACCAGCAAGTGCAACTATATCAATAGGGCTTTAGGGAGGGTTTAGGTGCCTCCTGTTTTCTCTTTTCTTTTCGTTTCGTCACCTAGAATTATCCGATGTTTTTTTAAAAAACAAAAACAAAAACAAAAACTGTATTTCCAGCAGTCCAACATTGTTGCTGGTTGTTAAATTCGTAACTTTAAGTAAATTTATTATAAAAATATAAACTCAAAATCTAGATTTGGATCGCTTTTGTTAATAAAAACCTTTCAAAGTGTATAATTAAATAATTAAAATATAAATATAACTATAATTTAATTTAAATATATTTTAAATATAAATCATTAAAATTAAATCTATCTATATTTATAAAATTATCATACTCAATATAGAAATTTTAAAATTGGACAATTTATTGTAGGTATTTTTTGTTTTTTTTCTTTTATTAATTTAGTTTTTTTTAGTTTTATTTTTTTTATTAAACTAGATTCTACTATTTCTACAAATCAAATTCTACATAATTTATATTTATCTTGTTCTATGAATTTATAAATAAATTAATATGATTTTATAAGTTAGAAACGTAAAAATAATAAACTCATAGAGTCATCTTATAAATTTAATTGAATTTTATCTAGTTCGAATTTATAAGTAAATTAACACAATTTTATAAATTAAAAATATAAAAATGATAAATTCATAGAGTCAACTCAAGAGTTTGATAACAATAATTACAAGTATTTTTATTCAAAACACTATATTAAATGTGCGCACTTTTTTAATAAGAATTGAAATATTAAGGTTTATTAGAAATACAGTACATTAATGTATTAGACTGGAGATTTGAAATTTAGTTCATTACATTATAAGATCCCTTCACTCCTTCAATTTTATTTTTAGTTAATAAGATGTGAAAAGAAAATTTTTTTTAAATTCATAATATTAAAATTTAAATTAATAATATCATGTCATAGCAAGTAGATAGAATTTGAATTTTAGCATATAATATTTAATTAATACAGTCTACGCTTTATGCTAATCAAGAAAATCCCATAAAAGAGAAAACCACATGTGTTTAGCATTGTAGTGACATATTATACATAAAAAAAATATATTAAAATTAATAACCATTCTATCCCATTCATTCTCCACCCCCCCCCCAAAAAAAAAAAAAGAAACAAATTATATTCCATTCATAATTCATTCTCTTGTATCTACATTGCCTGCCACACAGTACTCAATCAGCTCTTTTGGACAACCAATATATGCCCTAGATTGATATTTGATATTTGATATATTGACTTTCTTCGTCACACACACGCATGTATATTTCTAAACTTGAATACTTCATGATGTGATTTCTCGGCCCATTTCTGTGGTAGTATGTAATAGACTTCCTTTGTCAATAAAAAAGGCTGAGAAGTGGGAGAATCTTTTCTGTCTGAATAAAATTCGGCAACTCATTATTTTGCTTTTGTTTTTTTGGGCCTGAAACTCATTGATAAAGTTTAATGTGATAATAAAAATGCAATCCTTGGTTTTTTGTTTAAATAAGTTTACTTTTCTATTTACTTTAAACATGGTTGATACTTTGGTTCAAAAAAAAATGGCTGATTCAACTAATTTTTCTTTTTTGGAAACGAAAGTCAACTTTATTAAATTCAATTTAAAAATTGACAAGCCGTTAATTGATGATAATATCTGAAACTCAATGAAATATTAAAAACTGATAAAAGCCCGTAACAAATTGATAGTTTAGTTGGAAACTGAACGGATCGCAAGGAACTCAAACTGCAATTTCAGGTGATTAATTATATTAGACAGAAGACTTTAAAAAAATTGAGTTTAATTTGCTTCTCTTCTTATATTAAATATTAAAATATTATGTATCCGTTCTTTGACAAATATTTCTATAAATAATTAGAAAGGCGCTTTAGAATTCTGTCTTACGTCCATCTCAAAAAAAAAAAAAAAACCGCGAATGAGAATTGAGAAGGAAAAAAAAAAAGAATATATATAGTATTGTTATTAAAATATTTATGTCATTTAATTTTTACCAAAAAATATTTATTTAATTATTCAATTAATACAGCTTGTTTGATTACCAGTTAGATGACCCAGCAAGCTTTGGGCCTGTTTGGATACTCATTTAGAATCAATTTTGGGTTCAAAATCATGGTTTTAAAAATTTTTATCCAAACACCCCAATTTTCCCAAACTCCATTTGATTTCCAAAACTCCATTTGGAATAAGCTAAAATTTGTTCCATTTTAAAAAATCAATATCATAATCAATTTTTAAAAATTTATCCAAACACCATCACATTCTAATAATCAATTTTTTCCTTAATCAATTTTTTTCAATTAAAATCCAAACACACCCTTTCTAGTTTCTACAAACCCAGTTGTTAAGAAATTGGGTTTTGGATAACAAATCATTAAATACAATTAAAAAATGAAAAAAAAAAACAGAGAGAGAGAGTTAACAACCATAAAAATACTCCCATTAGTCCTGTTTACTATTTATAAGATGGAAAAAGAATGATATTTTAGTCATGTTTATAAAGCATGTTATTAATATTTTATTACAAGTCTTTCTTTTACTCCTATTAAATGTTGGAGAAAGGAAATATATTATTAAAATGTGTATACTTATTTCTTAAAAGATGGAATTAATGGTAACTAGGCTCAAAAAAATAAAAACAAATAAATTTCAGGGTTTCAATTGCAAATAAACGTAATTTTTTAAATCAATATCTGCAACTTGTTCTTTTAAAAATTTTTGTTAGAAACCTAGCTGTCATTGAGTCCTTTTTCTAGGACTTCATTGTAATTTTTTCTTAAATTTTTAAATATAGTTAACAAATTTTAAAGTTTTCTCAAGAGTGCCTTATAGAAAAAACTACGAATAGTTAAAAAAAAAAAAAATTTGCACACGTGTCCGTCTAGTGAAAGCAATCAAATTGCAAATTAGAGTACTGATTAAATGTAAATATCTCTTCCAAATAAATTTAAATATTGATTCATTACATTATAAGTCATTTAACCTTTTCTACTAGACCCAATTGGAGTCTTGGAGGGGAATATGGGGAAGCCGGATATTATATATTACTTGTTATGTTGTTGTTGTTTTTTTTTTTTTTTACTTATAGAGACCTGGTAACAAATTTAAAATATTTTTTTATAATATATATGATCTCAAACAATGAAAACATCAAATCGAATTAGTTACAAACTTGAGCGATAATTTGTGATTATAAACGTTAGCAAAAAAAGATAACTTGTGATTATATAGAATTTGAGAAACTTTTTTTATTTTATTTTAACGGTCATAATTAAAATATATGTGTCTTTAATTAATTAATTATTGTGCTTTCCCTTAATAAAAGAATATTGTGTGCCTAAATTTATCCCATTTTCAGAAGTGTGAGAAAAGAAAAATGCTATTTATAAGTAATAATGACACAAAGCATATAATAATATAAACAAACAAAGCAATAACCAGCCAATCAATCTGTCCCTCTGAATCTCTCTCTCATTATAATTGTATTATTCCCACACAATTATCTCTCTGAGAGGTTTGTCTTCAACAAAGCCCAGAAATTTCAGGAGATCCATCTCTGATCTTCTTCTTCCTCATCCTCAGCCTTCCCCGCCGGAGACGCTCTCTCCTTCTTTCTCTCTGAAACCCTAAAACCTTCTTCGCTCTGCCATGAACGTTCGCAACACCAACAATAACACCATCATCACCAATAATCAGGCCTGTGCTGCTTGTAAGTACCAACGTAAGAAGTGTGCTCCTGACTGTATTCTCGCACCTTATTTCCCTCACGATCGACAACGTCAATTCCTCAACGCTCATAAATTGTTTGGTGTCCGTAACATCACCAGAATCATCGAAAACCTTGACCCTCCCCGCCGCAACGAAGCCATGAGAACCATCATTTATCAGTCTGACATGCGTGCCACCGACCCTGTTGGAGGATGTTTAAGGCACATTCAAGACCTAGTAGCCCAAATTCAGTACCATGAGGCCGAACTTGAACTTGTTCTTCAGCAGCTCGCTGTGTTTCGTGCTCAAACTCATCGTCATTCTCATTATCACGAGGTTGTCGATTCTTCTCCCGATCCTTCCAGATTGTGTAGCCCTAATATTAATATTATTGCGCCAGTACCATCACCGGTTTCTCATTATCAATACATTCAACAACAAGGGCCGATGAATATGATGGTAGTGAATAAGGAACATCATGGTAATAACAATAATAATGTTCCTAGTGATTTGCGAGACGATGTTAATTATTGTATTGCCCAGGATTCAATGTCTTTGTCGTCCTTGTCGTTGCAGAACAGCACTAAGAATGGGGATGAACATAGTGGTTATGTGGGTGATGAATTGTATAGTGATCATAAGTCTTCGTCGTCATCTATGCTTGACATTCATCGTGATGACAGGTTTTGAATTACCTCAAGAATTATTATTATTATTATTAGTGGAATAATAATGTTGCAGGTGTATTGTGTGTTTTATCATCGTTAGTTTTAAATTAAGGAACACAAAGTTTTGCAATTTATTTGAAATTTTCCTTCAATTTCATTTTAAAATTTGTGCTTTAACGCATTGGTCTTCTTCAAATTTGGTTCAGAAAATATATAGGTTATGCAACATCCAGGTTAATATAACACTAGCCCCTAAAATATGGGTTTATTTGGGGACAACATTGTTTTAGTTTCTGGGCAAAATCAACCTTTTACTTTCATTGATTCTTCATTCTCTGATTAAATTCAAATTTTAGAGTTTAAAATGGATCCCTAAGCAACACGTACGAGATGCTAGATCTAGTTAATTAATTTCCATGATCATTCAGTTTATGATTATCGATCAATAAATAGTGGTGCAAGTTGTACTGTGAAAGCATCAAAATTAAAGTTTCTTTAAATGTTATCACAATCAGGCTCCAAAAAAAAATGTTATCACAAAATTAAATGATAATATGTGTGTGACAGGAAGATTGAGCTTTAGCATCGATTAGTATATTTGCATCTCCAATTAATTATGATACAAATCCAATCCAATTGAACAAATTAAAATAACCTATAATGTACAAATTACAATTATGATACATTGATACTTTTATTTTTAAAAAATACAAGATAGGGTTAAAGAACAAAAATGTTCAAGAATTATTTTCAATAGAAATGTTCAATATTCTTAAGTTAACAAAATTTTGCATGAGCATGATGAACTCTTTTAATGGCTTAACATCCGTTAAGATGAAAAATTGAAAATTATTACCCTTTAATCCTATAATGTATAGAGTTGGATAGAAAATTGAAAATTATTCTTGTATGGGTCTTTCTTTGTGCCAAAGAAACTTCGTTCCTACCTTTTTATTTAATCAAACATAATATTTATTTTTTAATCATTTCTAAAAAGATTATTTTCTAAAACAAATTAATCCTTTTGCTTTAAATATATTAGTTTTTCCATGTCATATAGAAGATAACAAAATATAATAAAAAAATCTGCAAACAATTTACAACCTAAAACCATGAAGTATTTTAATTTAATAGTAAAATATATTAGCAAAAAATAAAATATTTAATTTTTGGGAACATAAGAAACTTATTTTATAAAAAAAATATTTTTTGGGCAAAAAAAAAAAAAAAATCTTTTATTTAAAGGAAAATGATAAAAAGATATTATGAATAAAAAGATTAAGAGGTAAATAACTTTTATACCTTAGAATTTCTCTCAATTATTGATTTAATTTTTAAACTTGAACTTAACATAGCTCAGTTCATCCTTGTGATTTAGTATGTTAAGAAATTATAATAATTGAATTATATCAAATACAAAAAAAATATAAGAATTGAGTTGTTCATCATCAAAAAATTATAAGTATTGTATTATTACACGTCAACATTTAGAAATTGATGAATTGATAATTGAGGAAAAGTTTAGAAACAAAAAATTATATTTTTTTCAAAGATTACTATTGCAACCTTGATCAGAATTTAATCTTAAAAAATCTTGAAGTAACAACTTCAAAAGATAGATTTATAATCTAGAAGTACAGAATACATATGAAAAATTAAAAATAACATGTTCATACCTTTTATATGTATATTGAAAAAATATCGGTGCACATTGATATCAAATACAACACTAACACAAATATGTCAAGCAATTTAAAGTATCAACGCACAATAAAAAATAACTATATAAGTCTTTGGGAGCTACCACAGTAAATATATTTTTTTGGTAGAATATCACTTTAAATATTTAACTTCCCTTAAATGAACTTAATAAATTATAGTAAATGCAATAAATTATGGTCACAACTCAATAAATGATTTAAAGAATCGTTTCTTATCATCTTATTTACCATACCTTATGACTTAAAAATTATAGACTTATAATATTTTAATTACGAAATTAATAGTAAAAATAAAAAATAATATATTAATTTAGACAATAATATTTATATCAGGCCAAATTATTTTCACACCATAAACAAAAGATTATCTACTCTCATTCTTCAATTTTTGCATAATATACTATTAAATATTCACACAAAGAGGATTGAAAACAGAATTTGTCAAATTGGGCACAAAAATAAGAGGGGGAAAAAGAACTTCACAATTTCCTCTGGTAGCAATCTTTATCTGCTGTACCATTTCCAAATCTTGAACCTAACGTCAACCTTGTACTTGGTGTTAGAAGTCATTGCCATTGTCAACTTCTTCTTGGCGGTCGAAACAATAGCCCTGATTCCTTCACAAGAAGCTTGAAGTCCTACCTTTGGTGTGATCAATCTTTCCATCTTTGGCTTCACCTTCATGTCCAAGTTCACCTTCATGTCCAAGTTCACCTTCAAGTCCAATCTATTTTTGCTCTGCAAATCAACCTTAAATTAGCTAGCAGATTCACCATCCAACACTATACCATTGCCCACAATCAAAGCCCTCAAGAGCATTGTTTGTAGCATCCTAGAAAATTAACCTCAAATTAGCAAAGTTAAATGAGGTTGATTTAGTTAATTAATGTGGCATGTGGTTATAGAGAATTAATGAATGTTTTGAGTTTTGGTTTCAGCCCTAGAATTGAGTTTAGAGTAGATTAGGACACTTAGACCACAAAATGGGAGAAAAATAAAGAGAAATGGATGTATATCATATACCATAGCACGTTGCATAAATGTGAAGAGGAGCTCTATACCATATGCCATGGCACGTGTGACATGCACCACGGTGTACAGGCTAAATTTGACAATAATAAGGTCTAGTTTTAGTTTAAAAAACAAAGAGAGAATAGAGGTTTAAGCAAGAGAACAAAGAAGAACACTAAGGGCTCTACTAAAGATTGAAGATTTGAAGCTTTGTGAGCATTTTGGAGCTTTCAATCATTTAAGGTAAGTTTCTCAACCCCTAATTTTCCTTTCTCTTCCTTATAACAATTTTGAAAGTTAGAGCTTGATGGTAGAAGTGATTTTCAAACCTTTGAGACTATAGATCTAAACCGATTGACCTAAATAAAATGAATAAGAATTGTTTAAGGTATATAAACTTAAGATTTATGAGTTTACAAGTTTTGATAGCTAGGAAGGCATTAATGCCCAAAATTTTAAAATAAATAGAGAAGTTGGAGTTTATTGGGAGCCATTATGATGGTTTGAGAATTTAATAAAGCTCGTGGGAACTCAAGTGAGTTAATGAGCCCAATGGTTGAGCGTAAATGTTGGACACAAGGGCGTTGGAATATTAAAATATTGAAATAGGAAATTAAGATATTGTAAATGATAACATTGATGATTATGGACTTGATTAATCATCCCTTGCACAGAATGGCTTGAGGTCAATTTTTAAAAATATTTATGAGAGGTAAACCTTCGACCACTTAAAGGTTTAAGGTAACTGGAGGAATATATTTTGTGTAGTTGTGTGTCAATTGATTATTTGAATTCCTATGTGATATGTTTTCAATATGGATAGTTGAAATTCCTAATTTCCATTATGTAACATGTTTTATAAAGTACAATTGAGGCTATGGTGATTTTGTAAATTATGATACGAGGATAGCATGAACAAAATCATATGTTATATCATGATAATGAGAAATTTATAACAACTAATTGATAATGATGATTGTGATATGAGAATGAGGGAATATGTGATGGTATATGTGTATGGAGTAATGTTGATATGTGAAAATATATGTTGATTATGTTGACAAAATGGCATGGATTTGCACATTATGCTCACATGTTATAACTTGAAGAATATCTATAAATGAGCTTGCTATTATGAATTGTAAACATGTGAATATGTGAGTATGAGTCATTTGTATGATCATATTAGTGAGAGTTCGCCTAATGGGGAGTAGTGATAAAATTCATATGGTATTGGCTGCTTATCATTAAAATCGAAAGCTAGTCTAGTTACTAACTATTAGATTGGGAGGTAGCCATTGTCTCAATGTTTGTCGAGAGACCATCTCATTATTTGTTGAGAAACTCAAACTTAGCTATCTTTTCTTGTTCCCTGAGGAGACTAGCTTAAGATTTACGACATCTCAGAGATTTAAAAATGGAGAAAGTCATAGTCCAAGAGTAAGAGTAGTAACTTAGTCGAGTTGCTCCTCACAATTGGTGAGCTTGAATAGTCCATTCACATGAAAAGAACCCTATTTGATTTATAGCCCATGATTTCAATGGGTATAAAGAGCATATAAAGTTAGTTCGATCATGCACATTATCTGACGTGTCACATAATTGTTAAGTTTGTGACAAGTTGTGATATTTGATTGTGCTATTATCACATGGTTGTTATTATTATAACAATGTGCATTGTGATATTTGATTAGGCCATTATCATATAGTTGCTAGTTTATGGCAATGTGCCTTGTGATATGAATTTGTGAAAAAATAAGGATATTATGATAATATGAATTTATACAAATATAACTTGAGATTTATGAAATTTGTGATTGTATGCATTATACATGTTTTGTTTTAAAAAATGTCAATTAATATCTAATTGTATAGGGTAGAGAAACCTTAATTACTAATTGATTGTACTCACCTCTCTTTCTTAATATTTTATAGGCTCTAACTCATGTGTAGATAAAGAGAAAGCTTTTGAGGCATAGGGATTGACATTCTTACTATATAGCCTCATTTTATTATTAATGTGTAATTTATGATGATATTTACCAACTAGGGATTGCATTTTGCTATACTTGTACTATGTTATTTGCATGCCGTAACTGTTGTATTTTGGGCCCTGGAATTGTTGTATGAGAAAATTGGTTATTTGGAATAGGGCCAAAGATACTAGTGCTAATAGAGAGGAAAATATGATATTGAGGTAATTAGAGTTAAGAAATTAAATGCAAAGTTAAACCTCCCCCTCCTATTTTAAGTATTAAAGGGGTTGAGAAGTCAAAATAAGATTTTGTTGTCAGTGTGTGTATGTGGTGTGTTGCACAGGTGATCCTAAGTTCATTGAGTATGGTCTAAGTGTTAATAGTAGCTTTTGGTACATGTGTAAGGTTTTGGACACTCTTGTTATGTGAAAAAGTGTGAAAAGTTGAGAAAATATATTCGAGTATCCAACTTCCTTCAGTAAAATTATTTGGGAGAAAAACCCATGCCACTAGCTAGGTTATAAAAAGCATTTTCTATAAACACCTAGATTGCCTCAGTCAGTGATAAATGATAATTTTATATATTTTTATCCTTTTAATTTAGACTTTTAAATATGTATTTGAGACTAATTAAGTTTAATTAGATATTATTTGATTTTATCAGCCAATATTCAATTTTTGGATTTTAATTAAATAAATCTTTGATTTTAATATATAAATAATATCTTTAATATTTTTGGATAGTTGCTATTTAATTTTATCTTATTTGTGCAAATTTTTTTAGACTCAATTTGAAAGATATTGATAAAAATTATTTTGGATAAGAAGAATATGAGCATACTTGGATATCAATTCAAGAATCAAATCTTTAAAATTTTGTTTGAATTTATTTTGGATTATTTAGTATAGTTTTCAATTAGGGTTCTTTAGGGTAATTTAATATTTTTAATAAATTATTAGGTTTCATTAGAAAATAAAGAAAGAGAGACGTAACACAGTGTGTGTGTGTGTGTGTGTGTAAAGCAAGCCACAGAGGAGAGGAACGACTGGGACAGGAGAAAAGAAACAGTTAGCGGCGAAGAACAGTTCATGAGTGATGGTCCCTCATTTTCTGGTGCAGTGCTATCTGGTTTTTAGTTTTATGAAGAGCTAAATTGTTAGTGTGATCAATCACAAACCATAATCTTAAATTTTAATCAGAGTCTTTGATATTTAAGAAAGATTTTATTTTAGTTTTATTCTAATTTACTCTTCTTCACTCTACCTTTGAATTTTATGTTTTAATTACTATTATTGTTTAGGGTAGTTTTATTACATGATTTTTGAGTTATAAATTTTATCTAAAGTTTTGCTTATTGATATAGCATCGTAAGAGTAATTTGCTCTGACTTAGGTGATTATCCATGCTTTATTTCTAGTATGGTTAACTTAGAATAGTTGTTAAGTTGTAGGTTGAGGGAGATTTCAATTAATCAATAACCTAATTTATTGTTTAATTCTTGAATGATAATTTGAGAAATATATGATGAAACTAGAATAATAAAGTTAAATAAAATTAATTTATTTTGTGGACAAGAAATATTAAATTTAGGTGATTGGATTATGATTGATTGTGCTACTTGTGCTTGATAATTTTCTCAATTGAACTTGTTTTGATTATTTAATTTTAATTTACTTTTTTTAATTAATTTCAGTATAAAAAAATCCCACCATTATTTACCTTTTTATAATTATAATTTAAATAATTACTCTGTTGACTATTAGGGAGACGACCTAGGTTGTGCTTTGCTGCAAAATTTAGTTTTTATTAATTTTGGTGCTATTTAACTATAGTGTCAGTCAAACATTAGACAAAGAAATAAGGTATACCGAAAGTTGGCCCATTTGACAACAGCATTGCTGTCAATTCTGTGCAGCGTGTTACAACATGTTACACTAAGAGAAGCATGCTACGGTGCATACATGCCCTGCCATGGTGCCCACCTTTATTTCTTGATGTCTTGTTTTTCACAATTTTCTTGCAATACTTTTGGTGTAAAATGGCATCCTATGCTTCCGCATTTATTTTAAACACTTAATTAGATTTATTAATGTCCCTCTGATGATTTGAAAACTTGGGATTCTAAATTTGCAAAAGAATACAACTTGATATTTAAAGTGTTTTGAAATGGTTAACTATGGTATGGTAATTCGTTTAAGGTTTAATCCCATGATTACTCAGGAGTATGTAATAAGAAAGTGAATTAGTAAGGGTGATCTTACACTTGTTCTTCTTGCCATAGTCAAATGACAGTAATCTCCCATTGTCGATGTCAATAGCACTGAGGATTACCGAAATTGAGATCATTTCAAACTCAAAGGTGACCTTCTTGTTATGGTTTCTCATGGTGATATTGAGTTTGAATTTGGAGTTAAGTGCAAGAGAGGATCTATTAAGGTAAGAGAGTTTGAAGGAGTCGATAGTGAAAGAAGGGCATTTTTGAATCAAGTCATTTGATATTCCAAAAATTCATGTAAAATGATCTATATTTAGAATAAACTTCTTTCAAAACATGACTTTTAATTTAACATTTGAGAAAGCATACTTTATATAACCTAACTTGTGAACAGTGTTATGTTGCTTGCATTAATGGATTGTGCTTTTTGAGTATTTCAAAGTATAATTAATATGATTTTTCTACATGTGAAATTTTTTTTAATTAAGATGTTCTATTAAATAAGGTAAATTTGAAAAGAATGTATAATTTTAAGCATCATTAACCAATTTTTTGAGAATATATATAAATTAGTTAAAATTGCCTTATAATTATTCTAAATTGATGGAGTATATTATGAGTCACAATCAAGGAGCTTTACAAGTGAAATGTGATTTATAAGTTCAAAAAATTCTTCTGCCCAATAGACTAGTCTCTTAGTATGGCTCCTCTTTTGGATTGTTCTCATAATGTTAATATACTTTCATTGAGAGGCCTATCTCAACTACTTATCATAGCATTGGCATTGTTATGATCAGTTCATACCAAGGAGCTTCATAAGTCACAAGTGAAGTTTAGTTTATAAGTTTAATGACTTTTTCACCTAATAGACTAATTTTTTAAGATAGATTCTTCTTTTAAACTTATGCTCATAATTACAAAAAAGTAGGTTATGTGATAGGTGTATATTTTATAATTAAATAGGTATAGATATTGGTTTGGCTTTGATTATATTTATTAAGATTTCATATCTATTTAATTAATATTTATATATTTTCCTCTTATCATTTAATTATAGGATGAGAAATAATTTTGCTATATATGTGTGTGTAAAAGAGGAATGACGTTATCATTTGAAATCTCATTGTATATACATATATATGCTTAAAATAGTAATGAAAGAGGAGATGCGGGAGACATGGAATTCACAAAAAGAAAGAGACATACCCTACATCAACTAGAAATAAAAGGAGGAGCCTTCACTTTAACTATAAATAATCCCCTCCATTAAGAGGAAAGGTATCCAATCACTTATCTAAGTATCTTAAGAACTTTCTTTGAAATATTTGAAGCCCGTAAAAGCATTTTAAAGGCTAAAAGTAAGATCTTATTGATGAGTTCTATAAATCATAATTTTTTCTTTTCTACTCCTTAATTTTTTGTGTGATCATTTTTCATAACTAAAAATTTTAGAACGATGTTATTTAATTTTATTATATGTTTCTAAACATTCAGGTAGGGATGTAGCCCAACTAGGAGACTATTTTTTATTTTCTTTGTTTTAACTCTTTGCATTTATATTCATGAATATTTTTTCTTTTTTTAATTATATTTAAATCTATTGTTCTTCATATTGATTTAACTGACCATCATTTAATTAAATCTATAGGTAATTTTGATGAATTGAGAGGTAAAGAGAGAATCTAAATCTAAACAAATATAATAGATATAAATAACTGGGCTATAGATAGTTATAAAAATTTATGGTAACTTAAACTATAGTTTCATGATTTAATTAGTTATTTGGGTATTGTGGAAATAAATTTAATGCTAATTAAAAAGGGACTAACAATTTGAGAGAATATTAGAACATTTTAGAAATAATTGTCACTATAATATTTAATTAAAGAGTCAACTCAAATAGTAGAAAACTAGTAACCTAGAGGATGTATCCTAATTCTCAACGTTTCAAGTGATTATATTTTTATCATCATCATTTTCTTGATTTATTTTCATTTTTATTTTTTATATTCTAATCAAATCATCTATTTTATCTATTTTTTGAACTATTAATTATTTATTACTTGATCTCGTCCACTTGTGAGAGTGATCATTCTACAAGGATGAAAATGCAATGAGAGAATGGATGCAAAAATAAGAAAAATGCAATGTCTTAACATGTGAACCCTATTTGAAATCTCCTAATTAAATGGCCACTCATAAGTTATAGTTTGTGTGAAAGGCTGTCAAAATTTGAGGTAGCTTCCATTTGATACTCAAAATACATAGACCAATATACTATCCTTTAAAGGAGGGCAAGATTTGATGGAACAACTCCAATGAAAAAGTGAAGTTACCATAAACATATTTCTTTAAATATTTGAAGCCTATTAAATTTTTCATAATATTTTTATTTCTTTTCTGTATAGATAAAATATCAATATGTTCATTCAAAGTTTCTATGCATTGGAATCAATATCATATCTAGGTTTTTGCTTCACATTCTAAACAAGTGATATCAAAGTTTGATTTCATCTGAATTTTATGTAAAAAAGACATCGTTAAAAGTTGATAATTGTCTATATGGTATCAGAACTTTATTTTTTTAAAAATTATGTAAAAAAAGGCATCGTTTCATATAAGTTTGAAAAGAATTTAGTATCTGATACTACTCATTCAACTTAAAATATTTCATTTAAAAAGTTTCCTACTAGAATGTTTGTCTCAATGGCAATTTGCCCTAAGTAACATATTATGATTTGAGTAAATAGGAGGAGAAAATATGAGACAATTAACTAAGATAGACATCCTATTAAATATGAGTAAATATAAAAATAAATTGTAATTTTAATTAAAGACAATGAATTAACTCATTAGGGAATATGATTTAATCATATAAAAGTACTTTATAATATTGAACAAGGAGAGTATATATTGGGACTGCATCATAAGTTGTAAAGTTTTATATGCTAGTATATCATAGTATTTTATTTTATTTTCATTACATTTTCTTCTGAAACAGCAAATTAAATAAAAGATCAACTTATTATTTGTTGGCCTACTTTCCGTGTCACGCTTGCCTATATTCCCAAGTCTTTGAACAAATTAAAACCATATATATGGTAAATGAGAAATGGTCTAAATTAACTAGCTTAATAATTTGTATTGTAAAATTGAAACATAAATGTAAAAGAATGGAGATCTATCGGTCAAAATTCTAACCAATTTGACCAATTCTCTTTTTGATTAATTCTGAAAAGTTTTAAATGGATACCAATTAATTAATTTTCATTTGATTCAAATTTTGATGACGATGTGTTATATACTAGTCTTGAATGTTATAGTATCACTTTTTATCATATCAAAACAAAACAAGTTATATCATAATTTTTTTAATTAAAATTGAATATATTTTCATTTTTAACCCACATTAACACAGCAAATGTTCTCTATATATGCTCATTGGAAATTGCAATAAGAGCGTTTTTGAATTAAAGGCATTTGATATTCCAAAAATTCATGTAAAATGATCTAAATTTAAAATACGAAAAAGTATGCTTTATATAAGCTGACTTATGAACAGTTTTATGATTTAAAATATTCAATTTGATGGTTATTTTATTATGTAAGACATTTTGAGTATTTCAAAGTATAATTAATATGATTTTTTTAAAAAAATATCTTTAACTATGGAGTGTAATTAATAATTATTTCTAATTTAAACACTCTAATAAATAGAGGTTAAATTTGAAAAGAATTTATAATTTTAAATTTCACTAATGAACTTATTGAGTATGTATATAAATTAGGTAAAATTGCCTTATAATTATTCTGAACTGATGGAGTATGTTATGACTTCCAATTGGGGAACTTTACAAGTGAAACATGGCTTATAAGTTCAAAAAATTCTCTACCCTATAGACTGGTCTTTTGCTATGTCTTTTTTTTTTTTTTTTTTCGAATTGTGTTACATAGGGAGCTACTCATTATCACATTGGCATTGTTATGAGTTCCATACCAAAGAGCCTCACAAGTCACAAGTAAAGTTTAATTTATAATTTCAAAGGCTCTCTTATCTAATAGATTAGTCTTTTGAAATGAATTAATTTTTTATATTTATGCTCATAATTATAGAACATATATGTGTATAAGTTTTTTTAAAAATAAATTGACCCCATATTGCACATGTAAAATTCAAGTATAAGTGCTATGGTTGATAATTATGATTAAGATGTATAAGTTAAAAAATTAATTAAAATGAAGTGATATACATACACGTATTAGGTGTCCCATCTCATTTCACTCCATCCATGCATCTGCCATCCTCGAGTTTGCCTACTTTTTTTCTGTCTAACAAATTAAAGCCCAGAAATTTTAGGAGAGATTACACCCAAGCCTCTCCCGCCGGAGCCGCACTCTCTTTCTTCTTTTTCCTTTGCCATTGCCATGAACCTCTCTCACACCTCCAACACCAACAACAACGTTAACACCTCTAACAACCAGGCTTGCGCTGCCTGTAAATATCGTCGCAGGAAGTGCACTCCTGATTGCATTCTCGCTCCTTATTTCCCTTACGATCGCCCTCGTCAATTCCTCAATGCTCACAAACTGTTCGGTGTCCGAAACATTACCAAAATCATTGAAAGCCTTGAGCCTTGTGACAAGGACCAAGCCATGCGGACCATCATTTACCAGTCCGACATGCGAGCTAATGACCCTGTCGGAGGTTGTTTTAGATACATTCAAGAGCTCGAAGCTCAGATCCATTTCCACAAGGCTAAACTTGACCTTGTTCTTCAGCACCTCGACGTTTTTCGCACTCAAGCTCATCGTCATTATCATTGCCATCATTCTCATCATATCAATATCAATATGGATAATTTGGATTTATGTAACCCTAATGATAATAATATTGCATCGCCGCTACCTCCTGGATGTTATCATCATCAGTCGCCTCAACAACAAGATCCGTATATGATGGTTCAGGAGCATCACAATAACGATGTTGTTCCTAATTTGCGGGACGATGTTAATTCTTGGGCTGTGCAAGAATCCATGTCGCTGTCGTTGCATAACAAAAAAGGCAACGATGAGAGTGGTTATGTCGGTGATGAATTGTACAATAATGATCAGAAATCTTCGTCGTCTATGCTTGAAATTCAATGCCATGACAGGAACGACATTGGTTTTGAACCTGAAGAATTAGTTGAACGGAGGTTTGTTTTCATCAATGTTAATTTAATGTATCGCAGGAATATAATGGATGCAATTTATTTATTTATTTATTACACAATTCAAAGCTGTGCTCGATCATAACCTGGGTTGAAAATGCATAAATCTTACTGTTGATAATTTATAACAATTAATGATGAGAAAATAATAATCAATATTCAATATATTTGTGAAAACTGTCAGAAGCCATAAACTTCTTATAAATTATGAGCAATGCAACTTTTACAATGCTGTCTGTAACTCCTTCTTCATCCATTTTCACCTGGATAGGGTAATCTTGCAGTAATCCAAAAATTTTATATGGATTTCTTTTGGTTATAGATCATAAAAAACTCATTATTTATTTACATAATCAAATAATATTTAAATTTTAAATTATTAGGTATTTTTATAAATTATTTTTTGGCGTGATTTTTTTATAAACTACTTAATACTTAATTAATTGTTTTATCAAGAGATTCAAAATATTTATTATTTTCGGATCATAGTTTAACTTTGAAAGCTAAAGCGAAATAGTCTAACAATTTAAGAAAATAATTAGACATAATTTCCTAACTATATATAGAACTTAAGTTTAATTTATTCATGATTTGTAAGTATAGGACGTTTCGCTATAAATTTTATCATGTACACTAGGCATTTCTCATGTATTATATGGAATTTGAGGAATAAATTGTACTCCCTCCATCCCAAATTATAACACTTTTAGAAAAAATTTAGCGTCCCAAAATAAAAAACCCTTTGATAAAATTTTTTTTATTAATGATACTTTTCTAAAATTATTTTTCCTATATATTCTCTCTTTTCAATATTCTTTCATCAATGGAATATTAAATGAAGAATATTTTAAAAAATTTATATTTTTATTTTGAAAAAGTAAGTTTGTAAAGTATATTTAATAAGCTTTATTGGTATGTAAAATTTTGTCTAAAAGTATTTTATAATTTGGGACGGAAGGAGTACTATACATAGTTCAATTAGATCATACTTTCTTTTTCGATGAAAATATTTGATCATCCTCAAACTTTTATATGTTGATATATTAGCCAGACAGATTTCTTCATGTATTGTATGATTTGAAAAATAAACCCGTCATGCATATATAACTACTTGTAAATAATATTGCTTGATATATGTTGGATTGTATATTTTAATATAATGATATTTATTTGTTTGTTTACTTGTGTATTAATTGTTTTTTTTTTTAACGTGATCAAGCTTTTTTTATTTTTTGTTTACAATTATACGCAGTGATGAAGTGATCTCGTTCAAGATAGAGAATGCAGTAGTAAATGAAGAGGTTAATTGCATCCAACAAGCTCAAGACCATGACCTAAAAGGTGCTGCAACATTGTTCGCCCTCACAAATTGTACTAGCTGATAAATTTTTAATTATATAATATAGCATAGGCTGTCCTAGACTCCTTCACATAAACTCTTGCTTCAAGTTTCAGTTTTGCAACGTAACAGTTCCTTTTTTTTCCCTTAATTATCAATTAAGATAGAAAGCAAAAGAGCTTAGAAGCGGCTATAGGACCAATTCCCTGTAGAGAAAATATTATTTCTTAGTTTTTTAATTTTCTATAGAATAAATATCAGTATGCTCTCCAACATGACTAATATATTCTTATTGAAAGTTTTGTCAGGGGATGAATTCAGTTTGTAAAATTAGATATTCTCAGTTTGCATGTAAACTTATTAATGAATGAGACTTTTATTTAACATGTATTTTTCTCTATCAGTAGTTATTAACTTGTCACCTTATGGATGAAGAAAGAAAAAAGTTAACCTATGAATATAGTTGAAGAGGAACATATCTGCAATTTTTGTGTATACTCTAGTCAAAATTTTTGCGCAAGTGTTAGCGAAGTAATGTTAACTTGTTCAGAAATTAAAGCTCATTGCTATATAGATGATTTAATCTGAATCCTTTTCTAAATCATTATTAGTACATTTATTTAACATCAAACTTGATGCTATACGTACCTACCATAACTCCCAAGTCACAACTCATTAAATGATTTAAATAATCGTATCTTATCATCTTATTTATCATTACCTTATGCCTTAAAAATTATGGACTTATAATATTTTAATTAGGAAATTAATGATAAAAATAAAAAATAATATATTAATTTAGACAATAATATTTATATCAAGACAAATTATTTCCACACCAAAAATAAATGATTAACTACTCTCGTTCTTCAAATTTTGTATAATATACTATTAAATATTAACACAAGGAGGATTGAAAACAGAAATTGTCAAATTGGGCACAAAAATAAAGGGAAAAAAATAGCTTCACACTTTCCTCAAGTAGTAATCTTTGTCTGATGTACCATTTCTAAATCTTGAACCTAACATCAACCTTGTACTTGGTGCCAAAAGTTGCTGCCATCGTCGATTTCTTCCTAGCAGCCAAAAGAGTAGCCTTGATTCCTTCACAAGAAACTCAAAGTCCTGCCTTCGGTGTCATCAACCTTCCCATCTTCACCTTCACCTTCACCTTCATGTCCAATCTATTTTTGCTCTACAATCATCCTTCAATCTACTAGTAGATTCACCGTTCAACACTACACCATCGTTCACAATCGAAGCCCTCAAGAGCCTTGCATTCTTCTTGCCATGGTCAAATGATGGTAATATCCTATCGCCGATATTAAGGTCGCTGGAGATTACTAAAATTGAGATCAATTTAAACTCAAAGGTAATTAGGGTTTCTTGTAGTGATATTGAGTTTGAATTTGGAGTTAAGTGCAGAGGAGAAAGTGATGTTGAGGTAAGAGAGTTTGAAGGACTTGATGGTGAAAGAAGGGCTATGAGATGGTAAAGGAGGTAGAGAACGATGCTAGAGATGTTGATGAGGAGTAGGAGGATAAGAATAATGATGAGGAACTAGAGCAGAAGGTGCAATAGCATTTATAGTGGTAAGGTTAAGGATGATAGGCAAGTCTAACGACGCCATAGAGTTGGGCTTTATGGTGGGAAAATATCATTTATTGCCACCGTAGACGGCGGGTTTCATGGAAGGGTAGACCCTGTTAGTGATGGTGGTTGGAGAATGGAGAAGAAGAAGCGATCTCAACAAATGTAGAGTAAAAGTTGTAAAATGTTTGATTTTAGATTGTTAGTGTTAAGAATGAGATAGAGCTCTAAAAATGGAAGAGAATTGAGAGAGAAGGTGTTTATAAGTGTGGTTTTTTATGAAGAAAAGGGGGGAAAAAGCCCAAACTAAAAAAAATAGCTATAATAGTCAAGGTGTAAAGCACCCTCAATATCTATATAAAGCCACTGCAAAAGGTATCTTAGAGGATCTTCTAGCATCTTGCACTCATACTTTTGTGTTGTTCTAAGCTTAGCGAGCCAGTCTGCACACTTATTACTCTCTCTATACACATGGTGCATGATAACCTGCTAATCTTCATTAACAATATCCAACATCTTTCTTGTACACCAATTCTAAGTTTCCTTGAGTACCAAAGTTTACTATAATTCTTGTAAAATTGCAAACGAATCACTTTCCACAATCATTTTTGTTATTCTTAATTTACTTGCTATTTGTAATCCATGATAGACTACCCAAAATTCAGCCTCATTCACTGTGCATAGACCTAAATTATAAGTGAAACCCCCAATCCATGTTCCTTTTTCATTCTAAAATAAACCTCCACATCTCGAGGTGCCTAAGCTTCCTTTAGCAGCTTTACTGACATTCAATTTTGTCCACCTTATTGGTAGAAATTCCCATTTCGATAGTTCTTGTCTCATATACCCTCTAATATGTATGCCTTTCTCAAAACTTGACTACACACTATTAGTAAAATTTTGAATTCTAATTTGCAAATCAATTTCCACGACAACATTATCATGAAAATATGCTCATTTCTATTTTTCCACAAGCTCTAAATGGTGACTACAGAAACTATTGTCGAATTCCATCTATCAATACAATCCTTTCCTTTCAAGTTCCAAGCGAACCAATCATATTTGTTTAAAGAAAAGAATATATAATCATCAAAGGTGGAAACAAAACCAATCCAAATTTCTTTTACAAAAGGGCATTCCCTCAAAATATGCATCACATCTTCAATTTTATCATGGCAAAGCTTGTAACAATTAGGAGAGCCAAACAAATAACTTCTCCTCTATGTAGTCATGATTATTTAATAGAAAACCAACCACATAAACATTTGGATATGTCTAAGCCCCTTTCACTTCCAGATCAAATCTCATATTAGATCCTCTCCCCCTTCAGTAGGTGTACATAATGTTTTGTACATAAAGGAAACTAAAAAGATTTGTTAACCTTAAGACCCCACCTTATCCTATCCTTCTCATCACCATACCTTAGAGGGTGGTGCCGTACTAACAACTAGTAATCCTAAATCTGTAACATGTTTGTAAGAAAGGAAAAATTCCATTCCTCCCCATTAGTGACCAAGTCTGCAACTTTCATGTTAACCATCTCATCTGGTATTTGTTGGGCATAACGATCCCATAAAGCATTATTGTTTTCAAGCCATTTATATTTTCAAAATAGCATCAGCTTACCATCTTGGACATCCTATTTGAGGTGATCAACAACTTTAAGCCATAAATGCACAATATTCTTTCATAGAACAAAATCCCCATTTTTTTTACAATGGCATACTTAGTGAGTCAGTTTCCTTATATATTTCACCCGAAAAACTTTTATACAAAGATTATTTGCTTTAGCAATAACATTCCAAATTATTTTACATAAGAGTGCTGCATTCATAACAAATATATCTTTTAATCCATACCCCCAATACGACTTAAGGGTACACAGTTTTCTAGCTAAGAGTATGAATCTATTTTGATCTTGAGAAAAGTTTTATATAAAATTCTTGTTTGTCTTTTCAATTTCTTTGCAAACAAACACAAGAACCTTATTATGCATCATGTGGTAAATAGGAATTTGTGCTGTAAATAATTGTACAAGAGTCAATCTACCTGTAAGGGAAAGGGTCCGAGCTTTCTAGCGACTTAGCTTCTTCTGCACCTTCTCAACCAAGAAATTAAACTTTTGTTTCTTATTACATCCCCTAGTGTCCATTGATCTAAGATACTTGCCAAGCGCCTCGCTTCTTGTAAAGCCACTCCTTTAGATGATCTCCCCCTATACCACAACATTAACATTTAAAAAAAATACTGTAGTTTTCTCGTGACTTACCTTTTAACCTAATATAGCATTAAATTTATCTAATGCTTCCATAACAACTTCCAACTAAGAGACATTAGCTTCATAAAAAATGAGCAAATCATCTGCAAATAGTAGGTGAGAGATAGATGTTCCTCTTCGTCCCAAATTAATAGGTTTCCATCTTCCCTCCATAATTGTATCATTAAAAATATGTGAGAGTTTATCCATGCAAAGAACAAAAAGATAAGGGAAAAGAGGGTCTCCCTATCTAAGTCCTTTAAAGAGACTAAACTCTTCAATTTTAGAACCATTCCATAAAATAGATGTTTTAGGTATTGATATGCACTGAGCCACGACCTTATTGAAGTACTGAGTGTAACATCTAGAAAAATTAAGCACGATTAGTTAACCTAATGAGTGTGATTAGTGAGTTGATATGGTGCATGACCAGAGGGACCTAATTGGTGTAATTAACTATGATTTAAGCCCTAGAAGTGGGTTCGGATCAATAGCAGGCTATTTGACCAAAGAAAGAGGAAGAAAAAGTGAAGGAATACCCTCTATGTCACATACGACGACGTGTGATCAATCTGCCACAGCCCACAAAGGGAGATTTAAATGCAATGTGCCTCACTGTGCCATGCACTGCAGTGGTGTATGGCCAAAAATCTGATAAATTCAGTTCGTATCTGTTTAAAAATTCAGAAGAGATGAGAGGAAGAAAACAAAGAACACATTTAAGCTCTGCTAGAGCACACATATTGGGACCCTTGAAGACAATTTTAAGCTTCCCGACACTTGAGGTAAGCATAATAAGCTTCCTTTCTTCCTTTCTCCCTTACATTTATGATGGTTTGAGTTAGGATTAAGCATTAATAGTTATTTTCAGTCCATAAGAGTTATGGGTCTGAACCCATTAGTTAAAATGAATATAATAGGAGTTGTTTGAGGTAGTTAAACCTTATTAATGGTTTTGTGTATGGTTGGTTGAGTGAAACATTTAATGTCCAAAAATCAACATAAATATAGTTGTTGGGAGTGTTGATGGCTCATTAATGGTGGTTTAAAGACTTAATGAAACGTAGTGAACACATTGAGTATGAATAAGTAGAGATTTATGGATTGGTTGAATAGAAAATGTGAAATTGATGTTAGTAAATCCTTAAAAATAGGATTATGATGATACTCTTGATTATGTTTTTAGTGTGAATCATTGTGGCATCATTCAAGCTTATGAGAAGCTTTAGAAGTATTTTGTGTGAGGGGTAAACCTTTAACCTCTCAAAGGTTTAAGGTAATTGGAGAAAACCTAATTTTATATAGTTAAATATTAATTGGTTAATGGTTAAAAATAGGTTGATTTGAATCATGATTTATATTTTGAATTATAGATGCAATTTTGACAAATAATGAACTTGTGAATGGTTTGATAAATGAAAACCTCTTACATCCGATCCAATTATGATTTATGAATTTATCTTGGCCATGTTATTGTAGAGGTGAAAAATTATGATGTGTAATATAAAGTATTTAGAATAATTGAGTATAAGAATATGAGATTATATGACATGATATGTTTGATTTGAATGCATAAACATATAAGTTGTGCATAGCATGATCATTAATGAGAGTTCACCTAGGAAGAGGAGAAGTTGGTTAAATCCACATGGTATTAGCAGTGACTATTAGAATCGAGAACTTACCTTGGCATCAACCGTTGAAATTAAAAGGTGGCCCTTATCTCATGGTTGATTTTGAGACTGTCTCACTTGTTCAATGAGAGACTCAAACCTAATTAGTCTCTACCAGTTTATAAGGAGGCTAGATTAGGGGTACAACACCTCTTGGTTGTTGATATTGGGAAAAATCGGATTATATAAATGAGTTAACCCTGGCTCAGTAGCTTTTGACAAGTGAAAGGCTAGGTTAGTCCATGAAGGATGTAGTTATGTGATAGCCACCAATTTTATGTCAAAGATAACATGAGGATATAAGGTTAGCATATGATCATACATATAAATCCAGCCACATAGTTGTTACTATTATGATCTGACATGTGTTGGGGGTGCATGGTTGGTATTATCATAACCCTATGATATGCATTGTAAATTAATATGAATATAAGTATTTTTGGGCCCAGTCACATGGTTGTTAGTATTGTGAACCGCAGCCAAGTTCGTTATATATGTTGTAATAGTGTGTTTTTGCCTATTTGCATCTGTTTATAATTGATATATAACTATATAAATTAGGTGAAACTTAGTTACTGAATAATTGTACTCACCCCTCAATTCTCAATATTTTCAGGGCCTAACTCATCGGATCTAAGTTGGAAAAAAACACACAAAGGCTTAGGATTTGTAAAGTAATCCTTTTATATGCCTCTCTTTGTTGTTTTTAATGTATAAATGTTGATACAATTGCCAACTTGGTTTCATATTATATTTTGTACTACTTGTATTATTATAGCATATAACTTGTGTATTTTGTACCTTGAGTTAGTGAGTTTTAGTTGTAAACTCGTTGATAGTGTCAAAATACTTGTACAAATAGAAACATGTGTATATTGGATGAATTGAAATGAAAATTATGGTTTCATGTATGAAATTCCTCCCCCTTATGTTTTATGAAATGTGGAGTTGAGTGGTGATTTTGAGATTTATGTATTTTTGATTATGTATGGTATGTTGCACGAGTCTGCTAGAGTTTATTGAGTATGGTCAGAGGGTCAGTGTAGGCTTTTAGCACTTAAGGTTGAGTTAGGACACTATGGCTTGGAATTTTAGAGAAAAAGTGGTAAAATGAGTTTTAGAGTCCAATTTTTTGCAAAAAAATGAATTTGAGTATGAAACCTATGCTATTAGTTAAAGCTAAGAGAAAGCTCCATGTAGACATCGAAACTATCTCAATCGAATGTCAGATGAAGATTTGGGATGAGTTTGAAGTTTGCTCCTTATACGTCATTTTAACAACTGATATCTGTCAAATTTGTGGAATGCACTATGGCACATGACGCCTCACATCATGGTGCATGGCATAGAGATGAGTGCGTCACGATGCATATGTCTTGAGCTATGATGCATGGGTTATTTTCTGCACAAAACATAGTTTTGAGTTTTAAAACTCAATGTTTTAGATTCCTAACGTTTTCCAAGCTTCCATCTTGTTTGAAAACTTTGATTTAAGCATATTCAGTATTTGTTAGAAATTGAAGATGTTGAAATTTGAGATCCCATTATAAATGATTTGAGAATTATTCTCATTTATGTAATTTTGAAAACTTGGTAATCCTTTGAGAGTTTAGTCTGTGATTACCTTGATATTGAAGTTAACTGTGGTTTTGTAAAGGAGACCTTGCACTAAGGAAATCCAATCTCTTTAAGGATTTTGAGGACAAATTCCAATTAAATCTGTCATAAGCTTTTTCAAGATTGATCTTAATAGCCATAAAACCCTTATTGCTAACCATTTTCATCATAGAATGTTCAATCTCTTAAGCATTTAGAAGGGGTTTAAGTCTATTGTCAAAAATTTAACTCAAACCCTTATAAAGCATATTATATAAGGATATTAGTCTAAACTAATTAACTCTTTCAAGAGAATCCACTTTAAGAATAAGCACAATCTAGGTTTTATTAATATCCTTAATTTTATGGGGCTCCCCCACACGGTAGACAAAAACTCACACATATTATTACTAATGATGTCCCAATTACTTTCATTGAAAATGGCTTGGTAGCCATCCTCCCCCAAGCTTTTAAACCCATTCATAGAAAAGAAAGCTCTTTTTATCTCCTCCCTATCCAGTGGCCTGTTCACCTTTGCAAGTCTAGCTTCAAGAACTTTTCCCCATCTTTGTTAAGTAGTCAACCAATTCTTGTTCAGATTGTCTTCACGAAAGAGATTTCTAAAGAATTTTGTGAAGAGTCTGCTAATTTCACATTCATTATCTATCCAAACTCTCGCATCATTCTTTAATAAAGAAACCCTGTTAGCTCATCACCTAAAGAGAGTTTTCGTATGATAGTATCTGGTGTCACCTATTCTGATCTCAATTTTTGAAACTAGAGAATTTCCTCTTAAGCTAGAACATCATCAAGTTCCTTAAATAGCTCATTCTCCAATTCTTCCACATACAGGTTATGCCGGTGTCCTAATGTTTTTTGACTTGGTACACTCATTTCCTATTATTTAGTTTAAGTTTTTTGAATTGAGCATTCCAAATTACATATTTAGTTTTTAAAGTGTTTTTAAATTATCTATTTCCTAATATTTGATTTGGATTGGAACAACTTAATTCATCATGTAACATATGTTAATTTAGAAAACTCGGTCTTTGTAATTTTTGTTTGATTTGGTACACTCATTTCCTATTGTTTATTAACTTAGTAATTTATAATAATTGAGTTGTTTTAACTCAAAATTTAGATATTAAGGGCTCGCTTTGTTTAAAATTAAAAAATAAATAATTGTAAATAGTTTAGAGATTTTATAAAAATATATTTATTTTGTAAATATTTTATAAAAAAATAGATATTACTTTATGTTTATAATAATAAAAAAAGTGATTGCTAATTAGTTATTTTTAAATTTTATGATATTTTTCTTAATTTTTGTTTTATAAAAATGTATTATTATGTTATTTAAAAATTTTATGATATTTTCATATATTTCACTTCTTTAAAATACTCTTTCTTATTTATTGCATTAAATTATTTTTAAAAACTACTCAAAACAACTTCTTAAAATAATCAGAAATATATTTTTTTTTGAAAATTTTGATTATTTTTAAAATTTAAAAAAATTATTAAAACTCATAAAATAAATTTTTAAAAAAAATAAATGATTTTTTCATGAAATAAACTAAAACAAATGGGCTCTAAATTCATTAATAATTGAGAAAAGTTCAATCACTAAAAGATATATTTTTTCAACAAAACAAAAATCAAGGGTTAATTGTATTAAGGATTATAAGACTTTTTTATTGAATCAACTTTTAAAATGAATTAAAAAAATATTATATTAAAATAAGGTAAACAAATTACACTGGTTGTGTTGGGATAGATGAATTTAGGTTAAGGATTTAGATTTGAAATTTATAAATTCTAAATTCTTTATTTGGATGATATAAAAATTTTAAATTATAATATTAAAATCTTTTATTTGAATCTTTAGTAAAATTCCAAATTCAAAATTATATGTTTGAATTTAAAAGCAACTCGGATGATGGCAGCAGTTCGTTCCTAATCAAAGTTAGTGGTCCGGATAATTGACTTCTACTAATACTAGATATCCGACATCGATCGAGACCACACTGCCAACAATGATCAATACCAAACAGCTAATTTCTACTGGGATCAAATTGCCAGCATCAACTGGGATAGGATTACTAGCAAACACCAGGATCAAGTCATTATTGCTGACCAAGACTAGATTGCCACTTGAGACAGGGATTGAATGAATGGTTCCCATCGTGATTGGGATCGACGACTTCGATCAGGACCAAACTAGAGACTTTAATTGGGACCAAACCATTGATAGTCTGATCCTGATTGCAAGTAGTTCTTTAATCCTCGTCGTCATTGGCAGCTTGTTCTTGATGAAAGTTGGACGTTCGATCTCAATCAACGCAGGCAATCATCCAATCCCAATCCCGGTGGCAGTTGGCCGTTAGGTCCAAGTCATCGCCGGTGGTCTGGTCCCGATCGATGGCGACAACAGTCCAGTCCTGTCACTATCAATAGGCCAATCAAATTACAAAAGAGATTGATATAGTATTTAAAATAATATAGGTTTAGAAAGAATTTTAAATTATAAAGAGATTAAGGTAGAACTTGGATTTGAATTTGGATCAAATCTAAATACATATATTTGTAGTTACCCAAGCACTGTATTTAACTCAAATTTAAATTTAAATCTAAATCTAAATCTATATACATCCAAATATAGCATAATTAAAGTTGAATCTCATTAATCATGTGTGTGTGTGTGTAATGATTAAATTTAATCCCTATTTGATTAAATTAGATTTGGGCATTGCCAAACTTAATTAGGAATGGCTCTTTCAAAAGTGAAATCAAGTTATTTTATTTGATTTGACTAGTTTAAGAATAAAACTTAATGCATTTAAAAAGTTGATTAAATGTTTGATACAATTAAAATAAATAAATAATTAAATATAAAAATAATTCAAATTAGTTATGTACTCCCCCCACTTCTGAAGATGGGAAAAAAGTCACATGGTTTTTTTTATATTCAATATTACATATTTTAATAAACATTTATCACAAATTTTCCTAAATTAACTCCCATAAAATTATAGTTTTTATTTGCTAGACAAAACATTACTTAATGAAAATTTATTTGATTAATTACAAGAGTATTTTAATCCATTTTTTAATTGTACTCAGGTATTTTAATCTATTTTTTTATTTTTAAGCATAATTATTATACTTAATTAATTTTCTTGATTGTATAAGTTGGTTATTTTCTCAAAACAGATTAGTATTCCTTTCCTAATGAATTACTGGTACTTAATTTAAACTTGCCTAATCATGTTGAAGGGAAAAGGCGCTTGCATCATTAATTGCTTCACTATTAATTAATGGCAGAGTTAATTACCGATCCTGAGTATACCAAATATAAAAGTTGCGGGTGTGCATAATATTATTCGTATAAGACTATTATTAAGTTTATTTTATTATGAGTATGTTTTAATTTTCAATAGCACAATATTTTCTGATATGCTTGTTTCAATTAAAAATTAAAAAATACAACAACAAAAAGGTTTTTTTTTTTTTGGAGTTGATAAGGCCCACAATTAAAACTATGTAATTATAAATAAATTGGAAACACTTGAATTAACATAAAAAATCATTATACCCTAGCGGTGGATCATTAAAAAAAATCTAATACTAAAACTATTCCTATCGGCTTAATGATAAGCCAGCCAATTAGTAACGATATGCCTCTTTAAAAACATAATCAATGGAGACTCTTGCCAATCATGTAACATCCTCAAATTTACAAACTGATTTTTCACAAATTATTAATTCAACAAATTATTTTTTTTTCATTGAACCCTTATCATACCCTTATCATGGTAGAAAAATTTCTACCATGATGCATCCAAGACAATATACCACAGATCTTAAAATATCTCAAAAAGCAATTAGAACCATGAGAGACAGACAGGATCCTCATGGCATGATATTCAAATCAGGTCATGAATCAAGAGGGACAAACATAATCCTCTTGGTCATATAAATGCATTTAATAAAAAGGATTAAAGTTTACATGTTGTCAAAATAAGATATGTCCTAGGTTGGCACAAGATACATTGCATAATACAAAATGAGAGACAACGTAAAAGATGGTGTCTCATACACCAAAGTTATGTCTCTGGTGCTTTCTCGGCCGAACTCGCTCCTGTAAAAATGTTAACCACGGGGAATGAGACTTAAAAGTCCCAGTAACCAAAAATTAATATGTAATGATGCATGCGGATGTAACTAATCATGCGATTACTAAGTGGGCACACAAAACATTTAACCGAATAATATTTTCAAACAAACCGAACAAGTATTTAATTGCATGACTGCACCTTATATCCCCCTTTCGCCATGCTCGGATGCTAAATCACCCGGACAAAGGTGAGTTGGACCAAGCGACACGCCACTCATTGGGTCTAATGAGGGCTTACCATATGGTAATAATTAACCGAACAAAAATTTTCATTAACACTATATATTAAAATACCCTGACAAGTCATGCATTATTCAAATATCCAAACAGAAATATATTCGAACAAAATATCTCATCATGATAAACAAAAATAAATTTTTGACCCACTTGACAATAATTTCAAACAAGTATGTAACAGTATTTATTTTTAATAATTCATAATTTTTCTAAACAATAAAACAATACATAACTATTCACAAACACACTCATCACAACACATTAATAATGGTTACCTTGTGTCTTAAATAACAAGTTTTTCTTTACAACTCCTCTTTTACTACTATCTTTGTCAACACAATCTACATAGTTATTTCATAATACTATATATTAATTTTACATTAAAATAAATAACTCTAATTTAAAAAGTTAGAAAGTCTTAGATCTATAATCCATATTAACACTAATTTAAGATTTATGCCTCATTTAACTTCTCAAATTCTTTTCTAAAATTCTCGTACCCTGATAAACTATTTTTAAGCCTCAAATCACTTCTAGTATCACAATTTCATCCTTCTATATTCTAAAAATTCATCCAAAAATAAATTAAAAATTTTAGAATTATTCTGAAGTCTCAAATCACCTTTCTATAACCTCAAAAATACCTATTCATACTTAAATAAATATTTAATAATCAGATGTTCATCCCTATATCTCATATTCAACATAAATTCAACCATATAGATCTAGAGTTTAACTCAAAAATTCTTAAACATGAGTTTCAACCTCAAAAAAATATTCTATAATATTTATTATATCCCTAAGAACTTTAACCTATATTTTTAATCCATCGTATCATCAGATTAACTATCCTATAGAAAATTTTAATCAAAATATTTGCTCTATTCTATAAAATAATCATATCACTAGAAAGCTAATACTATTTAGAAAATAACTATAAAATTAATTTTATAATTAAGTAATTTTTTAAATGCTAATCTAAACAGGAAAGTTGGAGCATACTTGAAGAAAAAGAAAATAATCCCCCCTTGTGAGAACACGTCAAGCAACGTGAGAGGAAGAGAAAAAAATAATATAAAAATGAGATTGTGGGTCCCACAATTATATTAAAAAAATTATAAGTTTGAATTTAATTATTCAAACTCTTGGGTCAAAAGTTACAATTTCCTCTAAATTGCATCTTAATCCTTCATACTTCCTAATGCACATACCCCCTCCTTTTTATACATGAAGGCACCTCTTCTTTTTTCATATCTAATCAATGTGGGACTTAAAAACAACAACCTTCCACCCCTTTTTTTTGTTCCTTCTACCTTCTCTTCTTTTTTTTTAACACACACATAAAAAAAATTATTTATATATTATATCTTAACTAAATATTGCTTATGTGGTTTTAAATTTAAATTTTTAATTCATAATTAAATACCTAACCATAATATTATTTCTAAATAACCTCAAATAATATAAATTCCTATTATTATCATTTTTTTCCTCAAAACCTAAATTCCACAATTTCTTTATTATATAAAAATCAGGATGTTACAAATCACACATAAAAAAGTTCTTGATGCTTCTAATAAGATTGATAAGAAGGTGATTAATCATGCATTTACTATATATATAAGATTGTTAACTTTCAAAGAGTCACACTGAACATTGTTTTCAAGTTCTTCAAAAATTGCTAAAAGTTTGCGACAATATTGAAGTGATATTCTAAAAATTTTCTAAATCTCTTTTTCCTGGTAGCAAACCTATAAAAATCAATAGTTATGATGCACTAATATTTCAAATTGCCTCATGTATATATCATGTCTGATACCGATACTTCTTCAATATGTATCCATAAAGTATTGAAATATTATTTTTTTAATTTAAAAAATTTAGTTTTCGATACATATTCGATACTCTAAGATTGTGAGTCGATACTTCTTTTAACCCCATAAAGATAGGTAGATATTAGATTCCAAATCTTGGTGGGTGATGCATGATTCTTCAACTCCTCTACTTCAAAAACTTGCTTTGCTCTTCATCATAATATGAAAGGACTCAAAATACTTACTTATTCATTCATTCAATGAAAAGAAATAAGTTGAATCCCAAAAAGGCAAAAGCCCTGGTTTATATCCATATTAATTTGTATCTCTTTGCTAGAAAAAAATGAAGAATACAAATAAGACAAGTCTAAAATATGGGACATTAGTAGAGATGAATGTGATGACCTTGATGATGCTAAAATTTTAGGGGTGGCAAACTTATCTCTTGATAAATCAGATATGAAAGCTATCTTTTTTATAGATGATGGTCAAGGGGGAAAAGGTATTGATACTATACCTATTAGCAAGGATTAGGTGGTAGGTAATTAGGTATCAATTGAATAAAAGTACAATTAATGATTATATTTTTTTGGCATTACTATAAAGGATTATATACATATATATATGAGCTAGTTTGGATATTTTCTGGATTGAAATTATATTTTAATGTTTTTATATTTTTTTATAAATATATTTATGTATATCATATCTTATATTTTTAAAAATAAAAACATCAACGCATAGGATATGTATCGTATACCTATATTGGTATCCATGCATCTTGAGTCAACAGAGCCATCCACGTTTAACCTAACCCAACATGGAACAATGAAATGATTCGATTACAAGATAGCAAGTTCAAAAGTTATAATCACCGTATGAACATCAATAATAACAATAATTGATTGATATAAATGCAATGAAAGTGAAGTAAGCACCTAAAGTGAATGTATTTAATGATTTATTGCCATTAATTTTTAATTATTTTGGGTGAAATGAAATGGAATTCTCACCTTCCAATCCCTTACTAATTTAGTGCTCATCGATCATTCTCAAACATGCATTGAGAGTGCTCTGTGTCAAAATTATTTTTGTATTTAGTGCCTTAATTGATCTTCTGCACCTACACTTCTTCACTATCATACGTCTTTTATATCCTAATTTGAAATTTTGGGACTTTGATTCCTAACAAACTTATATATATGTCTGTGGAGCTATCTAATTAGGTCAAATTTAAATATTATTAGGCCCAATTAAAAGTACTTCTTTCAAAAATATTTTTAATATGGACTTAAATTTAAAGCCTCGTATTTAAGTGACTACATCCCTTTCTATTAGGATCACTACATGTTGATGGGATAGAATCAGTTTAGTTAAGAATATTATATTAATTACTCACGTTATATCACAAGTAAGACTAGTTTCTTCTAGTGTAAATAGTATGTTTAATGGTGTGAATTTGAAGCTTGATCATGAAATACTGTCAACATAAAGAAAAATAGAAAAAATGAGAGAGCTAGAAAAATGATATTCGAAGATTCAATTTAAGTTTACAATATTTTGTAATCCTTTTTTAATGGATCCAATGAATAGACTCCACTATCAATAGAATTTATTTTCACTTGGTATTGAGAGGGGTTATAATTCAAATCTCTAGGTTTTAGCCATCTCTCTAAGTAATAAGAGCTCTTATTACTCACATCAATTTGAGTTGGTCTTATTGTTATTATTATTATTATTTTGTCAACATGTTTTTGAGAGTAACGATCAATCCTCTTAACCCCTAATAATCCTTTCATGGGCTGTTTAGTACCAAAAACAACAATTCAAAGCCCATTCTATGTGGGTTCAGCGAGGACGAAATCTGAGCCCCAATCCAGGCGCATATTACAATATTGGGAATACATAAGCAAGTGATCATCACTATCCTTTGAATAAGAACAACGATATTAATTACTACGACAATCTGATGCGATGTGATCATCACTTGTAATTGTAATGTGATGGAATGCACTGATGCGAAATCTCTTCACCAATAACACAGTAATAAGTTGTTCACTCGCTGCCTCTAAAAAAATCTCTCTTTAACTTCTTGCCTGTAGAGTGAAAATAGATTAAGACAGGCTTTAACTAAATGAGCCAGAGCCTGCAACAAAAACCTGAAGCTTGAACCTATGTTCAAGTTTTTTTATATACTTAAATTTGAACTTGTGATAAACTTAAATTGATAGGAAGCTTTCTTAGAGGCCAACGTATTAAGCAAGCCTTTAAAAGATTTTTATGATTGGGCTTTAAGACTTTAAGTATAATTCATATTTCAAGACCTACAATGTGTGGGTTTTAAATAGGTATATAAAATTAAATTTGAATTGAAAATAAATTTTCTAGAGTGCAGATGATTACAAACAAGCACATACCTACCTATAATCTATAATCATTTCCTCTGCAAAGAAAACACATGCGCTCTCCTCACCTACCATGTGATTCAAATCCATAATGTTCATGATGTTTATAGAGAAGATATAACTTTTTAATTCATGCACTTTACTCATATTTTATTATAAGTTTTTATACTTTTTTTCTATTCTAGGTTCCTATATTTTTATTTTTCAATGCTTTAGGTCCCTAAATGAATAAAGTATAAGACCTTGGAGGGATCTAAAATATAAAAAAAGTACATGAACTTATTACAGAACGGAAGCAAAGTGTAAGAATTAAAAGTTATGTTTTTCATATTTCTATTACAAAAGGTGCATAAGTGCCACTGCGTAGAGCCAATAATTCAAATCAAGTTCTAAACCTCCCAAAAAATGTTAGGGCCAGGTTTGACTATATTTGCTTTTTCAAGATAGTAATATACTTTAAGCTCGGCCTGAATTGGGCCCAATCTGAATAAGCTTGACCATTAAATTTATAACTCTATATGTATATAAAGCTGATATTTTTGACCAAACCTGATGGATCAACTCGAACTAATTTGAAAAAAGTTAAGATCAAACTTGATCATATAGACTTTTTTAAAAAGATATGATATTTTAAATCTGATCCAAATAAATTCAATTCAAATTAAGCCCACCTCACCCGAATTACTGACTATATCACTGTGTCACATGAGGCATCTGTTTTAATTTTCAATTATATTTTATATCTATTACATTTTTTATTTAAAAACCCTCCAAAATATATTGATATGAATATCTATATATAGTTATATAACTATTCATACCATACGCGCCTTGTCATTTTCATTTCTCAATTCTGTTCTTTTCCCCTCTCTCTCTCTCTCTCTCTTTCTCTCATGCAGAGTACTAAACATTCGCGGACCGGTCTTTAAAATTGAAGTTAATGACCCACGTGGAGGTATTGGCAAATGATGTGATTTGTCGTTTTATTTTTAATATGCCACTTGTCTCATGTATCTTTTTTTGGGTGCCCAGCTTGGGATCTTTATATTAAATCTTTAAGGATTTACTTTTTCATTTTAAAATATAAAATATTTTTAATTAAATCTCACTTTCTAATAAAATAATTATTTATTTTTAAATTAATTTTATATTATCATATTTATTTCTATTAAATATCCTATAATAAATATAAAATTGTTTATCAACATGAATATTTAAAAAAAAAATAATAATTATACCTCAAAAGATTAAAAATATTTTATATTTTTTAACATCTAATTTTTTTAAAAAATATCTTATATTTTTAAACATAGGGAGTATCATGAAGATTAAATTTGTTGGTCTTGTCTCATTGATCATCCTCACCAATTTACTCTTAATAAAACTAGATATTTGCATTGTATGTTGTATAAATTATAAAATAAATGTGCAGTTTCATCATGATCATTTATGCTAGGAAGATGTACTCAATACTCATAATAATATAATTATAGCTTTAGAAACATGAGACCCATGATTTTTTTTTTTTGGGGTAAAACATAAGACCCATAATTTAGTCTTGTTTGAAATCAAAGCTAAGTAGCATTTTCCACCAATTTCTTAAATACAATTAATTTTATCCTCATACTTTACAAAGATCTTAAGTTAAAATACACTACCTAATTATGACGTGTGAATAGTGTAATTTTTTAATAAATTTTTTATTATAGCAAGATGTGAAAATTAGATTTTTTTTACTTATAGAATTATGTTATGAATAATGAGAATATTCCTTTTTTATAGATACCAAGCTATGTCATTTTTAATATATTATAAAAATATAAAAGTACTATTAAATTTTGAATATAGTCAAAACAATAGAAAAATAATTTTCATTTAATTAAAACACAAATTATGTTATATATTTTAACTTTTCAGTTCAATATTATTATTTTTTTGAAAATAGGGATAGAGTTTGTGGGAACTAGCAAGGGTCACGACCCTTTTAATTATTTTTATTTTTTATTAAAATATAAAGGTTATATATTTTTAATCTTTTTAAATTGGCACATTATAAAAGCTTTAAAATATTAGATAGAATTTTTATTTCAATTCTATAATAATATTTTATACATGTATAGTCCAACTGTTTCAGTAACTTAAATATATAATTGTCATAAAATCTATTTATTTTTAATAAAATAATATTATAAGTGCTCTTAAAGCATTGATGTTATTTGATTTTACTTTCATTTTATATTTGATTAAAGAAATTATGAGAATTATTAATAACAAATTTTGTCAAATCTTGTGAGAAAAATTTCAATATCTATTGAATGTTATGTGCTTGATATCTACTATAAAATTATTTATTCAAAAGTTAAGATGTTATTGCTAATATATGTTCTTCTTTGAAAAAAAAAATTACCTTTTTATGTAATAACCAAACTATTGAAATTTATTATATAAATAATTTTTATTATGATATACTTAAATCTCATCAATATAAAAAATTTGTGATAATTGAATATCATTACTTTGTTGATATATTTATTTGATGTAATTATTAGTTGAAAGAATTAAATAGTAAATTCAGTTAGCAAATAATATAATTTTTTAAATTGAACAAAATTTTAAATCTCAATGATACATTTAAATTATTCAATATTCATAAGGAATATGAAATCTTTGCCAATTTAATAATATTTTATTTTGAGAATGAAATTGCTACAAATTTTATGATAGACATAATAATTAATTATTCTTATGTCATAATAAATTAATGAGTAAAACTTGAAATATATATATATATATATATATTGTATATATGTAAAATTAAACATAAATATATATGTTGAAAAATATATATTATGTTAATGATATACATAGATTTACTTTTCTTTTGATTATTATATATGTCTTATCATCTCAACCTTCAATAAAATTTTCTAGCTTCACCCCTATTTAAAAATATTATAATTCTAGTTTATGCCAGTGTTAATAAATTGAAAAAATCAACAAAAAAATAAATTAACCATTTTCATGTGTCTGTGATTCATCTTTTGATATATGGCCAATATGCATATAACACACACACACACACACGAAAAAAGAGTATAAAATAAAAAAAAATCATATAATTTATAAATATCTTCAAGCAGACACTCCTTCTGTTCAAAAATGTAAAATATTTTTAAAAAAATCTCACTTTTTAATAAAGTAGTTACTTACTTTTAAATTAACCCCATCTTTTTATATTTACTCCTATTAAACACTTCACAATAAATATAAAATTATTATCATTAAAAATACTTTTAAAAAAAAGATAATGATTATATTTTAAAAAATTAAAAATATATTATACTTTTAAACATTTAACTTATTGTATTCTTTAACGGGAGGGAGTAATCAGACTTAATCTATGTATAAATGATTTGTCTGATCCCAACATAACGTCCGTTGGAAGTTGGAACTTATTAAAAAGGGCGTGATACAATACTGAATCTTAAAAGAATAAAACGGAGGTGCTATACATGATGGCATGCTCAGAGAAAGTTGTTATAATTTATTAATTATAAAAAGCTAATAATACTAATTTTATATTTAAAAAAGTTCTCGATCATTTATCATGTTCTTGGTTAAAGGGACCTCTTGCTGGTCCAAAAAAAAGGAGCAACTTCATGTAGTTATAATTTATTAATTATAAAAAATTAATAATACTATTAATACTAATTATAAAAAACTAATAATTTATTAATTAGAGAAATTTTTTATACTTAGAGAAAGTTGTTATAATTTATTAATTATAAGAAAACTAATAATACTAATTTTAAAAAAAGTTCTTGGTCATCATGTTCTTAGTCGAAGGGACGTCCTGCTCGCCCCCAACGCCCCCCCCCCCCCAAAAAAAAAAAGATCAACTTCATGAAGTTTTTTGTTTTGTTTTTTCTCTCAACAGAAAATAAAGTGAGACTCTGTTAGATTATTTGTTTTTGGCTATCAATGACATTGCTTTATGGTTAGATATCTGGAAAAGGAGTTTCGTTACTAATGGGAATCAAGCCATCAACTTTTCAAACTAACACAAATACTATATATATATATATATATATATATTAAATATATATTGGGTTTAGTGAGGACCTCCGAATTAAGTCTTTATGGATTCATCATAAAGGCTAAATTTATTGGTTAAATGAATATATCTAATTCCCATCTTGCTTTAAGTAAATTATGTGGATAAAGTAAAGAGAAAGTCAAGCATTGTGATGTTCAGCTAAGCACACTTACTTTTTAGTCAAACTTATCGGATCCAAGCATTATGATATTTTTCTGAGCCTAGATTTGGGAGTCCACAATTTCATAATGGAATATATTGTGTTTACATTTTTGTTATGAAACAAATTATGCATTTAATAAAAGTTAAAAGGAAAAAGAATTAACAAGCTGTAATTTGGATCATTGTTTTTTCCACACAATTTAAATAATTGGTTAAATATAGACAATTTATATCAAATGTCTACTAACATGTGGAAACAACTGAATAATATATATTTTTTTTCAATTGAGAGGATTTAAACTCTCGTTTGACCAATTTCTTCCCATTTCAAACTTGTAATTTATTCATTAATTTCAATAAATCACTTGTAATTCTAGGTTTACATTATGTTTATAAATTTCAATTTTATTGATAATTCTGTCATAAATTTTACCATTATCTCCTAATTTCATTTTATCTATTTTGTCCTAATCTAAGTAATACTTTTTTTTAACCATTGAGTCATGCAAGAATTTTCTGCTTACCATTTTAATCTAATAGTAATAGAAGAAAAATATTTTAGTTTATATGAATAAAATAAAAACTAACTGTGGTTGTGTGTCAAGTGAACAGAATCTGATTCCTCCTAGACAAGATGAAACCTTTAAATTTTAAGGATAATTATTAAAAAAAGGGAAGGATTAAAACAAAATTTTATTGATAAAAAATTTAAAACACAACTTTCACTTAGTCAAATGCGTTATTGATACAACTTACACTTAGTCAAATGCGCTATTAAGAAAATAAATTATCGAAGGATTATAAATTTATTATTACACTATACTCCCTCCGGTTCTATTTATAAGTCATTTCTACCAACCTCATCAATACCAATACAATAAAAGTACAAGGAATAAAAGTAAGTAAAATTCCAAACATACCCCTATATAACAAATCTAAAAAATAATGTCCTGTTACTTTTTCTCTCTCATGAAGGGTAATTTTGGAAATACCTCTCAAATATTACCTAAAAAGACGCACCGTGACTTATAAATGGAACCAAATACACCTTCTAAAATTGGACTTATAAATGAGACCGGAGGGAGTACTGATGAAGTGTTACGTTTACGTGTCATTCTTTACTTCAGTTGCCTCTCTCTCCCCCTCTCCCCATCATGTAAGCTCCCACACGTTTAACCCCACCAACTCTCACGGAGAAATCATTGCGCTTTGCTGCTTCAGAGTGTACCGGTGGACGAGCATCTCACTTTGCTTTGTGATTCGATCTGTTCCTTAAAGAACGCTAACACTGTCCTTTCACATTTCTCGCGTCTGAAATATGGCTCTCTTCTGATAAAAAGGCGAAAACTTTGGTGTCTCCCACCAAACCATTCTTGTGCCACTACCCATCTGTGATCTTCTTTCTCACTCCTTTACTCCCATTATGCGTCTTCTTTAAACGGTAGATTCAACTTATGGCTGTCATGTACTGTGATCTTCACGTTTCAATCCAGCATATGCTATCTCTGCTTTCACTCACTTCCTTTCCATTTTATTCGGAATTGATCAGCAGAAAAATGGCGCTGGGGCTGTTGTTTTTCCTGATAATTAACCTACATTTAGTTATCAGTGCCACACATTTTCATGGATATGCAGGTATTAGCTTAATTTAGGTGTTCTTTGACTTAGTTTTTGCAATGGGTGTTTATGATCTGTTTGTGTAGTGGATAAACTAATGGAAATCAATGATGGGTGTACAATGTGATTCAGATTTTGAATTTGGGGTTTTTGTTTGCTTGGATAAGTGTTTCTCTAGATGAACAAGTGGGAGCTCGGAGATTAGTTCAAAATTAACTTTTTGAGGAAAAATGTTTGGTACTATACATAGTCATCGCAAGTGATTCCTAGTTTTCTACAACATGTCTTGGTGTCTATACTCGATGCCATTGTTTTTTTTGAGAAGATTCGCTACTTGATATTGTTGCTTATGTTAGTTTCTTGTATTTACCTTCCTTTTTAGCCGAAGATCAAACCCCTAATCTTGTCAGAAATCATACTTGAATGATCTGTATCCTGAGTAAAAGAAGAGGTTTAAACCATCTGTATATAGCTGCGGACCATCATTATATACAGAAAAGATTTACCATTGATGTCAAGGAACCTATGGTTTTAAGTATAATATAAAACTATGCTTAACAACGAGTTTAATCTATGTTCACAGACATGATATAAACAGTGATCCCAATGTATTTCAGAGTCTTGTAGTCATATGGAATTCTAGGTATTGACATTTGATATCTTTGTTGTAAGGGCTATGGAAAATGATGATTGTATCATGCTCAGGGCTGTACTATCATCAGGTCACATCTTCAGGATTGTGAATGTTTTTTGGCATTTTCTACGAGTAGTGCAAAAGTGCTAGCATAATCAAAAAAAGTTGGCCAATGAAGTATGCTTTTCTGATGTGAATTATACCAGTCACCCTATGAAAAAAAATTACTGGCTGCAAGTACTACTGCAGAAAATCTCATGAAAAACAAAATTCTTTTAGCATCGTTGTTCTTGTCTTGTCACCCTCTTGCTATTTATTTAAAATTTCCTGTTCTCATCCATCTTTCATATTTTCTGTGACACTTAATATGGGTTATGGATAAAAAATGGTCTATATGATAAATTAGATGTTCTATGTTTTTCGCTGTAGTCACCAATCAACACCATTCCAGAAGCCACAAAAGTATTGCTCTTCCCCCAACCAAGTCATCTTATGGAGTTCTTGCAAGTATTGCACTTCCACCTTCTAAGTCATTATCTAAAGCTCCTATAAAGGAACGGACCCATGGTTTAGTTGATTCTCCAATATTACCTCATAAGCATCACCATTCCAGAAGAAAGTCCAGTGAACCAGCACCAGAGCCAACTTACTCGGTTCATCCCCCTACCTACAGTCATCAAGGTTAGATTCTGATTTAGAGAATAGGAAAACATTCTTGTGCAAATTAATTCATTTTGGCATTAGTTATTAATATAATTGACAATTATTATGAAAACTTAACTTACAGGCATAGGTCCTTCTGTCTTCGAACCACAACCTCCTTTCTCTTTACCAACAGGCTGGAAATTACCTGCACCTGCACCTGCACCATCACCAGCAGTTCTATCAGGCCACTTAAATGGTATGAAAAACATCTATTGTGACCTTTGCTATTACCTGTGTACTTATTCTTTATCCACCATAACAAGTGATAGGTATCTCAGATAGGTTGTTTCCTTTGTCCATTAGTGCCCTCTCCTTCCCCTGGAATTTCATCTCAAGGTTCATCATCGAGGAAGATGAAGACTCCACCAATAGCACCTGTTTTGGGTCTGCCACCTCCACCTCCTAATAAGGGTACTTTCAACTTAATCTGCTACCCTATCTGTCCTAGAAGATTAATTATATTACTTTGGTGCCTTCTTTTCTACTCATCGTAAGAAATCCTATGATGTTGAATTTGGCTGTAGATTGTATATGGGTGACTTGCTCAGAGCCCTTTACATATGCACCTCCTGGATCACCTTGTGGTTGTGTATGGCCACTTCAAGTTAAGCTTCAACTTGGCATTTCAATATACAAGTTCTTTCCATTGGTGTCAAAGCTAGCTGAGGAAATTGCTGTCAGTGTTTTACTGAATCATAACCAGGTTCGCATCGTGGGAGCTGATGAAGCTAGCCAGCAACTGGAGAAAACTATTGTTCTCGTAAACTTGGTACCCAAAGGATCAAGATTTGATGATGCAACCGCATTTTCAATATATAAGAAATTCTGGCACCGGGAGATCCACACAGATGCTTCACTTTTTGGTGCCTGTGAAGTACTATATGTTCATTATCCAGGTTACAAATTGATTTCCAGTTCACTTGGACTTTTCTTTCGTTTTTTTGGTATTTATTTAGTTTTATTAATAGATTTCCGCATTGGTTCTTACTTTTTGTTAACATATGCACAGGTCTTCCTCCTTCTCCACCTTCAACTCCTTCAGGCATTTCTAATGCAGATGATAGCCCATTATTCCCCGATCATGACAACAATGGAACAATGATGAAACCTTTGGGAGTGGCTATACCAAGGAAAGAAAAGACAGGGAGCGGGAAAAGCACAATTTTAGTAATTGTGCTGTCATCTTTTACAGCTTTTATTATATTTCTTGGATTTGCTTGCCTTTGTCTGATGAAACGTTGCCCTTGTGTTCATGAATCTAAACAAATTCCAAAAGCTGTTCCATCCTCTTCAAAACTGTCAGGTAAAACAAACTATCTATTCATTCAATTCTTTTGGCAATGATATATTGCCAAGATGGTATAGTATTATGCACTTGTTTCTAAAAATAATTCTGAAGCATCTTACTTATTTGAATTTCCTTTTAATAGAAATGGTTTTGATGCCTTCCTAGTTAAAACTTGTGTCTGGTTTTATGATCTTTTTTTTATATTTTACTTTCAACTCTCCATCTTAGTTTATCATTTTAAAGAGTCTAAATTTATTAGTTGTCTCTTCAATCTTTGGTTGCATCAATTTAAATATATAACCATATTTGCACTTAGCAGGGACGGCCACGTCATTGACTAATAGGAGCATGCCAAGCACTGGTTCTATGCCCTCAAGTTCTAGAACAGTAACATATACAGGATCTGCCAAGACTTTTACTCTGAATGACATAGAGAAAGCAACTAATAACTTTGATGCTTCAAGAATATTAGGAGAAGGGGGCTTTGGGCCTGTTTTTAAAGGGGTCCTATGTGATGGAAGGGATGTGGCTGTGAAGATTCTCAAGAGAGATGATCAGCATGGTGGCCGTGAGTTCTTAGCAGAAGTTGAGATGCTTAGCCGTCTGCACCATAGAAATTTAGTTAAATTAATAGGTATATGCATAGAGAAACAGACTCGGTGCCTCATCTATGAGCTTGTCCCTAATGGAAGTGTAGAATCCCACTTACATGGTAATTCATGGGCGTTATCCACACTTTTAGAAGCCAAAATCTTTGGATATTCTTCATAGGCTAACTTTTGAGTTCTTTATATGTTCTCAGGTGCTGACAAGGAAACTAACCCACTTGATTGGAATGCCCGGATGAAGATTGCACTTGGAGCAGCTCGGGCCTTGGCTTATCTGCATGAAGATTCAAATCCATGTGTCATACATCGGGACTTCAAATCCAGCAATATCTTGTTGGAACATGATTTTACACCAAAGGTTTCAGATTTTGGATTAGCAAGAACTGCCCTGGAAGAGGGAAACAAGCACATCTCCACACATGTTATGGGAACATTTGGGTAATAAATGTCATCCCCCTTTTGGCCTTCTTAAATTTTTCAAGCATTGTCATGCATGTAATAGTAAAAAAGTATTTACAATGTTCTTATTTGGATCCAAAGCCTTATGTTTGATGGACTATTAAATTTTTTATCAGGTGCTTTACCATCTTATGTGCATTTTGTTAACATGGAGTCACGAATACTAATTTAACCTTGCTGATATATTGCCTTGCAGCTACCTAGCACCCGAATATGCAATGACGGGCCATCTTTTGGTCAAAAGTGATGTTTACAGTTATGGAGTTGTACTCCTTGAGCTCCTAACTGGAAGAAAGCCTGTAGATTTCTCACAACCACCTGGTCAAGAAAACCTTGTTACTTGGATTCGTCCACTTCTCACGAGTAAGGATGGTTTACAGATGATCATAGACCCGGTTGTAAAGTCTGAAATAACTGATGATTCAGTTGTAAAAGTTGCAGCAATTGCATCAATGTGTATACAACTGGAAGTCTCTCAACGCCCATTCATGGGCGAAGTTGTTCAGGCTTTGAAGTTGGTTTGCAGTGAGCTTGAGGAAAAAAGCACAAGAAGATTAAGGAGTTTCCGAGAAGAGGGCCCTCAAGCCAACGTTGATGAACAATCTTCTAGAATTTCAGGTGATATAGTGGACTTTTCAGATCATAAATCCAAAGTAGCATTATCAACGTCTGAGTTTTTCAGCACATCAGGCCAGTATTTTAAGTCCTTCAAGAGGCATTCAACTTCAGGGCCTCTCACTACAGGAAAGAAAAAGCATTTCTGGCAGAAACTGAGGAGTTTGTCTCGAGGGAGCATGAGTGAGCATGGTTCTTCAGCTCAACGATGGTCTGGTTCTCAGTAACTTCTCAGCCGCATGACTGAAATGTTTTTCTAGGTAGGCAGTGCCTATCATGTTATTTATAGGTCATACTTACAAATGAGTGAGAGAAAACGTACAACTTAGATGTGATGAAAGACTCTCGTTGAAACTTGTGTGCCGGCCCTTGTTGTGAGTATAGTCCATGAATAACATTGTACACACGGCCTACTAAGCTTGAGAAAGCAAACTACAAGAGAACATGTTCATTGATGACTTTTTTGCTTTGGGTGAGAATTAATTACTTGATTTTTATTCTAGAATTGTATTCAAAGGGAGTTTCATCCGTGAATGGTGAATTTAAAGGATTACAGATCATGGGATATATAAGTAAATTTGATGTTGATCTCTACATGGGATATATAAGTACACTTGTGCAATTGTCAACAACCAAGATTCCACCAAAACAGAAGATAATAATACATTACACCAAAATGATTCTTCCCAGTAAAACTAAGGCATCTTTGTTTACTAATGATCATTTTGTTTACTGACCATTTCAACAAATATATACCACATCAACTTCCAATGTTACAACTTACATAGCTCATCTTATATCATCATACCACTGTATTCTTCCCTAACCTGATTTGCGCACCCTATCTCCTAAAATCTTCAGTCCCATGTACCTGTGATAAACATAAATTGATTAGTTGACAAGATATGGATAGTATGAGCATCAAAATAATTTTAATGGGTTCCTGTTGCATATTATTGATGCCCAAAATGGTATGCCTATTTGTTGGTTGGCCAAACTAGTAGGCCGTTATGCTCGAGTATGTTAGTCTAAGGCTATGTGTATCAAAATATTTCTTGATGGAAATCTAGAGGATATTACAATTTACAGGTTCCCTAAGTGCTTTTAGTGCGTGTTTGGTTTTTCAGAAGAAATCAGCAAAAACTAGTTTCCAGCATGAAACTAAACATGTACCTAGTTTTTTGTGGCTAAACCAAACTTGTGCTAATAGCTAAGGAAGTTTTTAGGCTTTGAAAACTGTTTACAAGTAATACGCGCATATGTACATGCACATGTTTAAATCAAAAGCGAATAATCAAAATAAAAACAGAACTATTTAATTTTAAAATTATTTTCTATTAAGCTCAACTATCAATTTTTGATTTCAAACGATGATTGATGATTCACCTTACTTCTTAACGACTCCTCTCAATATATGCGTCTGATGGGGCAGTTTATTGCAAGACGTATTTATTACTATACATTGCAAGATGTACTTATTACTTATGTATGGTCTCTGAGTGCATACCTGCCCATCATCATGACAGTAGCTTGAGGATTAGTCCCTGGTGATTCTGTAAATGTTGAGCCATCCACCACACGTAGTCTGTCAACTCCAAGAACCTTATATTCAGAATTAACAACCTTGCCCACGTGGCACCCACCATGGTAGTGCCAGATTGTGATCACAGTGTCTCTGCAAAACTGCTCCAGTGATTGCGTGTCATTGAGTGCTTGGGTATGAGGTTCACATTGGCCTTCACAGTGAGGTTAAGCAGTTTCTCTGTGGTTTGTCGGGCACACATGGTGTAGTTTGTGAAGTGCTCAGACTGCACAACCTTGGTGGCTATTCTGATACCCTCAACACAACGTTGGAGATCATGTGGGTGACTGAAATAGTTGAAGGTAACAGAAGGGTTGTCTTCTACATTGGTGTTGATCAACTTGAGATCACCTACAGACCAAGGGTTGGCCACTTTTGACAATATGAAACCTCCCCTGAATGCTTCAATCGGGAGATTGCGCTTGTTCTTGGTAAAAGCAAGAACAGCTTCTCTTGATCTTTGCTTGGGAGGGATTGTGGAGAGCTGGCCAATCTGATTTATCATGCAAAGGGAAGAAGAATGAATTCCGATGACGTATGTAGCTTGGAAGTTGAATATTTCAAATTTAGAAGTGAAAAGACAAGAAGTAAGTTCCATGCATATATTCACTTTTGGTATTGGTACTCTCTTAGTACAAAAACACTTTAACTTTTGAGAAAATCTCAACAACATCAGCAAACGGTTGAGCACAATTTTTTTTTTTTATTCTTTCCTTCATGTCATTGAGAAAATTTGTCAAATATATTGCACGCATACCTCAGCAGACAAGATTCCATGGTGACAGTGAATGCTATCAGTGGACTGACTAAACCCACAGCTAGCTTCTAGGTAGACTCCACGTTTAGTAATACCCACAGTCTCAATGAGTGACTGATGAACTGGTCTATTGGAAGGAACAAAAATGGTGTTCATGGGGTTATCAGCCATGCCTTTCCCAACAAAAAGTTATCAAACACCACTGGGATCTTAAAGTTCTGGAGCTGCTCTTTTGGGCCAATCCCGCTTAGCAGAAGCAATTGAGGAGTCCCAATTGCCCCACTAGACACTATTACTTCATTCTTCCTTCCATTCCCCAGATTTGCCTGATGGATTTTCCCATTCTCATCTTTGAATATCACTCCCACAGCTCTTGGCCTCTTACCTGCAAAAAATCCCATTTCAAACTTTGTTGGGTTCAAGAGTGGTAAATCAGTCAACGAATATGAAAAGAGCAACTAGAATCAACAATCCTATCAGTTCTATTCCTACTGTCAATAAAAGAAACAAACAACAAAACATCACTATCTAAATAAGTCCGTCTCAACAACACTAGCTTTAGTAGAATTTGGAGATTGTTTATTTTTTTCCTTCTATTTCCAACTTATTTTTAAGCCTTTAACACCGAAAAATTCCATGGCCTAGCTTCTTGCAATAATTACACGTTTTATTATCCTTTTTATATTTATGTTTCTCAGACTTAGATTTTTTTTTTTTAATATTTTCCCCTTATTCACTTCCTGCATTTAAACCTTTACCTTTATCTTTAGAAAGGGTCTAAGATCAAAAAAAAATTTTAAAACAAAAAATTAAATTTCACATCTTCAAAAGCTAAGCTGCCTGAATTTCTATATAACATAATTTCTTTAAAATGTTTATAAGAGAGAGCCAACGAGATAATCAACAACGCAGCTTTATCTTAATGGAGATCCTCTCTCTTCTTTCAACGAGAGACTCTTAAAAAAAAAAAAAAAAAGCTTACCTTTAGTATCAAAGACGATTTTGTGGACGGTGGCGTAGGTGAGAACAGTGAGTTTATATGGGTTGGCAGAAGCGAGAAGCTCAGCAGCTGTGTGGCGACGACCGAACCGATCAAAAATGGTGCCACCAACCTTGGTGCCATAAATATGATCATACGTGAAACCGTTGAAAGGAGAGATTCCTACGTCCAGAAGGCTGTCCTTTACTGCTCTCTGAAACGCGGAGAACTTAGGCCAATGCACTATTTGCTTCTCCACCCACTCGTATGACTCGTTCACCACCTTCGCATCCCACCCCACTCTCTTTATAAACCTGCATTAGTTCAGCCACCGTATCTCATATTTCTATGTAATCAGGAACTAGGGCTTGTTGGGATTCTAGAACTTGCAAACTGAAATTTTGGAATTCAAGTTACAAGAAGTTTGGAAAAAGGCACTTGGAAAAATTACCCAAAGAGTCCCGCAAATTTATTTAAATACAAAAATACAAAACAAAATTAATATTCTTTACTAAAGTTGTCAACTGATCGTTAATTATTAAACTTTAGTTATGAATTGAGCAACTCTATTAACAACTATCCGCCAGTGAGCAGCTAGTAATTGATAATTTTGATAAAGGATATGTAACTTCAAATTAATTGTTAATTTTTATGGAATTTTTTATATTGAGATTTTTTATATGAAATTTTGCAGCAATTTTCTCAAAAAACTTTTATTAAAAAAAAAAAAACCACTTCAACTAAGTGTCCTATACTTCTATCCCTACCATGGTTTTGGCCCCTTTGACTGCAATCCAATCAGCTACAAGCACCGACTCATGGGGTCCAGTAAAATGTATTATAAATTTTATCATATATTCTACTATATTGATGTTAGTATATAGGATGAATTAAGTAATATTATTCACAAATCATGCATATGTTAACTCTTTTTAAATTTCATATGATGCATAGAAAAATATATTTGGCTGATATCAATGTCAATAGATCATCAATATATCAATATACAACAACAACAAACAGTATTTTAAATGTGGAATGTGTTACTGGAAAAAAAAAAATTAAATTCCTTATTTGATAAGTTCCAGTTTCCTTCGTGACCCTGACAAAAATTTGATAGAAGAACTCATGAGTGTACTAAAGTTATTGTTTTTAAAATTTGATTACATACATGATAGCAGGATTTAAAAAAAAAAATTGACTCTCTTAATGTTGAATTATCAATTACATAAATTATGAATTTTTTTTAATGTTACTTTCTCGTTGGATAGCATGATTAAAATTATGGCTTATTTTGACGTTGACATAGATCTGCTCTTTTGTCGTTTAGCTGCACGAAGGTTGCAAGTAGCAAGCGTCAACATCTACGTTCCCTGCGTTTTGAGGGACATTACTTAAAATGGTTAATGATTGTGCTTATTGTTTTTTAAGATCCGGCACTTGAAAATGTCCCTGTTATTTAAAGACTAACTAAACGGGGCAGCCCGAAATTCATTTGCAAAATTTAATGATAATTTAAGACTAAAAAAGAATTGTGGCCCCAATGAAAATTAATGAGCCATAATCTAGTACTGTTTATTATAATTATAAGTGGTTCCAATACAGTTGAGAGCAGCGAATTTAGGTAAAGTTCACCATACTAAGAAAGAGAACAAAATTGGAAAAACAATACTCCCACCAATTAAAAATATAGGATATTTTTTATTAAATTATATTTATGAATTAAATTTTTTATATTTATTTTTATTTAATAATTTGTTTCACTTAAAAAAAAGGGCTGAATAATTTATTTATTAAGGATATTTTAAAAAAATTATTAATTACATATTAAAAACTAAAAATGCCTTATACTTGCTCCATTTCATATTATAAGACACTGTTTAACAAAATATCATATATTAATAGGTTTTATTAAATATATTTCATAACATTTTTTAAAAATAAAAATATAAAATTTTAAAAATATCATCCATTTAATATATTGAAAAAAGAAAAATATAAGTAAAGAGGGAGAGAGAAAAGAAATAATATTAAAATAAGCTTATTTAACAAAATATTAATATTTTTAAAGTGTCATGCATATTGATATGTCAAATTTTCTCTAAAAATATTTTATAATTTGAGATGGAGGGAGTAGTATTTTTTTTTTTTTGCACATAATATTAAAAAATATTTTATATTTTTTAATAAGGGAGTAACTTTTTATTTTAAAATTTTGTAAAATCCACCCAACTTTATCATCCCTTGATTTTAAGGAATCCTGATCATATTTCAAAGCTATGAACACAACCATGTCACCAACTCTGGCTAAAAGTAATGAATATACATGTTCATGTTATTAGTAGTTAATTTTGTTAAGTGTGATTCATACTATGTAAAAGACAAAAATAAAGGAGAATAATTATTGTTGAGAAAATCAACAAAGTCTTTTTTAATAAATGCAGCAGTGCTTCCTTTGCCTTAAAGAGAATGAAAATTTTGTTAAAAAACCATAAGTGAGAATACTTAAAAAGCCATCAAGTTTGGAGGCTTTTATTTTATTTCTTTTCTTCTAAAAACAATTTTTCTTACCTTGAGCTTGCTCTGGTGTAGAAGCCAGCATTAATGGAGCTCCCACCTCCCAAAACCCTAGCTCTGGCATTAAGAACACCATCAGTGGAAATGAAGTACTGGGAAGCTGAAGATGGTGAAATATCAGCCAAAGTGATATGAAAATTCTCCAGAAATGACACATTAGGGTTTGTGAAAGGTATGCCCCCTCTTTCAAGAAGCAAAACCCTAAAGTTTTGGGACAGTGTTGAAGCCAGAGGGCAGCCCGCAGTTCCACCTCCCACAATTATATAATCATAAGCATTGTTGCTGGGAGTGGTTGATGTTGATGATGATGATGATGAGAACGAGCTTGCCTTTTTCAGAAATGGATATCTGTATTTGGTATACCAGTTCTGCTTGTTACCTGCAGGCAGGTGAATTTTTCAGTCACTTTTTTTTTTTTTTTTTGTGTGGGTGCAATTATAGCTTCTTGAGGTGTCCGTTGCTTTCTCTCTTGAACAATTTTTTGGAGCCAGACAAAAAAGGAAAGAAAAATCAAAACATGGAATTTCTGTGAAGATTATAATGTGTTTGATTGAATGTCACAATGAAACAGCAGCTGATGATCATTATGGACACAACCCATTAATTATTAGCCTTTCAGTCAGATTTGTCTGGTTTATGATTTAGCAGACAAAAAAGTGGAATTTTAGTGAAGAATATAGTATGATGTGTTTGATTCTATACCAGAAGGAAGCAGCATATTATCATCATAAACAAAACCCATCATATCTTTCAGTTTCAGTCACACTTTGTTCAATTTCTGACTTGTTCATGATTTTCTGCTTTGATTTAATAGAGTTTGATGAGAAGCAAAAAGGAAATCAGGATCAAAAAGAAGAAAACAAACAGGGCTATATATGGTATCTATATCTGGGGCTGGCAAGAAGAAACAGCACAAGATCATCATCACATCACAAGCAAAACCTATTAGACGTAAAGTTCACACCTTTTTCAATTCGTTAGTCTCCAACAAAAGTTTTGGACAAACCCAAGTAAAATTACAGGCAAAAAGAGGAAAAACATGAAGCTAAGCAATAAAGCACATGACTTTGTCTCTGTCTGGATGTGTTGTTTTCTGAAAATCGCAATGAAAAACATAGTGTGCCTGTGTTAATGCCAAAACCAAGCAGCATAAAGTTTTTCATAAAAAGAAAAGAGAAACTCAGATTGATCCACCACATTCCCAACAAACCAATGATAATGTAGAGAATAGATAGACTTTGGACTTTGGAGTTTTCTTTCTAGCCTTGAAAACAGAGGACCCTTTAATTGATATTGTAATGAAAGTTAGCATTCTGCGCAGAGAAGTCCTGAAAACAGAAGCAGAATGCTAGTAGAGAAGAAGAGTATAATTTTATTATTATTAATATTATTATTATTTGTGAAGAAGAAATAAAGAAGAAGAGAAGAGAGCACCTTGTGAAGGAGGGAGAGAGAGGAAGAGGCAGAGGAGTAATGAGCAGAGAAAGAAGTTGACTGCAGAAACATAGGCCATTGAGTCTCACAGGGCAGAGACTGATGAAGCTGTTTCTTTCTCCTCTCTAAGTGGCTGCCTCTGGTTGGCCTTGTTTTGTGTGTTCCCGCCCTTTATATATACAGACAAAATTAAATTATTAAAATATTACAGAATTCATTCCTTTTTGTACTATCCTTCTTTCATATGTGGCTAATTTCTATTCTGTCTTTATTCATCTAACAAAAGTTTTCCTAAACTTGTTTTCTTTCTTCTAAAAGCAGTTCAGCTTTTTAGTTTCTACCTAACAAAAGAGTATGCTTTAATTATAATATGAATGTAAATACCATAAAGGAAAATGTATCTTTAGGATGGATATGTATCATGCAAAAAAAAAATATATATATATATATATATTGACTAAAACAAGTTATATATACTTAGACATACTCCCTTTGGTCCCAAGAGCACATTTTATAATTTTTATTTGGTCCTATTTATATAAGTTATGATGTGAATTTTTAAGTAATATTTTTAAAATTATCCTTTATGAAAGAAAAAAATAACATGATATTACTTTTTAAATTTTTGATATAGAACCATATTTTAAAATTTAACGCTCTTTTACTCTTTTTATTTTTTTGCATTGATATTAGTGAGATTGATAGAAATAATTTATAAAAAGAACAAGAGGAGGAAATGTTTCTACCAAAGTGTTTAAGCATATATGAATATATTATTATGTGATTACGGTATTTTCTATATGAAACAACTTTCAAAATATGTGTACATATCATCGAGACTACTCTCTAAGTGTCATTTAAATTTTGAATAATCATGGTACATATATATGTATATATATAAATATTTATAAATATATACTGTGTAAACAAACCCAAAAAACATAGTTTTTAGTTCTTATAACTGTAGTCAATTTAGGTCATGACTATTAAAGTTTTATCATTAAAGAATCAGTTTTAAAGTTAATGTGATCAACTTTGGTTGAACTCTAAAACATCATTATCATATCAATGCTACATCATCTTGAAAGACTATAACCAAAGTTGATTGTAATTTTAAAATCTTTTAATTAAAAATCTAGAGAGTGTCTCACTTGACAAAAAACTATGACATCAATTAATGAAGGTTGGGTCTAATATAAAAAATTAGTTTTTCATAATGTGGCGAACTAATATTTAAATCTCTATTGAAAAACGTATTTGCATTTAATGCTCGATAGTATTTTAAACATAATTATTTTTAATAAAAAAATGCAAAAAAAAAAACTATGTTATCAATACATGTGAAAGTTAGATACTCTTTTGGTTAAAAAGAAGAAGAAGAAAAAACTATGTTATCAACACATGTGAAAGTTAGCTACTCCTTTGGTTCCTATTACAAAACATCTTTAACTATCTCACTAAAACAAAAACAAAAGAGAGAGAGAGAGACAGAGAGAGAGAGATGATTAAATCATCAAAATTTTATAAAAATAGTATAAACTTCCAATTTCATGCTTGTTTAAATGAAAATTTTTAAAGTTTGCATTATCTTCTATCTTATAACTAATGAGTTTAAATAGAGATAAAATTTAAAAAAATATAATTAATATCTTATCAAATGTCTTATATTAAAAATAAAAAAATTCTTTTAAAAGATATCATATAATAGGGATTTAATAAAAAAATTCTTTTAAAAGATATCATATAATAGGGATTGAAGAGAGTACATTTACGTGTGTGTTTAATTTTTAATTTATACATGATAAAAGTTTATTTAGAGAATTTAACTATTGATTAAATTTGACAATATTATATCTAAAATATCATTTAAATGTGTTTTTAAATGTTACCAAATAGACCCGTACATCAAGGCTGAAGTGAGTAGGAAGGAAATGGCTTATGTTTGGCCAAAAAAATAACCAAAAAAAGAAACAAATTAGAGAAGAAAAGTGAATCATTAAAAAAAAAAAAAGAATAGAAAGGAGTGAAATAGACATGCAGAATTAAGAAGAGGAACGGAATTAGAGGAAGTCATTTAATGGCGAAATGAATAGGTCTTCCACGTGGAGATCTCATGGCCGTTGGATCTGGCAATGCCTCCTATCGTACAATGACAGCTCACTTATCCCTCCATATTCATTCTCCCATCCCATCCCATCTCTTCTATACTCTCTTCATTTTTATATATAAAATATTTTTTAAAAATTTATTTTACTTTTAAATATAAAAGATAATAATAATATTTTTAAATAATTAAATAATTTTATTCTTATTTTAAAAAAATAAAATAGATCATTAATTATATATTTTTTTATCACCATCATGATATTAATTATGATATTATTAGAAATAAAACTGAAAAATCATTGTGTTTATATATGATTTTAACTAAATAATAAATTTTTATTGTTATGTAAAATTTAATTAAAAATACCTTTTATATAGGGATAGAGGGAGTATCTCCTTCCACCTTCCTAATTATAAATCCAAATTTTTAGGCTTGTTTATTGTATCCCTAATGCAGTTAATGTTATTAACTAATTTAAATTTAATATAGGAGATGAAACAAAATAATTTTTTAAACATAACTTTCTTTCTTTCTTTTTTGGCACATAAGTTTAAAATTCAAAACCTTTCTTAAAAAATATTAAATTGCTGGTACCATTTAATTCAATCCCATTCTGCAAAAGTTTAAAATTCAAAACCTTTCTTAAAAAATATTAAATTGCTGGTACCATTTAATTCAATCCCATTCTGCGGCGGTGACAGTGATATCTTGTGCATACATGGACAGGCATTAGGAGAAATAGGTATTTGGCCAACAAAAAAACAAAAAAAAGGCAATAGGTATGTCCATGTTGACCGGTAATTATGACAATATTTTTATATTACTATAATTTTTTTCATGTGACTGTAATATGATTCAATACTTTATGTATTACTAATGATTAATATGTCTATTTCAGTGTTTCACATTATTGTTCCTTTTTCTTTTTAGCATAATGCCATTCGATAATATATTTTAATAATGAAAGATGTTGCAATACCAAGAACACGAGAATTTTGAATTTCTCATGATCATAAAAATAATAAAATATAATGGGATAATCCAAATGGAGAAAAAAAACAAACTTTTATAAATGATTTTTTTTTTTATTATTCATAGTATCTTCTTGTAGAAGATAATTTTATTTTAGGTGTAAGTATAACTGAATTCTAAATATGAATACTTATGTCATATTCAAATTTTGGCTCATCCATCATGTTGTGTGGACACATGATTTTATAATTTATTTATGTATATCAAATTATCAATAACAAAGTGAAAGATAGGTGGGAAGCCCTTTAATACATGTGTACCATTAAGCTAAACTCTCAAATCTGAATTTATTATTTGTTTTTATTTTTTCGTATGTTAATTTGCACATGCTTCCTTACAGTCAAATGTTAGAAAGCCGTATTATTAATATGATATATAACAAATTCAGAACACATTATAATGCTATGTTTGGATATATATGAAGTTGGATTGAAGCCAAATTCATTAGTTGAGTAATTACAAATTTATGAAAATCCAAATTCAAGTTTCACCGTAATCTCTTGATAATTTAAAATTCTTTTCTAAACCTCTATTATTTTAAATTATAACTCAATCTCTTTTTGTAGTTGGACTGGACCATCGAAGTTAATGGAAATAAGCTGCCACCATTGACCAAGATCAGAAGGCTAACTTCCATTAAAACTATATTGATGACAATGATTGGGACAAGATGGCTGGACTAGACTAACGATGATGTCAACGACGAGGACCAGACGATCAACTTGCATCAATACTAGATCAATAGTGACAGTGGGGACCTAACGGCCAACTTCAATAGGAACCGAACCGATGGCAACGACAATGACAATGACGAGGAGCGAATAGTCTAGTTCCATTAGGATTGGACTGATGACAACAATCGAGATGGGACAACCGACTTCCATCGGGACCAACCCAACTGCGATGACCGAGACAGGATTGCCTACTTTGACCAAAACTAAACGGAAGACTACTATCAAGATTGGACGGCTGACTTCTATCAGGTCCAATCTTAATAGAAGTTGGCCATCCTGTTCAAGTGAAAGTTAGCCGCCGTCCTATCCCAATGGTTGCCTTTAGTTTGGACACAGTGAAAGTCGGTCTTGATAATCTCAATCCAGTCCCTATGAAAGTCGACCGTTTGTTCCCTATCATCGTTGTTGGTTTGGTCATAGTGAAAGTTGGCTGTCCTTTCTTGATCACCCGTGCTATAGTTCTAGTTAGCTTTGACTGTTTGATCCTAGTGAAAGTTGGCGATTCTGACTGTTGACTTTTATTAGTTGTCTAAGTTTCTTTTAAATTTAAATATAAAATTTAAAATTTAAAATTTTTCTTTAGATCCAAACAAATAATTTTAATATTATAATTTGAAATTTTTTATATCATCCAAACAAGGAATTTAAAATTTATGAATTTTAAATATGAAATTTTAAATTCAAATTCCTAATTTAAATTCACCTATCCAATTGCAACCCAATATTATTTATGAATAATAATAAATACTACAAGTTGCTTCAAATGCCGGGTAGACATGAGCAAATATGTTTAATCAAGAGATGGTCCCCAAAAAATGTTTGTTCAAACAAAGGAATGAAAGAAAAACTTGTAATGAAATTGAAAACTTAGTTGTCCCAAAATCCCACCCAACATTTTTGCAGTAGACGTTTGGTATGAGTAATATTTTTTGTTAAATTAGTTAAAAGAGGAAAGAGAAAAATAATAGATGAAAACACCAAAATTTCAATAACATTTTAATGCTCTCTTAACAACTTTAATATTAATTATAAGTTACTCTTAAAAATTTTGTTAAGGGTAGGAGGTTTTACAGTCTTGAATTTTTCTTAAAAAATTCAAAATTATCCATTAATATATTTCTTTGATAAAATCCATTAATATATTTCTTTAAAAAATTCAAAATTATCCATTAATATATTTCTTTGACAAAATCCATTAATATATTTATTTACCCTAATAATTATATAAAGGAATTATATAAAGGGTAAATTTTTGTTAAAAACATTTAATACTTTGTAGGTTATCCAAGCTAACTTATATTAAAATAAAAAAAATTAAGAAAAATAACTTATAACTAACATCAAACATTTTTTTTTTCATTTGCTCCATCTTATTTAGTATCAATGTAAAAGAACAAGCTTACATCAAGAAAATAGGGCATAAATTCATTACTTGCTAGAAAACCACTTTGATCTTGTTTATAAGACTCTTAAGTTCTTCTTATAAGAAATTTATAGAAGGAATATTTGGTCCTTGCTATAAAGTATTAAAAGAATGTATTTAAATATTTGCAAAGTTAAAAATTTGTTTCATTTCCAAACATAATTAATAGGTTATTATTTTTTAGATTTGCCCTAAAATTTAAAGGGGAGGGAAAAATGAAGTGAACATTGTGATTAACGATATACGAGGATAAATTTAGAAATCAAGTTCAATACTATGAACTAATCCTAACTTATTATCTTAATCTTAAAGAATTAGTTAAAATAGTCAAATAAATAGGATTGGATAGACCAGTTAAAAAAACAATTATTAATATGTTAAAAATTAGTCAACAAAAGTTACAAATTACAATGATTTGTTTTCTCCCTCTACATGAAATTTCAAATTATAATCGAACTATATTACCAACAGGAACAATCTGAATTTTCATGCTTTTATTATTAGAGATGAAGAGGAGGACAACATTTACCGGACGAGACTTGGATCAAAAAACATGTCAATGAGAGTACCCATTGTGTTTCTAAATTGTCTGCGACTTTACTCAACCCACTCTCAATTATATTCAATTTGTCCAAATTGATATAAGCAATTTTTAAAATAAAAATAAATAGAATAAAGAAGCTGAAATTCAAGCTCAAGCTGTAAAAGTGACAGCTCATTATTAATTGGCTGTCTCAATCTGCTCTCCTGCCATCTAGTGCAAGCTGCTCTCCCTGCCATCTAATGCTTTGCCACTGCTTCATTGGTTGAATGAATACATATATACATATCTGCTGCAATTGCCATTAAATTAAAACGTACCGTTTTGCAGTCATTCACATTAATGACCACACATCGCATTGTGCCTGCTCTGTGTGTGTGTGTGTGTGTGTGTGGGGGGGGGTATATATACACATCTAGTTAGTTGGAGAGTTAATTCTTTCATCACTAATATTTACCAACTTTTTCTTTGCACTTTCAAAATTTTGTTCAACTCTTTATACTCTCCTGCCTTTGACTTGCAGTTATTCCCTTCACATTCTTTTAAGGGAAACAAATTGATATTTTTAAGGATGCTCTAAGGATATTGATGACAATTAATAATTTTGGAAATTTGAAAAACAAAACGATGGTCCTTTGTTAACATTATTTAATTTTTAAATAAATTTCTCTAGTATTTATTTTTCATGTTTTTAGTACCTAGTTTTCAAATTTTCAACACTTGTATTTCACATTTTCAATACTTATTTTTAGTATTTTCAGTACTCAATTCTTTTTATTTTTTTAATAGTCATGTTAGATGTTTTCGATGTCCATATTTCATATTTTCAACACTTGTCTATAGTAAAAACATGGCAGATGAATATTAAAAATATCTAAAATGACTATTGATTTTTTTTTTTTGAAAACTGAGTACTGAAAATGCAAAAAATGAGTACTATAACTATGAAATATAAGGGCTAAAAAAATTAATTCAAAAAACTTTAATTCCAACCAAGGAACATGACCCTTATATGAAATTTTAAAATTTCTAGTTCCTTGAATGTGATTAATATTCTTAAGTGGTGTTTAAATGTCATTTCCCTTCTTTTAACACACACACATCTAAATGAGCCTTGGTGCTTTGTACAAGATATCGTTTGAATTTCATATTATATACAAAAAGACATCATCTTCTCGTTAATATGTTATGTTTGTGGAAAACAAAACAAGAACAAAAACTTTCGAGACGATGATGAGACATATACAGAGCAAAATAAGGAAGAATCGGAGGACAGCATGTGGTATAACCTCACACTGCCCTGTGAATACTATTTGCAGCAATTTATTTGGAAGCTGTACTTCAAGTTCAAAGTCGTGAACACAAAACAGGGTCATGTCCCGAGTGTTAGCAAAACTTAATGTTGTGCACAAACTTAACTGTCACAATGAGTTAATGCAGACATATGGGGTTGCGTGATGTGAGAGGAAAACAAAAACAACTTGAGAAGCCTTGGATATCCGAAGCTAGTGTAACCTAACGTTCTAACAATGTCGGTGGATAATACCACATCAAGGGTTTCCACTTGACCAAAATAGGAAAATCTGTTGAGGATTCCAACCTATTCAGATGGAACAAAAGTGTAATACCTAAAGAGGAAGAGTGGTTGAAGCAGTCAGATTCAAATGCTAGAATAACCAATTGCAATACCATTTCTCGGTGAACTTAGATCACTGGTTGGATCCCACATGCTACCACCTGTAATGTGAAAAAGGACTGAGAGTGGCATTTTTTTTTTTTTTCGCCATTTCTTTTACCAACAAAGTTCAGCTTAATTGATAAGTATTTGACCCACACCTTACAAGGTCATGGGTTCAAATCATACTATCACTGTGAAGACGTTGTTTGTAGATGACCTGTAAATACAATTGTAAATGCTTTTTGAGTCTAGAGGCATGCCTTGGCATTTATGAGCTCCAACAATCAACTCACCTAAACTTTCATATATAGAGAAAGAGGGAGGGGGGGAGAGCTTTTCAAGGAAATGAAAGATAGATTAGTAAAATCCTAACATTCAAGCAACTTTAGCATGAGTTACTATAACAATTTTATCAGCAACAATGATAGCAAGCAGAATCTATATCTTCTATCACAGACAGCCCGAATCCAAGGATACAAATTCTTATCCACAAATTGGGATCCAGAGACTAGCAAGATCCGAACGATGAATTTAAATTTCTGACAATCATAAATCCATGAAACCCCACAGCCATCAGTCTAAATTTAATGGTGTCCAACCACAAAAAGTACGACTTTCCAATTATCTCAGAGCAATTTACTGGATAATAAATCAAAATCAATTCTTTAACTCAGATCCCATATATATAACAAGTCGACCAGTCCAACCTTTAAAATTATACCATTGTGATTTGTGACCAGCATAGCTTTCAATCAAACTCGTGTCAGTTTCTTGCATGTCTATTAATAACCGATCCAGTTTATCTATCTTTTTCTAAACATCAAAAAATTTTGGCAATACTTATATCTTCAAATTCTACGATGGTAAATAATATTTTCCCTCTTTCATCATCATGTTACTTGCAATTGGACAGTTCATGATACCAGTAGTGTGAAAAAGATCTTGCAAAGTGAAATGGGGATGCCTGTGCATCAAAATATCAAGATGGTGATTTCAGGGGAAAAAAAAAATACAAGAGTTCGATAATAAATTATACAGCTCTTGCAACCAAAACTGAGCGCAAACCAGCAAAACCATCAAACTATCTAAAGCACCTAAATTTGAATTTAAAAAACTATATCATGGGAGCTACCTCAGAACGAACCATGCCCCCTGTATTTGGCACTTGCACTAAAAAAACCAGTGCCTTTGAATAGCTTACTCTTTGAATGCTCACAAAATCATGAATTCGTAGACATAACCAAAAACCCAACATGCAGCCAGCAGACACCATCTTCACAGGGGAAATAAAAATAAAAATTGCTCGTCATAATAACGAGTTTCTGTGCCTACTCATTGTTTGATGAACTAGAGTATTCGATACCATTTTCCAGTGAAGTTATGTTAGACGAAGCTTTCTCGGACAAAGCTGCAGCAGAAGAAGCACTAGATGACATATTGCTTCCAGCTGTAACAACATTGTGATTGCCTCCTGATGGGTTTCTCTGTGCACTGTTAGGTGCAGGGTTCTGTGCCTCCTCCGCTAGTTTTCTGATAATGTTCATGACAGTAGGAAGAAATCTGGCAGACAAGGATATAAGTCCCGGAAGCTGCAAGCACACAAGAAATAAGGCAAATGAATGCTACTGAAAAACAGAAAAGAAAAAAAAAAAACAGATGGCAAGACGTAGGCTTGTTGCCTAAATTTCGCAACCCAATAAAATACTCTGGCTAGATGTAAACTACATACACCATACTGGTTATAACAAAACAGGGCATAAGAGAACAAGCCACATGGCAATAGCATACAATATGAACATCAGATTTTCTCTTGAAAACGACCAGTTACAAATTAGAAACACATAATCAAAAAGTTCAAAACTTTTAAGATAACTAGAATGTTCAAAAGTTCATCCAAGACCGAGATATGGGGATGCCTAAATCCCTAGCAGTTTATTAAACTTCTCTTTTCCTTTCAAAATCAAATAAAATTTGATAAATAGTTGATATACCATAATTTTTCTACCCAATTAAATGAATGATGTATATCTATTATCAAGTTTTCCTAAAGACGAATGACACCTGAACCCTAATGACTCGGTGGATAAAACCTGCAAGAAAGCACAGCCACTCCAAGCCAAACTTCCTACTACTGAAAAAGATAGCTATACTAAGCTAGGGGAAAAAAAAGGGGCGTGGGTTGGGCAGGCGGGTTAAAGACTCCACAAAATCAAGAATTGAAGGGTTGGAAAACAAATACTCACAACTCCACTGCTGAATTCATTAGAAATGTCCAGCTGCACCCATAGGGCTTTTACAAGAAGAAATCCAACAAAGATGACACCCAAATACAATGGATTTCTGCCATAAAAGAACACACGTGGGTGAAACCAGTTATGGCTGAAAGTTAAGGCTTTCTTGTCAGTGCATTCAGGTAAACATAATATGTTCTTCAAATACTCATTCAAATACTCTTTTAAATCATTCTTCTTTACACTGTCCAGCTGATATATATTTATGGTGTAGACTCTAACTTTTTTGTCAACATAAAGCTATTCTGGCAAGTTAGAAGCATTTTCTCAGTTAAACTCTTCTGCTACCTGCATTACTGTTGTTTGGTGTATTACTGTTCTTGGAGCATATGGTCATCTCATAATGTTCAGAATTAAGTTCACTGCGTGACTTCTTTTATTGGATTAATTGGCCTAATATGGTACAGGATAAGGCCTTTTAGGGGAGTTTAAACAGAGGGCATGAAGAAGGGTGAGCTTTGCTCAGTTGATGATAGGTGATTTTTGTTTGCTGCTCTAGCTTTTCTGAATTTGGATTCTTTAAGGAGGATAACTTATCCCTAGCTGTTGTACTTTACCCAATTTCTTTCTCAAACTATTTCTTCTTTTATATCCCAAGGAGGGGAAAAAAGGATTTTTAGAGAGCAAATTTTATGAAAACATCCAGCATTCCATCAAATGAAGTCCAAATTTCTCAGTCTTCCTAAACTTTCTTATGGACAGGTGTGAGAAGAGTTAACAGCAAGTGAAACAGCACTTCACTCCTTAAAATATTGAAAGATATCAGAAAAGCACGTCGACAAGTACCTTAGAAGGGTCATAAATTCATTAAATCCCAGAACAACCAAAGCAACAATGGCCCATGGAGGAGGTAACCAGTTATTATTACGCCTGTTGGCCTCCTGAAATTGGATGAGATTACATCAACAAAAATAACAGAATATATACAAGCATCCATGACAAATACATCCACAGTATGGTAAATCAAAATGCATATAACACATGGAGCCTAAACAAGAGAACTAAGAAATAGAGCATGCTTCGGACCATAAATTACATAAATGCATGGTTTCAGCTACAAGTTTAAATGAAAGTGTTGTCTACGTCTCCCAAGCTGCATTTATCCAATAAGTTAAGCTGCATGGTTTCAGCTACCAGTTGAGATAGATGAGAGAGAAAAGAAACTAAAAAGTATCAGAAAACTCATGATTAATTCACAGACAAATATCGATAAACATAAATACAACAACAATAACAAGTCTTGTCCACTAAGTAGGATTGGCTACATAGATTGCACAATGCCATTGTGTTCTATCAACAACCAACTCTTTAGATATACTGTTCAACAAAAAGTCCCACTCAATAACTTCCTTGACAGTTCTTTGTAGTCTTCCTCTACCTCTCTTCACAAAACTCAATAAACAAAAACAATGTGAAAAATCTTACCTGTGCAGATATGGCCTGAGAAACATGATACTCTGTCTCCATCTTAAATTGCCTCCACAATGATTTGCACTGTACAGGTGTGATCAATGTTTTTGAGGAAGGAACCTGCAAAGAGATTGTAGTCACGACTGATCAATTGCTCTATCAAAGTGATCCCAAAGACCCAAACCGTTAGAACAATAAGAAAAAAACAAGAAATGACAGGTTGTGCACTAAAGTATGCATCAAAGCAATTCACATGTTGACATTAAGTACCATTTACATGCATTTAATTAGTGAATATAAGCATTAAAAGAATAGCTCAACTACTCAAGGACCTTAACATGCTGAAAGAATTAGGGGAATGGTAAATTCATAGAAAAAGTTGGCATTCATGCCACATTTGATTTTCTAGGCATCTAAAATCATTTGATGTTCAATGAGATAACCTATCTCTTAAATTAGGGTACAATTGAATACAATTGTCAGGCTCAACAATAAAACTTGACCTGTTCCCAAGTGCTTGAAGCCAGTGGATCAACCACCGTGATGCTCCTATCCTTAGTAATAGTTCCTGATGAATCGTCCAGAGCAAATGCTAATGTTTTCTCAATATTATCAAAATCTTGGTCATCCAAACGAGTTGCAGCCATAACAGATAGCAACTTCAAGGACTGCAAACAGTTAGCTTTGTTAAAACAAATATCCAAATGCAATACAAGCTCAAGCTACAAACATTATATTCATAATCATGCCATACAGCAGAGCGGGAGGTCTTAGTAATTGCTCGAATGTCTTCCTTCCCCGTCCAGATTCGAGGCATTGAATCAGAATCACGACTAAATAATGTTGTAAACCTGTTTTCACATTGAAGGTGAGTTGCTTAAAATGTAGAAGTTTCATGAAAGAATAACAAGGCAAGTCAAATGTTGCAGAAGGTTTGTACCTATCTTTCATACGACTTAGAACCCTTCCAGATTCTTCCTTAGCCTTTGCTTCCACCACACCCCTTGCATAGCCCTCTAAACTTTTAATCATGTTCTGTCGTGTTTGTTCCTCCATATCATACCCAGAAATTGCAGCAGAGAAACCCGAAACAGCTGATTCAGTTTCACGCCCAAGAAGTTTTCTTATTGTTGGCCAAGTATGAGTGTTAGCTTCATCTAAAAGAGCTTCAACAGGTCCAGCTAAGGCCTCCTTCAATTTTTCCTGCAAGTGAACAACCATCAGCATCCCGGTAAGTATTTATCCTGTCAACTACATAAGTATACCAATTGATGCGACCAGGAAAAAATTCAAGTTTTAAATGCATAAATCATGTATTCATGAAGCATAAGAACAGTCAGATAATTTTTTACTTGCTATAATCAATACACAAATGTCAACAGCATAAAGTATAGCAAGTGTATTATGAGCGGAAACTCTTGCTTAATTCATGCTATGTGGGAACCAGTGAAGTTGAAATCAAACCAACTGGGAACTAAAGTCCACAAATCAAACCAACTGTCAACTATTTGTTTTTTTGTGTTAAATGCAATAAGCCTTCAGTTTTTTTCCAGCATAGTTATCAAGTTTACTCTGATAGTACATTTGAGTTCTCTTCCATAAAATAAACAAGTATAACTATTATTTAATGTTCAGTGATTTATTTGAGCACTCTTCAGTAGATAGTTAGTGTAATTAGAAAACAGGACCTAAAAAATAAGAGAAAATTAATCTTCAAATAACTGGAGGATTGGGTGGATGTTAAAACAGGTCAACCGATAACATGATTATCATCCTAGCAATAGGATGTGGATGGATTGGGGTTATATTTAAAACATTTTCATGAACTATAAATAGGCTAATCCATTATTTTCTACCAGTCCAACAAAATCCAATTCAAAATCTGCCCATTACCAAAATTTCTATCAATGATTACTTCAACTCAACAGTGTAAGTTGTTCAGAGAAGGCATGAGAAAAATTTTATTATAATATCTAGCAATTTCAAACAAAGAATCCTAAAATTTTGTACGAACTTGTAAAGTTTTAAATAGCAATTTCAAACAAAGAATTCTAAAATTTTTGTACGAACTTGTAAAGTTTTAAAAACTGTACAAAGCTTAATCAATATGCATTCCACAAGACATGAACTATCACTGTAAGGCATGCACCTGATACGATGATGTCAATTCAGACAGCTTAGCTGCACGCACAGAAGCCACATGGCCATCAATGTCACGACGCAATTTCTCCCTCACTTTAGATGTATCCCAGTTTGCTTTTTCAATAACAACATCTGCAAAGATAACATTAGCAGCCTCACATTGCAACTCACTTGAGCTAGAAAGAAACCTACTTACAATAATCATTATAATAGCATCAAGCTCAGACGTTCTCACAGTTCTTAGCGGAATGAACCAAGAAGGTAGAAGGTTTTTTTTTTTTTTTTACACAATCTGCTTCATTTATAAATCTCTTCCAGGTATTTTTTTTCATTTTAAGAAGTGATTATGTCTTTGGGCATTCAAGTTTAATTATATGTTGTCAAACACAATAAACAGATTTCCAAATACCTGCACATGCTTCATCAAACTGAGCCATACAAGACTCAACACAGTTTTTAGCAGCAGCAGAAAACCCATCCCCTCCATTCAAAGCTTTGTCAAATGCTTCCTTGAATTTATCAAAAGTTCCCGACCTTATATGTCCCAATGCAGATTGGAATGCTGGTTGGACAAGCTACCAGAGAAACATATAAATATTAAAGCTCACACAAATAAGCACAACTTAATAGCATTTAAAGGGGGAAAGTAAACACATTGGCACACACAACTAAAGATTCAAGATCATATAATTATATTTATATTGTAAATCTCAATTGTTACTTTTTTCTTTCGCTTAACCATTATCATTAATTTATCAATATCGATATCGAATATAAAACCCATATTTCATTTTTAAAAACTGTAGAGCCGCACTATTTGTAAGTCATGAATAGTGAGATAGGCTCCATGTTAATTTTTTTATTTGTTGATCTCTCTTTACACATTTCATCAGGCTTCGTTTAACTTTTTCATTTATTCAATATTTTTCCATGCATTGCAACAAAGTTTGAATAGAAATAAGTACAATCTTCCAAAAACATTGAAGTTACTATCTATCAACTATCAAGTACATTGCATCAGAAAGAGACATCTAATAATGATGAAAAGGGAAAAGAAATAAATGGAAAAACCAAGACAGTGCAAAAATCAAATTGAGAGAAATTACTTGCAACAGTTTTTCTTGAAGCTGCTTTTGTTTTGCAGATCTGACACCTTCATCAAAATAAGTGGCTTCTATATCATACCTGCATTAAAAGGAAATGCAATAATTGAATATACATGAAACCAGCATCAAGATGTTTCCACAACATTAAACATGAACATACAAAATAATATCAAACTACAATTTAAGACTTTGACTCATAAAAGTACACAAACACAAAAAGATAAAACAACAAAATAAAGGAAAATGCTCATCTAGTCAAAAGTTCGAGATCAAATATTGTCAAAACACGTAAAATGTCAAAGAGGGTTAGTAAAAAGTTTATGTAGCATACACATGGTATTCAATGCTCAATAACTGATCCACTCCAAATAAAGATGTCACATAAAGTGAACTATACTCACTCTGAAAGACAATTATTAAGGATTGAATTCAGCCTTTTCCCAAATCCAGGAATTGGGCCAGATTGCACAGCCTCCTCCAACTGACACCATTCCTGAGTAGTGATTACAGAACAAGTTCCATTATGTCAATAATTTAGACAGCCCAACTGCCCATGGTTTTGGGATTGAATGAAATAAATTTTCATACCTCGTTTGTAGTAAAAGCAGCATATTTTTCATTGGCAATTTCTTCACAGCGTACAGTAGCAACCATGACCTGCAGAGTGAATCATGGATAAATGACTGAATTAAATCAATCAATATACACGTAAAAGAAAAGCAGCACCATATTTAAACAACACCTTGTGGGCAGGTAGGTCAAGGTCCTTGTTCTCCTTAATGACTCTCCAAATTTGCTGTGCACTGAAAGAAAATCCAGAAGCAGGAACTACTCCACGTCTATCCCCAGCAAGTCCACCAGGAGCGATAGAATGATGGAATTGTTGCCTCAAGCTGGCAACCTAAATTTATAACAAACAAAAATAAAAGATATAAGCAAATTAGAGGACATCATATGAAAGGCAAATTAATAGAATAACTTGTCTACACAGACAGGAAGACAAAGATGATCAGTAACATGCAAAGGCATAGATAAAATCATCAGCATGTAAACAAGAAGACATCAGATGCAAAATGAATACCTGTTCCTTAAATTGCTCTTCCTTTTCTTCATAACTAGAAAGAGCAACAACTTCGACCTGGCATTTGTCACCATATATAAGTAAGTACTATAAAAAACCCCCAAGAAAATTCTTAAGATCTGTCAATTTACTAACACGAAAAGGGATAATGGATTACATTGAAAAATTCACTTAGTGGGGTTTCCTTGTGAGCCTGTGGCTTAGGAACAGAGTCCCATATCTGCAATGGGAAAAAAGTGAACAATAACAAACAAAATTTACATTAATCAACAACATTGAATGAAGATCAAAGCACCACCTTACCTTCTGAATATCCTCTCGTAAAACAGGCTCTAAATTTTCAAGAGGCGTCTATATTTGGAAAGTTAAACAAATTAGTAAAACTGATATTAAAGATGCTCTCATATTGAATAAAAATATATAGATATGAAAGGGCTATGCTGAGATGATGAATTTGCCTACACACCCTTGTTTTATCACGAATGACAAACATCAATGTCGTTTTGCGCGGACTAAACAACCTCATCATGACCTGAAAGAAAATAACAGCTTGCCTTGTAACAACTTCTGAAATACAAGAAAGGCGTGCAGTCAGTCAATAGGTTGGCAATAGATACCTGAAAGACAGTTTTCAAAAGAGGTTTATTTGCAGCTTGCTCACGCCCAATGTCATGACACCACCTTTACAAAAATTGCAGGGAAAACAGCTAAGTTACACAACCATTGGAACAAGAATTTCAAGTATCTGCAGATTCCGGACTCACACAAAGTTCATTAAATCAGTCCCCGTGAAAGATATACAAACAGAGAGGAAAAAGACTCACATGTTTATCAGCACTATATCCGAAACAGCAAGAGCAAATAGAGCACTCTGCTTTTCAAAAGCAGTATCATCCTGAGAGAAAGACAATTTCAACATGTGAAGATAAAAAATGAAAGGGCGGGGACAATCCATTTCTCAATTTTCTTTTATTTTTGGCAAAGGAACAGAATTTATAGAGACGTTGTCATATGTGCATTTTCAGTATATAAAATTGAAATGGGACTAGAAATTGGCAATAAACTCCACATCACAATCATGGTTATTGAAGCTGAGGTATACTTAAAGGGTAAGCACCTCTCCACGTTCTCTTCCATCCGTGCCCTCCAAATCCATCACTATTGTACAAGGCTCCAAGCCAGCACATCTAGCCATCCAAATTCCTTTAGTGGTTTGAGACCTGAGAGCAAGCATATGTCATAGGGTTAAAACCTTGATAAATGAGAACAGTGAATGTGATGTGTGAGAGTTGCGATAACATGCCTTCCCCTGAAAGCATCCATCTCCCTGAAATTAGTTCTGAACAAATGATTTAATAGAGTGCTCTTACCTGTCCAGACCAAGGAAAAAAATAGTTTAGATATAGTGTGTTTTGGTTTTTAAAAAAGTAGATCATAATCAAAAAGAAGCATTGAGGAAAAGATGAAACTCTGACAAGAAAAGTTAATGAGGAGATAAGTCTAAATCAAGTGTCAAGTGGATTAAGTTGTTACTAATAACTCCCACTGAAGACATGAGATTCGACTTAACCTTCATGTACTTGAATACCATAAAATCTAGCATTCAGTGTGAATTGTAAAATTAAAGAAATTCGTAATCATAATTTATAGATCCTTAGGAGCAAAGACTGGATAAAGGAAGCATGATAAACACTAAGCTAATGAACAAAAGAAGAAAAGGAATTTTAGAGGCATAAAAGCATACCACTACTTTGTGGGCCCATTATAGAAACTATAGCATATGAAAGTCCAAATTCACCCAATTTCACCTCCTTCATAAATTGTTCAATTCCAGCAACATTGAATGTACCATCTCCATCAATAAGTTGAATTGAACAACAGTTCTCGCTTGCGTCTGAAAAAGCAGGTATTCAGCATAAGTTGACAGGAAAAGTAGAAACAGAAGAGATAATGTAATTATATCACTGCTAACCCACCCTCAAATTTATTAAAAAAAAAAAAACCTCTTCTGATGGATTTCAATCACAATTGAACGATAAAAATTATTATATGAGCATTTGGTTACCACTTTAAATTTGCTAAGAGGTGACAAAATTGCTTTCCCTTTACAAGAGATAAACATTTTTTCATGGCGGTTTGTTGTTTCCTGAATCCTGAAATTAGATTACTCCATTCATCAATCTGTTCCCAATAATTTCACAAGTAATGAAAAACCGGGGAACAAATCTTCAACATTAGACAATTATAACATAATAATAACTAAACAAGCTTCTAATTCGCCTTCTCTTTGTAACTTTAGCCTCTCAAAACATAAGTTATGGATCAAATTGTCAAAATTGTTCACATCAGACCAAAACCCATAAGCCTTGTAAAGTTTTCTACTTTAAACTGAAAATAATTTGATTAAAACAACAGTTTTAGAGAACAAACCATAGCGCATACAAGAATAAATGCCAGTTTCAGTTACGCGTAACGTTCATCGTCTATTTTTTAAAGATTTGATGGAAATCAAAATCACAAGTCACACAAAATTTATAGAAATCGATAACTGAAGAAAGCTTAAATCAGTGCATACAATGCATGAATCAGACATGTAAACAGATCGATAAGGGAATTAAGAGTAGAATACACCTACCCATTGCGATTGAAATGGGCTCAGCTGCAAATGACTGTTGATGGGTAATGCACCAAGGAGATCAAATTGAGGCAGAGGATCGTGGGAAAGAGAGACGATGGGCGATCTCAGGAGGGTCTTCAATATCTGGCTTTGGCTTTTAAAAAGTAGGATTGACTGTTTGGACCTTCGATTGAAAACGCGAAATCTGGACTGTAAAATATATACACGTATGCTTTTTTCCGCTGTGGTGAAATATTTAGGCGTTCGAGAATTCATCTTTTTCCTTCATCGATAATAAATTTCTTTCAGATTTGGCAGACCAATTTATTGAAGTTTTTCATTTTTGGCCATTTTATGCATCCCAATGTGTTAAGATACCACCTTTTCAACGCTGCGTTGATCACCTGATCTGATACCTTGATGTTCAATGCATCAAATTTAAAATAAGCATGAATGAATTTCATTCCTTTAAATTTTGTTTGTATGATTTGGTCAAAAAAATTTTGTTTGTATGAATTTTCCTATTAATTTTAAATTTTAATTATGATTATGGTTTCAGCCATTCATCATCTATTGTTGGCAAAAACAAAAACAAAAAAAGAGTCATTTGTCATCTATTAATATCTACGAATCACCAATATCAATGCAAAATATAACCTATATCATAAATCATATTTTTTTATTAATTATAAATCAATTATAATAAAGAATAATTGTGTTCTGTCATACCATATCTTTATCTTTACATAAAAATTAAAAAATAATACAGATATTTTTTTAAAAAATCCATATTAAGTGTAGAAAATGAATAACTTAACTTCATTTGAGTTCGTATATTTTCTTGGGGCTGAATAATTCACATATTACTTTATTAAAAAAATATAAATCCCCTAGATCATTGCTCCATTTAAATTTCATGAATAAATACTGTCAGATACGTATAGTTACGATTGGCCCAAAGAAAAGGACCACGTGATTATGAGTTTCACAGCAGGAACATAAAAATAAATAAATAAATAAAATGAAGGTTTTATATTTTGTGATCATAATATTGGTATTTTTATTAAGAAATTGATGTCGTGGAAAAAACTACCTGCAAAATGTTTTAATTGATGGGAGGTCATGTGAAGTAAGTTATCAAGGATGTTGGCTTTGGAATAGAATAAATTATTTTGAGTATCACATCATTAAATTAGCAAGAATTAGTAAGAAAAGTAAGACTTATAAATTTAAAGAGTTTTTCTTATTTAATAAGGAAAAACATAATTTGTTGTCCCTATAATTTTATTAAATTTTACTCTAAATTCATGTAATTTTTTTAGTATTTTTAATTTTTATAAGAACTAAAACTATTAAAAAATAAGACTTATAGAACTTAAAAATAAAAACCGTCCAATCTTTTTAAAACCATAGAAATTAAAAATAGTAAAAAAAATTATATGAATTAAAAGCAAAATCTAATGAAATCATGAAGATCAAAGATCATATTTTTCTTTCAATAGTCAGTCTTTTTAAAATTGACTTTCTCTTTAAACACGCATTCATAATATATGCATATGCATGAATTTCCACTTTTCACTATAAAAAAATTTGATAGCTGGTGATAAAAAAACTGATAATTGACATTAAGATAACTTTAATTGTAAATTCGTATCTTTTTTGCCAGAATTCATACCATATTATCTAAAACACTTGTCTAAGAATACATAGATTTGTTTGAAGAATTTCAGGGACTAATAATGGACCTTCAAAAACGTTTCTATGAAGATATTATGAGTTAGAGATGTCTAATGATTACTACGAGGTTTTTTTTTTCATGGGTCAAGTGTTTTTTTTTCGGTAGAAATGGGTCAGGTGTTTTGTAATGCCAAAACCCAAAACATAGTTTTGTTGCGAGAAATATTAAAAAGTTTCATATTTATATTATCAAGAAATATTGAAAACTATTATATTAGATGGTATAAATGAGAATGTAAAATCTGGCCAAAAATTCAGAACACTATAAAATACGAGGGAAAAAAGGAAAAAGAATATAAAACATGTATTAAACCTTTTCAAGAAACTGGCTTCTCATCTGCATACTCAGTCTAATCTTAAAAGTTAAGGCTATGACCATTATTAGTTATTAATTGTTAATTGTTATTTTATTAATATTAATTGAAAGAGGGAGACCATTATGATTAAAGTAAACCGTAGTGGCCCCATAAAAAAATGTCAATCACACTTTTTATACAGTTATCTATTATCAGGTTAAATTTAAGAAGGCTTATTTGAGGATTACTCTATATTCAAGCTCTCGATACTTAGAAATAATAGTTTTTTAGTCCATCATATTCTAAAAAAAATCGACTGGTTTAAGAAGCAGAAAAAACATTTGATTAGGCAAAATATTATCAACCAATTTAAGTTAACATAAGTCAATTACGCAGGTGACCAAGATAGTAGTATGTTTTGTTTATTAATAAAAAAGATATGACAGCGTCATCTGTTTTTTCCTACAAACAGGGTCATCTTTTTTTTTTTTTGCCAATAGGGTCATCTTAATATATCAAGTTAACAACATTTTTCTATAAAAATGCTCTGGTATTTTTTTTATAAATTAATATAGGCAAGATGAAAATAAGCGTAAATTAAATCAATCTCTGCTAATAAAAAAATCAGTCTCTTTTAAGGTAAAATAAAGAAATGAGTCTTTAATATGAAATATAAAATTTGGAAAATACTAAGAGCATGTTTGGTTTTTGTTTTTAAAATAAAAAATAAAAAAAAATTTGTTTGGATAGGTATTTTGAACCTAATTATTTTTAAAATTGTTCTTATTTTCTGTTTTTAAAAATAAAAATAGAATCATCTTAGAGTTATGAATTATTTGTTTTCTGTTTTTAAAAGCTGTTTTTTGTTTTTGAAAACAAATAAATATAAATAAGTGTTTGAATAAGTGTTTTTCATTTGGTTGTTTTCATTTTTTGTTTTTTTAAAAATAGAAACAACTTCATTTTATTTTTTTATTTTAAAATACATTATATTTAATTATTAAATATTATAGTTATCTTGGTTAATTTCTATTATTAATTACTACCATTAATTACTTATAATAATCATTATCGATCTATTTTTAATTGACATAATCAAACACATTTTCATTTTATTTTATTTTAAAATAATTATAAAAATTGTATTATAAAATAGTTTTTGAAAACAAAAAATGGAAATAGAAACTAAACATGTCCTTAGGGCATATCTTTTCTTTTTGTTTTCAAAATACATTATACTTGGTTATTGAAAACTATAGTTGCCTTATCAAAAGAAATATTAGGCAGACTGGATGCATCATATTATTTGTAGCCAGTCCAATAAAAATATAATATTTAAATGATATTAAATATAGATTAATTCTAATTCTAATATTAATAAAATAGAAAGATAAAAGACAAGAAATCAAATATGTATCCTATTATAAAAATAAAGTAATTGAAAAATATCACACAATATTTTATTCAGATTATTCGAAGTATTTTAATTAGATAGATTATAAATGAAATAACGCACCCCATTTATTTAAGGCCCCGTTGGTATGATAGAATATTTTTAATGGAAGCGGAATCGGAATTAAAATCGGAATCAAAATCAGAATAGAATGAGTTTTAAAAGTGTGTTTGGTATGAAAATGGAATTATAATATCTAATATTAATTTATATACATACTTAAAATAGGAAAAGACTAAATTGCCCTTTTTAAAAATTAAAAGACTTTCTTGTTATAAATGGACAAAAATGAGGATAATGGGGTCCACAAATTGAATTCAAGGGAATTGAAGCAATTCCATGATCAATATGATGGAATTGGATTCTAACATTTTTGGTAGAATTAGAATTCTTAGGAATTACAACTCTTGCATACCAATCATGCTTAAATTAAGATTTCATCTTTAATTCCATTTCCACCTTGCCAATTCAACGCTACCAAATATGGCCTGAGTATTTCTATACCTTATTCATCACTGTCATAAATTATCATCATTAACTATTAGCGACCATCATTATTAGCTAATTTTTTACTTCTATAATTATTTTTAAAATAACACAACTAATTAAACTTTCTTTTTGTTTTGTTTTAAAAAATAATTTTAAAAACTAAATTGTAAAATAACTTTTTTAAAAAAGACATAATACACAATTAAACTAGCCCCTAAACTCTTCATTTTCTTAAACTTTATTTTTTATTTTATACTATTTTCATTTAAAAATATAAGGTATTTTTTAAAAAATTAATGTTTAAAAATGTAAGGTATTTTTAGTCTTTGAATGTATAATCATTATCTTTTTTAAAGTATTTTTATTAATAATAATTTTATATTTATTGTAAAGTGTTTAATAGGAATAAATATGAAAATATAGAATTAATTTAAAAATAAATAATTATTTTATTAAGATAAAATTTAATTAAAAATATTTTATATTTAACTTAATAAATATGAAATAATAGAAGGAAAATGCCAAGAGAATAAATGTAGAAAGCCAGGTGGCAGTGGACCCCACGGCCCCCCCAAAAATTCAGTGGATCCCATTGGCCGCCCAACGCTATTTTTAGCTTTTCATTTTCCCATGAGGCAGCAACAGTATGTGGACGGCGGCATGAGTGGGTGCTTCCAGAGTTGCGTGGAACTTTGCGCAACTTAATTTATTGCCACTGCTTCCGGTGGACCCCACTTACTTGCTTCGGTTGCCGTTTCCGTCCGTGGATCCCACGGGTGCTTTTTAAATCCAACGACCTACATTCCTTCAAAAAAAAAATATTGTAATTAGTTACTGAAAAATAAAATAATTCCCTATACCTTGATATTTTTTTTAAAAAAATGACAATAAAATTTTTTAAAATATATAAATAATAATTTATTTGTTCAAAATATTATAATTTTTTTAAATTTTTTTTAAAAAATTTCATTGTTAATGAATTTATATAAATTATTAAATTATCTTTGTTAAAAATAAATGATTCATAACTTTCTCTTTAATATTCACAACAATACAATAATAAATAAAAAATTTAATATGAAAAGTTGTGATTTATTTTTGTATTGTTGTTAATTTAAGAAGAAAAGTTGTGAATATTAGAAAGAAAATTATGAATTATTTATTTTTAATAAGATAATTTAATAATTTATATAAATTTATTAATGACATAAAAGTTTTTGGAGATTTTAGGAGAATTATGACATTTTAAAAAATTAATTTGTCATTTATATATTTTAGAGTAATATTATTATTATTTTTCTTAATTTTTTATTTTTTATAATTTTATTTTATTATTTCAGTCCACTTGGTTCGATCTGTCCACAATATTAATTCTTATAATTTTAAAATACATAAAATGATCATGATTTGACTGTAACAGAATTAATATAACGTACGCGTATTTTTCCTTAACCTGTCGTTTGCCTCTAAACTATTCTGTTAATCTCTTTGTTGTTATATAAAAAATTACAAGGCAAGTAGCATGGGTCCGTGCAATGCGCAGGATGGCTAATATATTAATTATTTAAATAAACAATAAAATTTAAATTGCAACTAAAATTTGTATTATTCTTAAATTAAAATAATTTCAAAATTAAAGTTACATTTATTCTTGCATAATATGTAATTGATTAGTATTATTTAAAAAAATTAGAAAAATTAATTATAATTACAATTTCATTTCACATAAAGGGTTTGATTATTTAAATTAGATTCTATTTTCTTGATTAAAAAATATAAGGTATTCCTTGAGAAATTAGATTTTTAAAAATATAAGGTATTTTAATTTTTTAAAAAAGTATAATCATTGCTTTTTTAAAAAAATCTATTGAATAAATCTCTTTATATTTATTTTATCGTGAAACTAAAATATCCTATTAAATAAGAGTAAATATGAAAAGATAGAGTTAATTTAAAGATAAATAATTACTCCCTCCGTTTCTATATGTAGAAAAAAAATATATCACATAATTTAAAAAAATTAGCTAATTATATTAATTGTGTTTGAAAATAAATGAATTGAACTATAATATTCTTTATTAATATAAGACACTTTAAATATATTAAGGTTTCATTAATTGTTTCAATTATAATATTACCCTTTCTCTCTCTATAATTAATTTTCATCTATTTTTTTAATATATTAAATGAGGGACATTTTTAAAAGTGTATATTCTTGTTTTAAAAGATAAAATTGTTAAGTGTAATTAATGACATTTATTGACATGTAAAATTTTATCTAAAAGTGTCTTGTAATTTAAAATAGAGAAAGTACTATATTAATAACTAAAAAACCCTTCTAAAAGGTATAGCTTATAGTAGCTAACAGGGATGAAATATTAATTAATTAGTATTAATGAAGGACATTTTTGAAAACACTTAATAAATGATTCACTATTTTTTTAAGAAAAAATCTATAGAGAAATAGAAAAAATTCATTTTTAAGATAATATCTATTGATGTTACTTTTGTGATATTAGGCTTATGTGAGTTAGTTTATCATGTTGTTAGTCTCATTCATTGTATATCATAGGCTATAAATAGCTTGTGCCCCTTTTATATTAGTAACGTGTTGATGTTAAACCCATTGGGTCAAGTAAAAGTGTATTATTCAATAAAGCATTCCTTTCCTTTATGGTACTAGAACATTAGCTCATGATCCGACCTGCTTCCTAATCTACCCGACCCAGCTTTCATGAATTCTTTATCTGTAACATCCCAATTTAAATTTTAATAGTTAATTTGAGTTAATAGAAATTTTAAAAAATATTTAAAGGTAAGCAAATTAGTAGAAAATGATTATTAAATCTAATTTATGATATAATTCTAAATTTTAAAAAATTAATTAAAAGAATTAACTAATAAATAAATAAAATATTATTAAATTATTATTATTATTATAAAAAGAAAGAAAGAGAAAAGGTATGAGAAAGAGGAAGGAAAGAAGGAAGAAAATGCGATCAACTTTCGGTGCAATGCAATGATTATGTATATAATAATAATAATAATAAAGGGAGAGAGAGAAAAGAAGAAATAATAAAAAAAAAGATATGGGACCCACTGAATTTTCATAAAAACTCACCTGTTCCTTCGTTTCTTCATTCATTCCTTCGTGCGCGCTGAGGCAGAGAGAACGCGAGTCGCTGATGCGAAATATCTAAATTTTTAAGGTAAGAGTTTTTAATAGGATATTTAGGGTGTGATTTTAAGCTTTTTAAGACTAAGTAAGTGTTCTAAAAATTTTTCTTAGTCATCCTTCTTCTTTGGTTTCTGAGTTTGTAGTGGTAGAAAATTTAAGATCTGGAAGAGGGATGAATTTATGTTGAATAAATATGGTTTTTGAGGTTGTCAGTAGTATAATAAATGTTCTAGAGTATAAATTTATTGATGATCTTTGAATTTGTGGCTTATGGATCAAATTCTAAACTAAATCTGAAAATACATGTTGATTTATTGAGGTTTAGATGATTATTTGGGATGAGAAATGAATTATTATGGCTATAGCATTATGATTCTAAGCTAGAGACTCAATTTTTAATTTTTGGGTATTTTAGGTACGAATTTATGAAATAAAAAGAAAATTTTGATAATAGAAATTAGTTTAGAAGTTGATTTTTAGATTATTAGTTCTACTTCTTCAGGTTCAATAACATGGGAGAGATCCGGGTTGTACTTCTTCAGCTGTGATACGTGGAACACATTATGGATACCTGCAATCTGTGGAGGCAATGTAACTCTATATGCAGTAGATCCAATTCGCTCCAAGATCTCATACGGGCCCATAAATCTAGGTGTCAACTTTTTTTGCCTTAATAGATCTACCAATGCCTGTCACTGGAGAAACCTTCAAAAATACATGATCTCCTACTTCAAACTCTAACGGCCGTCTCCTTTTATCGGCATAGCTCTTCTGTCGGCTCTGAGCTGCTAGCAATTTTTGCTTAATCATTGCAATCTTCTGGGTGGTCTGCTCTACAATTTCTGGACCAATGATACTCCTCTCATTTAATTTTGTCCAACACAAAGGCGATCTACACTTCCTTCCATACAAGGCCTCATAAGGCGCTATCCCAATACTAGAATGATAGCTGTTATTATAAGCAAATTCAGCTAATAGCAAATGATTATCCCAACTACCTGGAAGTTTAATGGCACAAGCTCTCAACATGTCCTCCAAAGTCTGGATCGTCCTTTCTGTTTGTCTACCTGTTTGGGGGTGGTATGCGGTGCTAAAACTCAGTCTGGTACCTATAGCCTTCTATAGCGCACCCCAAAAGTTTGAAGTGAACCTTGGGTCACGATCTGACACAATTCTAGAGGGTATACCATGAAGTCTAACTATCTCCTTAATGTATATCTCAGCAAATTTCTCTAATGTAGAGGTAAACTTGATCGCCAAAAAGTGAGCCGATTTAGTGAGTCGGTCTACTATCACCCAGATAGCATCCTTACTCGAGGGTGTTCTTGGCAGTCCAGTGATGAAATCCATGAAAATATCATCCCATTTCCACTATGGAATATCTAACGGTTGCAGTGTTCCAGCTGGCTTTTGATGTTCTATCTTTATCTTCTGACACATTAAACATCTAGAAATAAATTCAGTTACATCTTTCTTCATTCCTGGCCACCACCAACCTCGCTTCAAATCATGGTACATTTTAATTATACCGGGATGAATTGTATATTTGCTCCTATGAGCTTCTTATAAAAGGATATTCCTCAATCTTGGATCATTAGGTACACAAACTCTACCTTTATACCTCATCACTGTGTCCTCATAGATGGTAAAATTTGGGGCCTTACCTGTCACTATCTCCTTTCTTATATTCCTCAAGTAGTCATCACTCTGCTGTGAGACTCTGAGATCTTCCCAGAATTTGCTCTCAAAGTTTGCTACCTGGAGTGCGGCCATTTGATGTTCAATCACATCTATTGGAACATCATAAAAACTGTTTCACAAATGATATTCACGAACCATCAAATTTACAGCATGAATAGTCTTCCTACTTAAGGCGTCAGCTACCATGTTAGCCTTACCTGGATGGTAATGTAATTCAAAGTCATAATCTTTCAGAAATTCCATCCATCGTCGCTGTCTCATATTAAGCTCTTTTTGATCAAATAAATACTTCAGGCTCTTATGGTCACTAAAGATTTGAAACTTAGATCTATATAAGTAGTGTCTCCATATCTTCAGAGCAACCACAACTGCAGCCAACTTTAAGTCATGTGTAAGGTAATTTCCCTCGTGTGGCCTCAACTGTCTGGAGGAATAGGCAACCACTCGATCATCTTGCATCAAAACACATCTTAAACCCTTTAAAGAAGCATCAGTGTACAGAGTGTACGGCACCATAGGGTCAGGAATAGTCAACACTGGAGTAGTGGTTAACCTCTTTTTCAATTCTTGGAAAGCAGCTTCACATTTGTCAGTCCAAATAAATGGGGCATCCTTTTTAGTCAGCTTAGTTAAGGGCATCGCAATTTGCGAAAATCCCTTAATAAAGCGACGATAATAACCTGCTAAACTTAGAAAACTTCATATCTCCGTCACAGATTTAGGCTATTCCCACTTTATCACAGCATCAACCTTGCTAGGATCTTTCAACTCCGTCTCTGGACACAACATGGCCCAAAAACTTTACTTCTTTGAGCCAAAATTCACGCTTGCTTAATTTGGCATAAAGCTTATGTTCCCTCAAAACTTGTAAGACGATTCTTAAATGCTCGCCATGGGCCTCCTCATCTTTTGAATAAATAAGAATGTCATCAATAAACACTACTACAAACTTATCTAATTAGGGTCGAAAGATCCTATTCATGTAATCCATGAATACTGCAGGAGCATTCGTAAGTCCAAACGGCATCACCATGAATTCATAATGCCCATATCTCGTCTGAAATGTTGTCTTAGGTATATCCCCCACTCTTACTCTCAATTGGTGGTACCCTGACCTTAAGTCAATCTTTGAGAAAACTGCGGATCCCACAAGCTGATCCAGCAAATCATCGATTCTCAGAAGTGGATATTTGTTCTTGATGGTTACTTTGTTAATTGTCTATAATCAATGCACAATCGGAGGCTTCCGTCCTTCTTCTTTACAAAAAGGACTGGAGATCCCCAAGGTGAAACATCGGTCTAATGAAACCCTTCTCAAGTAGCTCTTCAATTTGCTTTTTTAGTTCTGCTAACTCTGAAGGGGACATCCAATAAGGAGCCTTAGAAATTGGCCTTGTACCGGGTCCCAATTCAATTGAGAACTCTACCTCGCGCTTTGGGGGTAAACCGGAGACTTCGTCTGGAAATACATCCGCAAATTCTTTGACAATTGGGATATTCTTCACGCCTTCATCAATCTCAGCTTGGATAGAGAAAAAAACCATGTAGGCCTGGCAACCCTTCTTCATATATCTATCAACTTGCGCCGACGACAAGAAAACATGTTCTTGAGTCTCGACTGGAGTCACCGACAAAGAAGATAAAGACACACTCCTCTCTCTACAATCTAGGATAGCACCATTTGCAGCCATCCAATTCATTCCCACAATTACATCCATACCTCTCAGTGGTAGGATAATTAAGTCCATAGTTGTTTTCCTATTTTTAAACTCGACCACTAGGTTAAGGCATGCCTTAGCGGTCCTCACAGATTCTCCCACAGGAGTAGACACATTCATTTCAAAAGGTAAAATACACACAGACAAATCAAGATTCTTTACACAAGTTTCAGAAATAAAAGAGTGTGTAGCACCTGAATTAAATAGTGCAATAATATCATGATGAAGGATTTTGATGTTACCTCTAATGGCATCTGGAGAGTTCATTGTGTCTTGAGTAAGGGCAAACACATGGTCAGAAACAGTAAGATGCTGGGAAGGGTTCTTCATGTTTGAGCTCTGGTTGTCCCCACAAAACTTTGCAATGTGACCGGGTTTGCCATAAATGTAACAGACCCAGCACTGTCCGAAGTGACGACACCCGCATTTAGTGCACTGCTGAGAGCTCACTGTACTTGGGGCAGGGGTAAATACTGTTGGGCTCTTCTGTGACCCGTGATAACTACTATGATAGCTCCTTTGTCCTTGGCCCCTTTGAAATGGACCCTTCTGCCTTCCTTGGTTCCATGAGCTACTCGAACCCTGGTGGTTTTTCTTCAAAATGCCTCCGATGGGTCAGGGGTAGGTTGGGGGTCTACTATATGAATAACCCCTCTTCTCTCTCTTGACCTCCTTCTTACTGCGAGCTATTACTTGTAGTTTTATGCATATTTCGTCATAATCTCGAATATCTAGATGAGCCAATTGCTCCCTCAATTCTGGTCTAGCCTTCTCCAATAAGCGCTTGGCCTTCCATTTAGAATCATCCCTATACTACAAGTATGTGGAGTATCTAGATAACTCCTGAAACTTAACAATGAATGTGTCCTCATATAGGTTTCCTTGCTTAAGCATGGAACTCAACTTCCTTCTCAGACCTTAACCTTGATGGAAAGTAATGCCTGAACAATTTTTTTTTCTTTAAACTCCTCTCATGTGAGTGTCGAATCATCCTTGAGTCCCACTGTCTCCCACCAATCTCTTGCTCCCTTCACTAGGAGCACTAATGCTACTTGCACCTTCTAATTACTAGTGCATGTGACTACTCGAAAGATGGACTCGAGTCTCTTCACCTATTCCTTTACCACCGATGGTTTAAGGTTACCATCAAACGTGAGAGGGTTAAACTTCCTAACAGTTTTCCACACATCAATAATGGTCGGTGGGGCACTCTGTTCCTCTTACCTAATCTCCTCCCTTCTAAGCTCATAATCTCTTGGAATGGTAGGATGTGAGGAACTGCCTTCCCCTATATGACTCTCAACATGAGCCCTATCTCCATTCTCAGCGAACTTTATCTTTTTAACTCCGTCAACTCTCGTTTATATTTTTGAACCTTGTCTGTTAACGTCTTTACAAGCACTCTTAATTCCGCTAAATCAGGCTCCTCATTTGGCGGTGGAGGTGGTGGGTGCTCATGTTGGGATCCTAAATTATTACAAGTAACAGGCATTTTCTCTCCCCTCCTAAAGGATACAAGATATAAATAAAATTAACCTAGCTATATAATGGCCATACAATGAAAAGCACCATAACAATGTATATTGCCAACCGACTATATGCAATGCACCACATATAATAAATACATGTTAAATTCACACAAGTGATAGTTTCAAACAAAAGTTTAAATAAGTATTACTAAAATAGAGGCTCGAAACATGATGCTCTGATACCAATATTGTAACACCCTCAAATTTACAAACAGATTTTTCATAAATTATTAAAACCATTATCATGGTAGAAAATTTTCTTACCATGATACATCCAAGACATAACACAAGTCTTAAAATATCCAAAAAGGCAATTAGAACTATGAGGGACAGACATAATCCTCATGTCATGATATTCAAATCAGATCATAAATCAAGAGGGATAGACATAATCCTCTTGGTCATATAAATACTTTTAATAAAAAGGATTAGAGTTTACATGCTTCACAAAGAAGATATGTCCTAAGTTGGCACAAGATATATTGTATAATCTAAAATAAGAGGTAACGTAAAAGATGGTCTCTCATACACCATAGTTACATCTCTGGTGCTTTCTCGGCCGGACTCGCTCCTGTAAAAATATTAACCATGGGAAATGAGACTTAAAAGTCCCAGTAACCAAAAATTAATATGTAATGATGCATGCGGATGTAACTAATCATGCGATTGCTAAGTGAGCACACAAAACATTTTAACCGAACAATACTTTCAAACAAACCGAACAAGTATTTAATTTGCATGACTGCACCTTATATCCTCCTTTCGCCATGCTCGAACGCCAAATCACCCAGTCAAAGGTGAGTTGGACCAAGCGACACGCCACTCATTGGGTCCAATGAGGGCTTACCACGTGGTAATAATTAACCGAACAGAAATTCTCATTAACACCATACATTAAATACCTTGACAAGTCATGCATCATTTAAATATCCAAACAGGAATATATCCGAACAATAATATCTCATCATGATAAACAAAAATAAATTTTTAACCCACTTGGCAATAATTTCAAACAAGTATATACAGTATTTATTTTTAATAATTCATAATTTCTCCAAACAACAAAACAACACATAACCATTCACAAACACACCCATCACAACACATTAATAATGGTTACCTTGTGTCTTGAATAACAAGTTTTCTCGTCACAACTCCTCTTTCACCACTATCTTTGTCAATATAATCTACATAATTATTTCACAATACTATATATTAATTTTACATTAAAATAAATAACTCTAATTTAAAAAGTTAGAAAGTCTTAGATTTATAATTCATATTAACACTAATTTTAGATTTATGCCTCATTTAACTTTCCAGATTATTTTCTAAAATTCTCGTACCCTAATAAACTATTTTTTTATCCTCAAATCACTTTTAGTATCACAATTTCATCCTTCTATATTCTAAAAATTCGTCCAAAAATAAATTAAAAATTTTAGAATTATCCTGAAGCCTCAAATCACCTTTCTATAACCTTAAAAATACCTATTTATACTTAAATAAATATTTAATAATCAGAGGTTCATTCAGACATCTCAGATTTCACATAAATTCAACCATATAGATCTAGATTTTAACTCAAAAATTCTTAAACATGAGTTTTAACCTCAAGAAAATATTCTATAATATTTATTATATCCCTAAGAGTTTTAACCTATATTTTAATCCATCATACCATCAGATTAACTTCCTATAGAAAAATTCTAATCAAAATATTTACTCTATCTTACAAAATAATCATATCACTAGAAAGCTAATATTATTTAGAAAATAACTACAAAATTAATTTTGTAATTAAATAAATTTTTAAATGCTAATCTAAACAGGAAAGTTAGAACATACTTGAAGAAAAAGAAAATAATCCCCCCTTGCGAGAAAACGCCGAGCAATGTGAGAGGAAGAGAGAAAAATAATATAAAAATGGGATTGTGAGTTCCAAAATTATATTAAAAAAAACTATAGGTCTGAATTTAATTATTCAAACCTTTGAACCATAAGTTACAATTTTCTCTAAATTGTATTTTAGCCTATCATGCTTCCTAATGCACACACCCCCTCCTTTTTATAGATGAAAGCACCTCTTCTCTTCCCTCATCTAACTAATGTGGGATTTAGAAACAACAACCTTTCACTCCCTTTTTTTTTCCTTCTACCTTCTCTTTTTTTTAACACACACATAAAAAAAATTATTTATGTATTATATCTTAACTAAATATTGCTTATGTGATTTTAAATTTTAAATTTTTAAATTTATAATTAAATACCTAATCATAATATTATTTCTAAATAACCTCAAATAATATAAATTCCTATTATTATCATTTTTTTTAAAACCTAAATTCTACAATTTCTTTATTATATAAAAATCAGGATGTTACAGTTCAAATTATTTACAGGTCTCAACTATTAATTCATGCTCACTTTACATATTTTCTAAAACATCAAAGAGCATTTTTATATATAAATATACATTTCACAATTCCCTAATAAAAAAAATACTTAAAATATGCATGTAAAGAAATTTAAATTTTTAATTACCTCTACCCATTGAGTCAATTAAAAGAGGCATCCGTGGACACTTGGCAATTCAATGCTCCTACTTGCTTCAAGAATTCAAGGGAGCTAGTCTAAAATTTAAACAACTCAAAATTATCAATTCTCTACTATAAACATAATTTTCCTAATTATCCATTCCACTCAAAAATTCCAAAACTAATATTACTTCATAAATTAGATACCCACCAGCTCAAGTGACTCATCTATATTCTAATGGGGCTAACCAAACCCATTATCAACTTATTTAATCCTCAATTTTCTCAATTTTAGGTCCCTCTAATTTGCTCAAAATTATTATTAAATTCAAACTAAAAATTTTAAATTGGTTAAACCTTAGTTCCAACTTATATAAACATTTTCCAATCATTAAATTAAGGTTTAAATAGTCAGAATGTCATTAACCACGTCAAAATGCATGCTTTATTACAAACCCTAACCTAACAATTTCTAAATCAAGCATTTGGACAAATCTAAACTAATTAAACACTTAATCTAACTTCAGAAACATATTTAAACTCAAATTAAGTTAGAATTGTTCCAAATTCAAACTCGTAGAAAACTCCAAATTCTCCCACTGTCAAAAAATTCAGAAAAAATGCTTAGAAAATAGAAAATTATTTAGAAAATTTATCTTGTCCGGACGCGCCTCTCTCAATTGCACACGGTCTGGACAACGCTAGCTGGAGAGGATGAAAGGAATAGCAAAAAGGAATGGCCTTCTCACGGATTTTAAATAACTGGGTGTGGGTCTCACAATTTTTCCATTCATATTTTTTCCTTTTATCATACACTTTGTTCCTTAAAAAATACAAATGATTTTTAATCAAATTTCACTTTTAATAAAATAATTAATTATTTTTAAATTAACACAAACCTTTTATATTTAATCTTATTGTTTTACTTTAAAATAAATATAAGATAATTTATGCATTTGAGGCACTTTAAAAAATATAATAATTATATTTTAAAATATTAAAAATATTTTATATTTCTAAATATCAAACCTCTTAGAAATAGTACTTGACGTTTTCGAATGAAGAGAGCATATACACACCCATCTAATAATCCTAAACCGTGGCCCCCCTTGTTTTACATTATATATATATATATATATATATATATTATTCTCCTTTCTTTGTTTTCTCTATGTTTTTTTTATTACGAAGTATATTACCCATTTTTTAGGTACCAAATGTACAAATTAACCTTTCTCCCTCCCTTTGTCATAATTTAAAAAGGGGATTTCTCTGCGTACCAAAACATAACACATTTTGGGGTACCAAAATGGCACTGGCAGGAGAAAATGTCACAAAAATGGCACATCAAGAGGCCAGGCGATAGGGACAAGCCCACCTTCGCAGTTCCCAACCCGTACTTCCAGCAGGCGGGAAACAGAAACGGGAAAAAAAAAAAAAGTTCTCTCAAGTCTGAACTTTTTAAATAATCCGGTCGGCACACTCACTCGTCACTAGCAAGTCCCGGCGGGAAATGAAGGAATCCGGCAAGGGCTCTGCGCCTCCGTCGGTGGATGAAAGATACACTCAATGGAAGTCTCTGGTCCCTGTCCTGTACGACTGGCTCGCCAACCACAACCTCGTCTGGCCGTCACTTTCCTGCCGGTGCTTATCCTCTTTTCAAACTTCTTCTTCTTCTCATCCACCGTCATTTATTTTATTTTTTTAATAATGTCGGTTTTATTGTATGCTGGGAAATAATGACTTGGGAGATAAATGAAACACGATTTTGGGCTGGTCAACCTGTTTTTAGAATGATTCGCCGGTTTAGGAAATGTAACATGTAACTTTAATGCTTTATTTTGCCATCTTTTGTAGTGGTTGAGTGCTGTGGATAATGGGTTAAGGAAAATCAGAGGTGTTAATTACGGTTTTTATATAACGTGTCTAGTTTTATATTAGTTCGTTTTTTTAATTATTCAGGCTTTACCCTGAAAAAAGGTATTAAGGTAAGCTTAATGTCAAAGCTTTTTCTTTGTTTAGTTTTTGTTGACCCTTAGACAATTCTTAGTTTGACATTTGTTTTTTTATGAAGTGATATCACATCAAAAACTGTTATGATTGCCAGTGGGAAATAGTACTCTGATTAGATATTGAATGAAAATTTATTTGTGATGTCCATATAATCTGTGTGGGAGAACATGATTGTGAACTATTGAGTTTTTAACATTACTTTATAATAATAGATTGAAGTGCTGGCTTAAAAAATGCCGGGATATTCTCGTAGTTTTAATTCCACTCTGCCTGAGAGATGATCCTCTTTTTCATGTTGTGATTCCCTATGACATTCTTATGGCAGATGGGGTCCACAGCTAGAGCAGGCTACATACAAGAACCGTCAACGTCTCTATCTTTCTGAACAGGTGAATAATATTCTCTTGCAGCAATTTATCTGAGTTTTAGCCTGGATGGAAAAGGCAACAGTTTCATTTAAAATGTTGTGAGACGCTTCCATCTACTTGTTTTGTAAACCATCTCTTATTTTTGAAAGTTTGGTGTAAAAGTTCATTGACCATCATCCCTGTTTGTGTTGTTTGTCTACAACAGTTCTCTGCTAAGATTTAAAACTTACTATCCTATAAATCTGGCATAGTGTATTTCAAAGTATGGTTTTAAGCTGCCTATTGTCCAAACCAGGCAATTTCTCATATTTGTATGTTATTTTTTGTTCCTTTGCATGATCGCCTTTGTTCTCATAAAATCTTATGTTTATCTGTCCAATTTGGTTTCCCTTACAATTTCTCTTACTTTCAGACTGATGGAAGTGTACCAAATACTCTTGTGATAGCAAATTGTGAGGTTGTAAAACCTAGGGTTGCAGCAGCTGAGCATATATCGGAGGTAATATCAATTCATTTTTTCCTTAAATTTCTCCCTCTCCATGCATTTACTTTACTATTTAATTTTGTGATTGTCTGGGACCATTCTATTGCTAAAAGCTTAGGCTCTTTTGTGGGGCCTGGAAATGTGTTATTAGCGTGATGAAGTTAGCATCCAAGCTGTTGCAGGTTACTTTGTGTTTTCCTGATCTTTCAGTTTAATGAAGAATCACGTTCTCCATTTGTGAAAAAGTACAAAACTATTATACACCCAGGCGAGGTATGCATTACTTGTAGAAGCCCTTCGTATTCAATATTAGACTGCTTCTTATTCTTCATCACTATTTCAATGTCACGTGGATCATCACTGGTTTTATGAGCAAAATTTTATTGATGCCTTTTTGTGCTTTCATAAATACTTGAAGTGATACATGAGATTTTGGAATATTTGGGGAACTAGGGATATAGGGGTAGTTCGGGTATTTAGTATATTCTATATAAATAGGTCTCTAGGTTGTAGAATATACTAAATACCCGAACTACCCCTATATCCCTAATTCCCCTAATATTCCTAAATCCCATGTATCATGAAGTTTCTGATAATCTGATAAGTATAATTAACTTTCAAATGACCTGATTATAAGAAATTTAAATCTGAGAAAGTTATACGTACTTATTGAGTTCAGGGAAGAGAGAAATTTTACTGCAAAGGGCATGATAAAGGCTTGGTTCTTTCTTTCCTTTTTTTCTTGGCTGTAGTGAGGAGTAACTACTTAAACCTGTACTGCCTTTTGCCAATTATATTCTTTTAGGTGAACAGAATTAGGGAACTCCCTCAAGACAGTAAGATAGTGGCCACCCACACAGATAGTCCTGAGGTAAGCATATACTTATGAGCTTCCATTTTCCCTTTCAAATTAGTATAATCAAGAATTGGGTATATCTATCTTTTTTTAAATCTAGCAGCTTATCCTTTATTTTGTTGCAAGTGGGCTAGTATAAATTTGATGGAGGAATTAAGCTCTTCCATTTGCAAAACAGGTACTGATATGGAATGTTGAAACTCAACCTAATCGCCATGCCGTCCTGGGAGTTGCTGCTTCCCAGCCAGATATGGTTAGTTTCTGTTTGAAATGTAAAAATTTAATGGCAAGAAACAAGTAAATTAATTTAATTGCTTTCATTGCTACAAAACTGTAAAATGTTTGGAAGTAAAAAATGGTTCTTGTTTCCTGAATGGTATATATTGCAATTTATCAAATACATTGAATGTTTAATTCATCAAGTTGATTTTTGTATATTTCAATTCATGTTGGGAAGTTGAAATCCTGGCTGCACCTTTTTGTAGACATTGACTGGGCATAAAGATAATGCTGAATTTGCTCTGGCAATGTGCCCAACTGAACCCTTTGTTCTTTCTGGAGGTAGGAGCCTTTTTAATTGCTTATGATATTTAGAATCTATTTTTAAACTTCATCTTTATATGAATTCTCCCTCTAGACCACAATATTTGTCATTGTTAACTAATTCATGGTTTATGAAAAACATTTATTGAAACCTTATTTTCTTAAAAATGTCTACATCTTTTCATTTATGCCATTGGGTTTTCCTAGTAACACGTGCATATTTTTTAAATACATTTAAAGATAAGGAATAAAAAAGCGTAAGGGTATAAAGGGGGGAAAACAAAATTTATCCAAATCTATTATATTTTGAACCAAGGGGTGCTTCTAGAAAGCAACTTATATTGTTGGAGGGAATATCTTATAAAGATATTATCTTTTTGGGGTCTGTGGTAGAAAATGAGCTTAAAGGTTGCAGATTATCATAGTACCCTTCAGTGCCATTGGCATTGGCCTTGCGACCATAGTTCATGTATTTATGCAGCATTGGTTTCCTATATCAAGGATTAGAAGAGAGACAATTAGCCAATGGTGGTGCACCCTAGTGCGCCCAGCTTTTATTTCCCTTAATGCACATTCTGTGTGGTTGAATTCCTATTGAGTCACCCTTGTGAATCTGATCTTTTGAAATTTTGAGGCACCCTTGTAAACCAACCCCTTGGGGCTTTGCAATAAAACTAGGCGCCACATTTTCCCTATGAAAAGATCTTCAACTCTAACTTATCTAGTGATATACTGGCATGCATTGCTAGTAATAGTTGAAATGAGGGTCAGAGGTTTTCTTACAAAAAGAAAAAGGCGTTAAAGGCCTTATAAAGCCCCTTTTGAGACAAAATATTATCTCTATATAGCTGATGAATATAACTTTCTTCTCTTCCTGGACAATCTATCTTGTATACTGTACGTTGCATTTTGTTTACTTTGTGAGAACTTTGCGTGACAGGCAAGGACAAGTGTGTGATCTTATGGAGTATTCATGATCATGTTGCAAGTTTAGCAGCTGAAGGAGCATCCAATGCTAAACAGAGCACTAAGGCTGGAGGGAATGGTGAGAAAACTACAGATGGCCCTTCTATTGGACCACGGGGCATATACAAGGGACACAAGGACACTGTAGAAGACGTACAGTTTTGCCCATCAAGGTAATTCCTCCTGCGTTATTCAGTTGTATGTGTCAACTATGTGTAGCTAAAAATTGTTATTCACAGTAATCATTTGCACTTCATCTCACTTTCTGCTAGTAATTTTGGTTACTCAATGGAGTTTTAATATGGCTGACTTGTGATATTAGATATTATGTTATTCAAAATCCCCATTGATTTAAAATAGTAATTTAATTCCAAATAGATCAGAATTAATTTCAAAATTTTAAATTCCCATTCAGTTGTCATTCAGATTTTAAGGAATCAGCCTTGCTGAGTTCATTGTCATTTTTTTTTTGTGGTTGTTGATTAATCATCATGTTTCCATTTTGCTGTTTTCTGATTTGTTCCACAATTTTCTGTATGAATTGAAGTGTGCACGAGTTCTGTAGTGTTGGTGATGATTCTTGCCTCATACTCTGGGATGCACGATTGGGATCTACTCCAGCATTCAAAGTATATTTCACCTATTCTAAGTATTATCTTTTTATTAATGAGTAGAGGTTTAGAAGCACAACATGCTCACAAGCTAATAAAAGTCAAGGTGGTGTGGAAAGTACTAATTTAAATCTAATCTTTATATCATATAGCTGTTTTACTGTATTTAATTTGTTCATTTTTTGTGGGCTGCGTCTAGAACTTGGTGGCTTTAGAAATTTTTGTGGTAATTACTGGTTCAATTGAAATTGAAGTTTTGTCTTCATATTTACTGATACTTTAGTTTTTCTTTCTGATTTTTTTAATATATCTTCCTTTGTGGTGCGGATGCAAGAAACTTATCGGTCTTAATATTCCTTGTAAGAAAAAGAGCATGATGTCATTAGATGCCTTACTTGCCATGTTGCTGTTTGTAGTTTTTGTTGTTTTAAATTCACAATCAACTCAAGTTTTGTTGTCTTGATTATTGGGTAATTTGTCCTTTCAACTCTTGAAGAAAAATAATAATTGAAATCTGAATATACTTCATTTTTTATCACGTCTTTTTTCCTATTTTTGGTTATCTTTTGAGCAGGTAGAGAAGGCACACAATGCAGATCTTCATTGTGTTGACTGGAATCCTCATGATATTAATTTTATTCTGACTGGGTATTCCTGCCTCCCATTGAATAGTTTTATCTTACAGTTCCATACTCAAAATTATGATCCTATATGTTATTTTTGGGCTGTCTTTTTTAATTCTTGGGAAAATGCAACAATTGGTCTCTATACTTTAGCATATTTTGGTATTAGTCCTGATACTTTTATTTTGTTGTTCCAAATCTGTTAAGTTTCATATGTCTATAATTTTAGTCCTTATCATCACTGATATAGTTAAATTTATTGATATGTACATGACTTTGTTTAATTTTGTTGGTGACTTTGGTAAAATTGTGATGAGTTCGATATTGTGTAAGTAAAGTGACTATTAATCTTTCTGTCTGTTACCCTAGCTGTGTGTTTTCTTCCTTTTGAAACTTCATTCATTGCATGCTTAAAGATTCTGATTTAATATCCCGCTTTTTTCCCCATCTTCTACTCATTTTATATAACGCATCATAATTTTAACAAGTCATTAGTATAAGACATAACAGAGTTCATGCACAAGTTACCCACCGTTTAGTCCTTATGGTTATATTTAAAAATATAGGAACTAATATTACAGAGGGATGAAACTTAAGGGACTCGAAACAATGAAATAAAAGTAAAGGGACTGATATCAAAAAACACTAAAAAGTATAGGGACTAAAAGTTATATTCTCTCTTAGTTCTTCATGGATTTAATTTGTAGTTAGACTGCTTATCCTGTTCAAATGCCAAAGCACTTCATAGGACTATTGGATTCTCTGTCTAATTTTTGGTTCTTTGGCTTCAGTTCGGCTGATAATACAGTTCATATGTTTGATCGTCGGAAATTTAGCAACGGTGGTGGAGATGGGTCTCTAGTTTATAAATTTGAGGGTCATGATGCAGCTGTCCTGTGTGTGCAGGTGACTATTGACATTGCCTTATTGATTTCAATTAACTTGCTGCTTTCAAATGCATGTTGATTTTTTTTATTTTTTTCCCCTTTTTTCCTGGTCTATTCAAATGCATTTCAGTTTTGGGAATTTTGGTTGTAATTGTTACTCTACAATTATTCATCTGTTTCAGTGGTGTCCTGACAAGTCGTCTGTATTTGGAAGTGCTGCTGAAGATGGCATTGTAAACATATGGGATCATGAGAAGGTCTGAATGTTTCAAATTTGAACTCATAGGGTTGCTTCATTTTGTCCTTCACTGCGTTGCTGTCCATCATGTTTTTAGTCTTCTTTTTCTGATGTAGCACTGATCTTTTTTTGCCTAGGTTGGTAAAAAAAAGCCAGATTCTGCTGGTGGTCCAAAAGTACCCAACTCCCCTCCTGGTTTATTCTTTCGACATGCTGGACACAGGTATGAAATATATATGCGTTGGTATATTCTAAATGTTATTTGGGTAATTTAAGAAGACTATATAATTGCAAATTTTCTCTTTATTCCTTATCCAGTATTCCAGTTGGGTTGGAACTCCTTTGTTGTAACAGGTTTGAGTTTGACATTTTAGTTTACCAATGATCGGAAGAGATTTCACATGTGCGTCTGTGAAAGAGATAAAAGTCATAACAATATACGATATTTTCAGTCCCACCTAGCTAACTTCCACTTTGGCATAATTGAATAGTGATATCTTAAGGTGTGGCCAAATAAATGACAGAGAGATAACATTGCAGCAAAAATCTACTTTGGTTTCAATCTTGATAGGCAAGAAAAATTAACGCGCACATATACATGTGCATGCACATACATATAAAACTGAATTATCAAATAAATGAAAAAATGATTTGACATGCTTGTTTGTACATGTTGAATTGTTGAGCCACTAGTAATATTTTGATATGCGACTAGTATTGCAGGCTTCCAGCAATGGTATCTTCGGCTTTTATAATATTCTTTCGCTGGCTAATAAATCAAATGCGCACTCAGTTAATATTTACTTATTCGTTCAGGGACAAGGTTGTGGACTTCAACTGGAATGCTTCTGACCCATGGACAATTGTTAGTGTCTCTGATGATTGTGGAAGTACTGGTGGTGGTGGTACCCTTCAGGTAGGCCATTTTTTTTCCCCCGGGTGGTGATTGATTGCATTATAAGTCAGCTTGAATTAGTCGAATTTATTATACTCTTATGCTAACTCAATATGAATTGCTGAATTTTTTGCTTCCTATTTTTATTTTCGTTAAAAATGGACAATATATTTTGAAATATTTTAATGCAGTTGATATTGTGATGCAGATATGGAGGATGATTGATCTGATTTATAGACCGGAAGAGGAGGTGTTGGCTGAGCTGGATAAGTACAGATCCCATATTATGGGATGTAACAACCCGTGACATGTCTGGAAATTCTCTAATGCAGTTTTAGGAAAATTCACTGGAGGCTGTCACACCATGTTTGTTTTGCAAAGAATTGGTTTTTTTTTTTGGAGGGGGGGGGGGACCCTCGTTAATTCCTCAAATTGTTTCTGGCTTCCGTACTCTTAGCAAATTATGATTTGTGAACATCTCATTCGGTAATAGTATTGAATCTTTGTCTAAATCTTTTTTCCCCTTTTGCCCCTTATTTGTGAAGAAAAGCGGTTGTTATTCGCTGGAATAATGCAGTTTATTCTGCTGTCTTGTTAATCATCACAAAGCTGATGTATTATGATATAAATCTGCCCTGTGCGAGGCGATATTTTTTTGGCCAACCATGCAAGGGAAGGGTATCCTCTAATCAAGTGCTCCACTGGCCGTATCAAATATTGCACGAGCACCCACATCTCTCTCTGCGCCAATGGGTAGATATGATAGTTCACTGATGCATCAACTACCAATATGTGTTGTGATGGATTTATATGCCTTCAATTGAACTCTTTCAACTGTGCTTCAAGGATGTTAGCTATTAGATTTTAACGGGCTCGAGGTATTTGGATTTTATATTCTTATGATTTTTTTTATATTTAATTTTTTTACGGAGACTTACACTCAAAAATAACCCCTCTTTTTTTCAAGCAGACTTTCATTTCTGCTTTTCTTCCCCTCTTTATGCATCATTTGTTTATTTAAGATAAAAAAAATTTGAACAAATTTTACATAGTTTATATATTTTATAAAAAAACTATTTATTTTCTAGATATGTTATAAAAACTTAAAATTATTTTATATTTGGTTATAAATATAATAATAAAAATGATGATTATTTAGTAACTTCTAAATTTTTTGATGTTTTCATTGATCCTTATTTATAAAAAATAATTTATTATTTAGCATTTAAAAATTTTATAATATTTTTATGTATATCTGTAATTTTATGATGTTCTTTTCTATCTATGGTATGATTATTTCAAAAGCTACTCAATTTAACTTCTCAGGATAATAAAAAATATATATAACTTCTCAAGCTAGCTATTGTATATTTTCTCTCTTCCCATTAAAAAATATAAAACATCTTTTTTAAGGTAAAATATTAAAAAAATGAGGCATTTTGAAATTTTTAAAATATAGTTAATGAGAATTTTCCAAAAAAATACCCTTAGTTAAGGGAGGGAGGTAATTAATGAGATTTTTTAATTGAGACATCCTATTAATTAAATAAAGATAAACATGCAAAGAGTTAGTAATTTTAAAAATAATTAATTAATTTGTTATTGGGTTAAAAATATTTTATACTTCCTTTATTCCATATTATAAAACAACAACAACAAGCCTTTATCCCACTAGGTGGGGTCGGCTACATGGATTAGAAGACGCCATTGTGCTCTATCATTTATCAAGCTTTTAAGAATATTATTAATTAAAAGATCGCGTTCAACAACTTTCAATAGTGTTCTCTTAGGTCTTCCTCTACCTCTCTTAATCGGACTCAAAGTTATATGTTCCACTCTTCTCACTGGTACCTCCTTTGGTCTTCTTTGTACATGCCCAAACCATCTCAACCGATTTTCTACCATTTTTTCCTCAATAGGTGCCCCCTCACTTTTTTGCGTACGTGCTCATTTCGAATTTTATCTTTACGTGTATGTCCGCACATCCATCGTAACATTCTCATCTCTGCTACTCCAACTTTATGCTCTTGCTGTCTCATTAGAGCCAAGCATTCACTACTATATAATATTGCTGGTCTGATAGCAGTGCGATAAAACTTTCCTTTAAGTTTATTATGCACTTTACGGTCACAAATAACTCTTTTAGCTTTTCTCCAATTAAACCACCCAACTTGAATTCTATGTGAAATATCTCCACTGATTTCGCCATCATTTTGAATAATGGCTTCCAAATATCTAAACTTTTCCACTTGAGGTATAATTTGATCTCTCAATTTCACTTCCAAATTATTGTCGAATAGTCCTTTACCAAATTTACAATATAAATATTTCGTCTTACTTCTACTCAGACAAAAATCTTTCGACTCTAATGTTCTCCTTCATAACTCAAGTTTACAATTAACCTCTTCTCTTGTCTCTGCTATAAGAACTATATCATCCGCGAAGAGTATACATTTCGGAATTTCCCCTTAAATATGTTCCGTCAAAATATTTAAGATCAAGTTGAACAAATAAGGACTTAAAGATGATCCCTGATGTAGTCCAATCTTTATAGGAAAATCCTTTGTTTGACCATTAGGCGTTCTTATACTAGTTTTTATCCCCTCATACATATCTTGTATGGCTTTAATATAAGCAATCCGTACTCTCTCTTTTTTCCAATGCTTTCCAAAGCACTTCTCTTGGTATACGGTCATAAGCTTTTTCAAATCAATAAAAATCATGTGTAGATCTTTATCTTTACAACGATACTTTTCCATTAATCCCCTTAGTAGATAAATCGCCTCTATAGTTGATCTACCTGGCATAAAACCAAACTGATTCTCAGAAATACTTGTCTCCAATATCAACCTGTACTCAATTACTTTCTCCCACAATTTCATTGTGTGGCTCATGAGTTTAATCCCTCTATAGTTAGTACAATTCTGAATATCTCCTTTATTTTTATAAATAGGAATTAATGTACTTCTCCTCCACTCATCAAGCATTTTCTTAGACCTTAAAATCATATTAAATAACTTAGTTAACCATCTCACCCCTTCTTCACCTAAACATTTCCACGCTTCGATAGATATACAATTAGGTCCGTTGGCTCTACCATTTGCCATTTTCTTCAGAGCTTCCTTTACCTTCTTATCACGTATTATTCGATAGAATGACAAATTTTGTTCTCCTTCACCAGTTACTAAATTCTCCAAATTACTAGATGAACCCTCTCCATCATTGAAAAGTTTAGAAAAGTAAGTCTCCCATCTATTTTTAATTTTATCATCTGTAACTAAAATTCTTTCCTCTTCATCTTTAATACATCTTACCTATTTTAGATCTCTTGATTTTCTTTCCCTACTCTTGACAATCTTATAAATATTTCGCTCTCCTTCCTTCGTCTCAAGGCTCTTATAAAATTCTTCAAAAGCTTTAGAACAAGCTTCACCCACAGCTCTCTTAGTTTCCTTCTTAGCCATACGGTATCTCTCCCAATTTTCCTCATTGTTACACAAATGTATGGCTTTAAAACAGTTCTTCTTATACTTGATTTTGTCCTGTACACTATTATTCCACCACCAAGACTCCTTATCTCTCCGACCAGAACCTTTTGATTCTCCCAAAACTACTTTTGCAACCTCCCTATCTTTTTAGCCATATCCTCCCATATGATGTTAGCACTTCCCTGAGATTCCCAAATTCCTTTATCCAAAAGATTTCGCTTGAAAATATCTTGTTTCTCACCTTTTAATTGCTACCACCTAATCCTTGGTGCTACTACTTGTCGACGTTTTTAGATTTTACTCATAATACACACATCAAGGACTAGGACCCTATGTTGTGTCGTTACAGCATCTCCGGGAATCACCTTGCAATTTTTACAAAGTCTTCTATCTGTGTTCCTAACCAAAAGAAAATCAATCTGTAACCTTGAGGCTCCACTTTTGCAAGTGATGAGATGCTCATCTCTCTTCTTGAAACAAGTGTTGGCAATCTTAAAATCATATGTCAATGAGAAATCAAGAAGAGTTTATCCTTCATTGTTTAGCTTTCCAAAACCAAAACCACCATACACCCTCGCATACTGACCAGCTTCCCTCCCGACATGCCCATTAAAGTCTCCTCTAATAAAAATCTTTTCACTCTGTGGTATGTGTCGAATCAACCCCTCCAGATCCTCCCAAAATAATTCCTTAAGACTGACTTCTGTCTCGACTTGTGGCGCATAAGCGCTAACAATATTAACAGTCTCACATCCAATTATCATTTTTAAGGAAATAATCCTGTCTCCAATTCTGCTAACTTCTACAATATTCTTCTTCCACTCCTTATCTATAATGATGCCTACTCCATTGTGTGCACTTACTTTTCTTGTATACCAAAGTTTGAAACTTTGAATATCCTTAGCTTCTTCTCCACGCCATTTTGTTTCTTGTAGGCAAAGGATATTGATTTTCTTTTGAATCATAACCCTTACAACCTCTATAGATTTATAATTTAATGTCTTAACATTTCAAGTGCCAAATCTAATTTTGCTCTCATAAACTAACTTCTTTAGCCGCGTGCGTCCAGAATGATGCGGTAGCCCTTGCTCATTTAACACTACATCGGGGCGCTGATGCAACGGCTTTAGCTCACTTATCACTATATTCAAGCCATGCAGCGCGTTACTTACGGGCACGCCCTAGCATTAACATTATAACGTCTATTGTCCATGTTCATGATAGATTCAACAAAATTTTACATTGGCTGTTGATGGCCTAACACAACCCTCCTCCTTTACCCAGACTTGGGACCGGCTATAAACATAGGCGGAATTCCATATTATAAAATAACATTAGTGAAATTTTATTATTCCAAAATATAATATAATTTGATCAGAATAAAATCTAATTAATAATATTTTTTCAACATTATTCTTTAAAGTGGGAAGATAATTAAAAAAATAAATTTATAAATTATTATTTAATTTTATTGATATAGAGATGCATAATCTTATTTTAAATTCAAGGGAGTGATATTCAGCTCAGCCAGCATTCACCATTGGCGATTTGCGTTTATGACAAACGGCGCGAACTCCCAAAGACACCATTCCCTTAATATTTGATATTTTCTTCTTCCTCAGTTGGATTTTATTTTTCCGTTTTCTTTGTCTCTGTCTTAACTCCAACAAACGCAGGTGCCTCAATTGATCTTCCTTACTCTGTATCAAGCAACCCATCTCGACATCAAAATTGTCTCTTTCCTTTCATTTCTTTACCGATCTGTCCTCCTACTTTTTTGGTGATTGAATCTTATTCTGTTTTTGCGACGGCGTGACTGAGGACGAGCGTTTCTCGAACTCCGGCGTGGTTATCAACTGAACTTTAGTCTAGCCCACTAATCTGTAGTCAAGCCCATTAATCCATCCGTAATCTTCATCGAGAACTACCTGGACGGCATATCTGTCTAGTTTGGTGTGCTAAGCGACAGAATGTGTGTGAAATTGACGATGAAAAAACCCTGACTCTGTTTCCTGTTATTTCATAACTCATGAGACCTGGACTTCATATTTTTCTTGTATTCTCTGATCTTTTTGTTTCAGTCCTTTGATTATTGAGTTTTCTGTTTTATTGTGAATATAGCCATATGATGTTTTATTATGAATATGATTTGATGCATAGCAAGGGTTTGTTTTATACATTTGATCGATTTAGGGCTTTTATCATGTTTTATGATTATGTGGATTATTATCTGTTTGAAATTGACATTATCCAATTTGGTTAGGCCCTATTAAGTTCCATTGCTGTATATATGTATAGAAATTGGCGAGCTACCGAATTGTAGTCAAGATAATTTGAGTATAATCCAGCTTTGGTATGCTAGAATTGTTGGGCTTTTGATAGAATTGAATGCCGAAAATGGTATTGTTATCTCATTTTGCTTTATATAAATTTAAATTTGTATCACGAAAGTTGGTTACCTATTAGTTTTGGTACAAGTCGATAGTTGGATCGGACGAAGGAAGAAGGGATAAGAAGAAGCAAGAGAGGGAGGGAGGGAGGGAGGGAGGGGGAGAGATAGCTGGAGGTTACAGTGGCAGCAGCAGTTGAAGTGGACATGGGTGGTGTTCATGGAGGTTGAAGAAGGAGGAGGATGTACGAGAGAGAGGGGGGGGAGAGATTTAGATTTTTAACAATTACTTAACTTTTTTTTTTGTTTAGGGGTCTATCATAGTCTTTATTTTTTCTTGCATACCAAGTGTGCTTTTGAAATTCATTTCCATTACTTTTCCTATTCTCATTCTCATTCCATTCTAATTCCTTCAAGGAGTCTTTTGTTTCGGGCAATTAGATTTTATATTTCCATTTTATTTTCCTTCTGGTGTTTCTTTTTGGCTCCAAGAAATAGTGGGCACCTTTCCTTTTTGATTATTTGCATCTTCCTTGTTATGTAATTAAAAATAGATGGGAGACTTATTTTTCTAAACTTTTCAATGATGGAGAGGATTCATCTAGTAACTTGGAGGATTTAGTAACTGGTGAAGGAGAACAAAATTTGTCATTCTATCGAAAAATACGTGATAAGGAGGTAAAGGAAGCTCTTAAGAAAATGGCAAATGGTAGAGCTAACGGACCTGATTGTATATCTATCGAAGCGTGGAAATGTTTAGGTGAAGAAGGGGTGAGATGGTTAACTAAGTTATTTAATGTGATTTTACGGTCCAAGAAAATGCCTGATGAGTGGAGGAGAAGTACATTAATTCCTATTTATAAAAATAAAGGAGATATTCAGAATTGTACTAACTATAGAGGGATTAAACTCATGAGCCACACAATGAAATTGTGGGAGAAAGTAATTGAGCACAGGTTGAGATTGGAGACAAGTATTTCTGAGAATCAATTTGGTTTTATGCCAGGTAGATCAACTACAGAGGCGATTTATCTACTAAGGGGATTAATGGAAAAGTATCGTTGTAAAAATAAAGATCTACACATGGTTTTTATTGATTTGGAAAAAGCTTATGACCGTATACCAAGAGAAGTGCTTTGGAAAGCGTTGGAAAAAAAAGGGAGTACGGATTGCTTATATTAAAGCCATACAAGATATGTATGAGGGGGTAAAAACTAGTATAAGAACGTCTAGTGGTCAAACAAAGGATTTTCCTATAAAGATTGGGCTACATCAGGGATCATCTCTGAGTCCTTATTTGTTCAACTTGATTTTAAATGTTTTGACGGAACATATTCAAGAGGAAATCCCGAAATGTATGCTCTTCGCGGATGATATAGTTCTTATAGCAGAGACAAGAGAAGAGGTTAATTGCAAACTTGAGTTATGGAGAGGACATTGGAGTCGAAAGGTTTTCGTCTGAGTAGAAGTAAGACGGAATATTTATATTGTAAATTTGATAAAGGACTATTCGAAAATAATTTGGAAGTGAAATTGGGAGATCAAATTATACCTCAAGTGGAAAAGTTTAGATATTTGGGAGCCATTATCCAAAATGATGGCGAAATCAGTGGAGATATTTCACATAGAATTCAAGCTGGGTGGTTTAATTGGAGAAAAGCTAAAGGAGTTATTTGTGACCGTAAGGTGCCTAATAAACTTAAAGGAAAGTTTTATCGTACTGCTATCAGACCGGCAATGTTATATAGTAGTGAATGCTGGGCTCTAACGGGACAGCAAGAGCATAAAGTTGGAGTAGCAGAGATGAGAATGTTACGATGGATGTGCGGACATACACGTAAAGATAAAATTCGAAATGAGAACATACGTGAAAAAGTGAGGGTGGCACCTATTGAGGAAAAAATGGTAGAAAATCGGTTGAGATGGTTTGGGCATGTACAAAGAAGACCAAGGGAGGCACCAGTGAGAAGAGTGGAACATATAACTTTGAGTCCGATTAAGAGAGGTAGAGGAAGGCCTAAGAGAACACTCTTGGAAGTTGTTGAACGTGATCTCTTAATTAATAATATTTCTAAAAGCTTAATAAATGATAGAGCACAATGGCGTCTTGCAATCCATGTAGCCGACCCCACCTAGTGGGATAAAGGCTTGTTGTTGTTGTTGTTGTTGTTTGCATCTTCCTTGTTATCTGTACAAAACAATGCGTCTCAAAATCAAATTCTTCTATTTTATTTCCCTTCCTAACCAACCCATCCTTGCAATATGTGTGTGTGTTACTTTTCTGTGATTGAATCCCTTCCTAATTCTTTGATAGAACACAATGGCATCATGTAATTTATGTAGTTGACTCTATCTAGTGGGATAAGGCTTCTTGTTGTTTTGTGATTGAATCTAATTCTGTCTTGTGATTTGGCCAGATCAAAGAATTAGTGCGGGATTTTTTGGGTGGGGGGCTGAGTTTTAAAATGTTGATTTTTGTTTGAGTATTCTTGTTTTGTTTGAATGAAATTCATGTTACGGTTTTTGTAGTTTCTAGGGTTTTGTAATGTGTGAATTTCTGGAATTTTTTTCAAGGTATTTGAAGGTAATTGAAGATGTTAGAGCAGTTACTCATATTTACAAGAGGAGGATTGATCCTCTGGACTTATAAAGAGCTTGGGAATGCTCTTAAAGGATCACCAATTGATACCTTGATCCGATCTTGTCTTTTGGAGGAACGATCTGGTGCTGCATCATATAATTATGATGCTCCAGGTGTAGCTTATACCCTCAAATGGACCTTCCATAATGAGCTTGGGCTTGTGTTTGTGGCTGTTTATCAAAGGATCCTTCATCTGTTGTACGTGGAAGATCTTCTAGCTATGGTGAAGCATGGGTTTTCAGGGATTTATGATTCAAAAAGGACAGTGTATCATGATTTTGATGAAACTTTCAGACAGTTAAAAATGGAAGCTGAGGCTCGGGCTGAGGATTTGAAGAAATCAAATCACATTGGCAGGGCTTTACTTAACAGCAAGAAGCAAGGTCTGGGACGGAAGAATGGGCCTGAAGGAGGAAATAACAAAAAGAGTGAAGGTGCTTTGAAAAGTGATAATGGAGATGGTGATAATAACAAAGGCCATAAGATGGAGAATGAGAACTCCAATGACCATATTGTTGCTAGTAAAGAATCTAACTTGGATAGCAGTACTAACGGTAAGGAGAATGCATGCTCTAATCTGGGAGCTTTTGATGTAAATAGGCTTCAGAAGCTTAGGGTGAAAGGAGGAAAGAAGACAGATACTGTTACCAAAGCCTCAAAGGTAGAGCCAAAGAAAAAAATGACGAAGAAAAATAGAGTGTGGGACGAATCACCTCCTGAAACAAAACTGGACTTCACTGATCACGTGGGTGAGAATGGGGAAAGTAACATAGATGTTGTGGCTGCTGATCAAGGTGAAAGTATGATGGACAAAGAAGAGATTCTTAGTAGTGAAAGTGAGGAAGAAGATGGTGACGTGGAGATGAACAGCAAACCTGATGCTAAAAAGAAGGGTTGGTTTTCATCCATGTCCCAGAGGTAAAATTGCTGGCCTTTTGGGTTATTAGATTTCTGTCAAGTTGTTTGAATGCCCTTGATGTTTAATTTATATTGCATTACTCCCATATCATCAAATTTGTCATAAACTAGGTGGCCCTCATGTATTGCATAGGATTTAAGGAATGAATTGCATTGTTAGTGATTTTTATATTTTATATTAATATTTATAGTGTGGAATTGATGTTCTTATGCTTCAAATCACTAAAATTGAAATATTGGTATTTTGTTATGCTTGTACAAATTGTAATGTTATTAGATGTTTGTAGATTTCACATGAAACTTACAAAATGGGTTTAGTTGGAGCAGAGATGAGAAAGAAATGAGAGATGAGTTGGAGTGATAATTATCCTCAGACTTGAAATTGCTCATACTAGCATGATTATTTGTGTATCATCTATATCTATCTATTTATAATATAAATTCTGCAGTGAGTTACAATATTCATAAGTCATAAACAATGCAGCTCGTCTCAAATTTCACGCAAAACATGGGCCTATAATCTAATTTTTTTTTAATAATCAAGGGGCCAATTTATTCAGATGAAAATTTCCTGGTGGTTTATATGCAAATAACTATGCACATAGATCAGTTTATAAATTTTTCTATTTGATTTTATATTTTTCTATACTTCTGTTTTAATATTACTATTCATGCACATTCTTGTGCTCAGTATTGCAGGAAAGGCTAACTTGGAGAAGTCAGACCTGGAACCAGCTTTGAAAGCTCTGAAGGATAGGCTCATGACCAAGAATGTGGTATGTGTTCATATTAATCAATTTTAATTCTTTTTCTTGTTTACATAACTTGTTATTTATCCAGTCCTTTGAATTTTGCCACTCAGCTAATATTGCTTGCAATATGTGGATATGCCCTCGTAGGCTGAGGAGATAGCTGAGAAACTATGTGAATCAGTGGCAGCAAGTCTTGAAGGCAAAAAGCTAGCTTCCTTTACAAGGATATCTTCAACAGTGCATGTTTGTTTCAGTCTTTTTTTTTTTTTTTGTTTTTTGTTTCTATCTGCACTAAAGGCCTCCTTTTATTTGTGTATGCCTTTTTGTTGTTTTTCTTGTTTTTCCTTAGGCCAGCATACTGATAGCATATTTCTAAAAATTCAATGTAGGCTGCAATGGAAGAAGCACTTGTTCGAATTTTGACTCCTAAGCGCTCTATTGACATACTAAGGGATGTGCATGCTGCCAAGGAGCAAAGGAAACCATATGTTGTTGTATTTGTTGGTGTTAATGGAGTAGGAAAATCCACTAATCTAGCCAAGGTGAAGACTTGATGTGTTTTTATTTCTTTCTTATTTTTCTTATGTGGGATATGCTTTCTGACTAGATTGAAATGGTCTATTTTCTGTATCGTTGTGCAGGTTGCTTACTGGCTTCTGCAGCATAACATTAGTGTTGTGATGGCTGCTTGTGACACATTTCGATCTGGTGCTGTTGAGCAGCTGCGGACTCATGCACGTAGACTTCAGGTTTATATTGATTAAACTCCTTAAAGATTAGTAGAATTCTGCTGCACATGTATTAATAGACCATGTCACAAGAAGTTACAGAAAGCTTACCCTGATTGTTTCCACTTTTTAGATCCCTATATTTGAGAAGGGCTATGAGAAAGATCCTGCCATTGTGGCTAAAGAAGCGATTCAGGAAGCTTCTTGCAATGGCTCAGATGTGGTTCTTGTTGATACTGCTGGTCGTATGCAGGTACACTGTTCTAGTTGAGCTCCATGAATTATATTGCATTATTGCATATTAAGTTATATGTGTACAAATGCAAATTGACTTGTTACCATTTTGCATGGTCTCAAGACTCAATTTATCTACTTCAGTTATATTAATTCCTGCAATGTGGAGGATCATTTATGGATGGGATTGTTTGACCTTTGAACCACTCTGGCTTTCCATTTGGAATATGTTTTATCATAAAGCTGCTATGTCATTATTGGTTTTCAGGATAACGAACCACTGATGAGAGCATTGTCAAAGCTTATATACTTGAACAATCCAGACTTGGTCTTATTTGTTGGAGAAGCTTTGGTTGGAAATGACGCAGTTGATCAGCTTTCAAAGTTCAATCAGGTTAAGTCTATGTACTTTCATGTTGTCCAACTTCATTCCCATTGTGCTTGTTTTTCCTATATTAAAGTCATGGAACCGGAGCTATTTTGCTGCAGAAATTAGCTGACCTCTCAACAGCCGCTAATCCCAGATTAATTGATGGGATTTTGCTCACTAAGTTTGACACCATTGATGACAAGGTATTGACTCTTGAAACTGCAAGCGGATGAATGAAGGGTTTTTCCGGGTATATTGATGTTGATGATGATGGTGAATGTTATTTGGATCCATTTGGCAGGTGGGAGCTGCACTTTCAATGGTTTACATATCAGGAGCTCCCGTGATGTTTGTTGGCTGCGGACAGTCCTACACCGACCTCAAGAAACTCAATGTTAAATCAATAGTGAAAACTCTCCTCAAATGATGATGCGGGTTTGGATTTTGTTTGGAATAATGTTCATCGGTCATGAATGTTTCTGTATTTGTTCCTCTACTCATATTTGTCCCCCGTCCGTCCCCCACTTATGGGCAAATTGGGGCTGTGACCTGGAGGCTATCTGGTTTGTTTATTTAAATTATTGTAAAAGTCTCTCTCTCTCCTCTCTCTCTCTCTCTCTCTCTCTCTCTCTCTCTCAATGTTTTAGTGCGAGATAGAAATCGATAGTGTCGGGCAAGCTTGATCTGAAAGGAATTGGTAACTGAGGTTTATAGAGAACGTATGGTTTATAAGCTGTTAGCAGTGCGACACAAGTCCTACTCTTAATTGATGCAAATGCTCGTTAGTGTTACGTTATTATTTCTTAAATGTTCATCTGAAATTAAATATGAATTACAGAACACACGAGTTCCCATTTACAAGTAAGAAAGAGTAAGACTCTGTAAATGTGGACTTTAACGTTCAATACGCAGTCGTCGTCTGGCTTATATTCTCCAGTGAAACTGTAACTCTCATTTGGTAATTCTGAATCTTGGTTTAAAAGCCCTTTTTTGGGGGAAAAGGTCGTGAAGAAGAAGCGGATGTTATTGGTTGGAAAAATGCAGTTCATTATGCCATTTTGTTAATTTATTATGCAAGCATACATGGTCCTAATCTGCCCTAATGGGCTTGCACCTAATGCTGAGAACCTATGTATACCCAAATTTGACAAGGAAAATTAAGAACTTGTCCCCATGATCAAGTATAACGCAGCATCTAAATCAATGGAAAAAAAAAAAAAATCAGCAGTGATTAAATTCTTGGTACAAAGTATGTTTTGCAAAGAGGTGTCCTCAATTACCAACCAGATTAGTTTGGGTTAAAGATTTGGGATACCAAAATTCACACAAAAAATAATAATAAAATTAAAAAGTAAATGAAAAAAAATTCCAATAATTTTCGAGGTTAATACTTGATGCAGTTGTTTTGTAGTCTGCTAGTAAGGTTTTACACTGTAACAGTGTAACATCATTAGTATTTTCATGTGTTTAAACTTTTTTTTAAAACAAAAGAAGAGTTAAGCCCTTATTTTTTCCTAATGATTTTTTTTTTTTCAAAATCAATAGCATGTTTTCTAATTAATTGGTTGGTGTTACAAATTTAAATTTGAACAAATGAACATTTAAATGTATTCTACTTTTTAACAACATAAAAAAATCATATACAGATAAAATTGAAATTAAAATTGATATGTAAAAATTACATATGCATAAAAAATGAGAGAAAAACATAAAATGAAATTAATAGAGATGAACACATTAGAATATCAAATAAATAATTATAGATAATATTAGTGAAACTCTGCGACGCAAAATGTATAATTATGTCATATAATTTCCAAAATAACTTTTTGTGATTTATTATATATATATATATATATATATATATTCTTTGGGGCGTGAACTTGATAAAACTTTTGTAATTTTAGTGTTCGTGTTTTATAAGCAACACATGACTTGCTCCTTCTTTAAGCTTCGTGACTGACTGTCTCGTTTATCCATTCACCCTACAACTCGGAAGATCATGGCTGCGATCTCCGTCCGCACGAGCACCTCCGTCTTCCTAGCTCTCCTTCTCATCTCCTCCGTCCACTCCTTCTACCTTCCCGGCGTCGCTCCTCGCGATTTCCAAAGTGTATGCTCTAATCCTCTCTTTCTCTCTTCCACCTCTTGATTCATGCTTCACTTTCTGTTTCTTCGTCCAAGTTGTAGTCTTTTTACTTGTGGGTTATTTGTAAACCGTCTTCAAATGGTTGGATCTAGGGTTTTAGGTCTGATCTAAGACGTGCTCCTGGCGGTTATCATTCTCATTGTGAAATGGGGGAAGTGAATTTCTTTCGTTTTGTATTCTCCGTTTGTACTACCATTCTTGGGTTTCTCGAATTCATGGTTATCGGGGATGATTTGGTTGTTCTGATGTGATTTGAAAGAAAAGAAAACGGAGTTTTTTCCCGTAGGATATTGTTCTAGAATCTGTTTGTGAAAATGCTAAGAAAAGTGGAATTGCGTGACATCTTTCCTCAGGTTTGAAATCTGGTTAACTTTTTCAGCATGGGTTTACCTTTTGTGGTTCTATGTCATTTGTTACAAATGCTGCCGCCGGCTTATTTTTTAATTTGATGCATTTGAAACAGAACACTGGAGTTTAGTTCAATGGGCAGATTGTTATGGGGTTGTGACCTGAATAGCATTTAGTATGGCTTCAGCTGTCCGTTTAATTGTGCCTTGTTCTTAAAGAAAAAAAATTTGTCATTTGCAAATATTGAACAATTTATTTCGATTTTTTTTTCATTTGATTTGTAGTTATACTTTATCTACTAGAGAATACTAATTTTTTGTTTGCACGATCGGACCAGGGTGAAACCTTGTCAGTCAAAGTGAACAAATTATCATCTACAAAAACTCAGCTTCCATATGACTACTACTACTTAAAGTATTGTAAACCCCGCAAGATTTTAAACAGTGCAGAAAATTTGGGTGAAGTTCTTCGAGGTGATCGAATTGAGAATTCAATATATACGGTGGGCATCTATATTACCTAGTCCTTTTAAAATTTTACAGGGACAATGACGCCTTGAGTTTTAGTTACTATTGCTTCTTCTTTGGTGATGTAAAACTGAAGTATGAATTCTTTTTTTCCCCAGTTTGAAATGAGAAAGGAGCAGTCTTGTACTGTAGCATGTCGTGTAAAGTTGGATGCTGAATCTGCAAAAAATTTTAAAGAAAAAATTGATGATGAATATCGTGTACACATGTAAGTGGTGAATGAATGGAAGCTCTTCTTTTTCTTTCTTTTTATTTGAATTATCCTTGCCAATTGCATGGTTGTCTACATGTTCCTGCTGTTTAGTCCCTGGATGATGCAAAGTTACTTTATGAGGCAATGTGGACTGTGCTGTCTATTTTCATGGTTTGGTTGATCCACTTTAAAGGGACATGCAGGATTTTGGATAATCTTCCCGTTGCTGTTCGTAGACAAAGGAGGGATGGAAGTCAATCGACAACATATGAACATGGTTTTCGTGTAGGGTTCAAAGGAAACTATCAAGGGGTATGACGTGTAATGAATTCATGTTATACAAATATCTCGTACTTTAATTAAAAATCTTACGGAGTTAATTTTACAACAGAGCAAGGAGGAGAAATATTTCATCAATAACCACTTGAGTTTCAGAGTCATGTACCACAAGGATCAAGACAGTGATTCTGCTCGTATTGTTGGGTTTGAGGTTACACCTAACAGGTGCTGTTCTTTACCCTCTAGGGTAGTTTTGTATTCATTGTCCTGGCATAAAATGGTTGAACTATTGTTTATAATTATAATGATAAAGATTGTTGAAGCATCTCACCCTCATTTTATGAGTATGAAAGTTGTTTCAGAGAAAGCACAATTAAATGGCATAAGTCTAATAATCTTACTTTCCAAGAGATGCTGATTTTGTGTAAAGATAAGATATTGTCATAGACATCTTAAAAATGGGCTTTTTGCATACTCCCATCCTCATTACTGTTGAGTGTCATAATTTTATGCATTGTGTTCTTGTTAACAGTGCTCTCAAGCATGTTTCCTTAGGTCCAGTTAGATCTTCCTTAAATTGATGTTGTCTTTGGCTGCTGCCTTGATGAATGTCAAATAATTACTAGACATGTTTTCTCTCTTCCTCATACGAGCCCTTTAATTGTAATCAGCATTAATCATGAATACAAGGAGTGGGATGAGAAGAATCCACAGGTTGCTACATGCAATAAAGACACCAAGAATTTGATGCAAGGCAGCACTGTTCCACAAGAAGTTGATGCCAACAAGGAAATTGTATTTACATATGATGTTTCCTTCAAGGTATCATTGATCAAGTTCTTGGTCACTCTTATCCTCTTCGACCTCAGTCTTTGATCTGATATTGTAAGCAATGTTTGTTGGCATTTTTGTTAGGAAAGTGAAATCAAATGGGCATCACGATGGGACACATACCTTCTAATGAATGATGATCAGATCCACTGGTTCTCCATCATTAACTCTCTGATGATTGTTCTTTTCCTTTCTGGAATGGTGGCAATGATCATGATGAGGACACTTTACCGAGATATTGCCAATTATAACCAGCTAGATACCCAAGATGAGGCCCAGGAAGAAACAGGATGGAAACTTCTCCATGGAGATGTGTTCAGGCCACCAGTCAATTCAAATTTGCTCTGTGTTTATGTTGGCACTGGTGTTCAGATATTCGGAATGACACTTGTGACTATGATATTTGCATTGCTAGGATTCTTGTCTCCTTCTAACCGAGGGGGTCTCATGACTGCCATGGTTCTATTGTGGGTTTTTATGGGTTTGTTTGCTGGCTACTCCTCAGCACGTTTGTACAAAATGTTCAAGGGCACAGAGTGGAAGCGGAATACCTTAAAAACTGCATTCATGTTTCCAGGCATTCTTTTTGCAGTCTTCTTCGTGCTGAATGCTTTAATTTGGGGAGAGCAATCCTCTGGAGCCGTGCCTTTTGGAACAATGTTTGCTCTTGTCTGCTTATGGTTTGGAATATCAGTGCCCTTGGTCTTTGTGGGTAGTTACTTGGGTTTTAAAAAACCAGCTCTTGAAGACCCCGTGAAGACCAATAAAATTCCTAGGCAAGTACCTGAGCTGGCATGGTATATGAAACCCGCCTTCTCTATTCTTATTGGAGGAATTCTACCATTTGGTGCTGTGTTTATTGAGCTTTTCTTCATTCTGACATCAATATGGTTGAACCAGTTCTATTACATTTTTGGCTTCCTTTTCATAGTGTTTGTTATCCTGCTGCTCACTTGTGCTGAGATTACCATCGTGCTCTGCTACTTCCAACTGTGCAGTGAAGACTACAATTGGTGGTGGAGATCTTACCTCACTTCTGGGTCCTCTGCTCTCTACCTTTTCCTCTACTCCAGTTTTTACTTCTTTACCAAACTGGAGATTACCAAGCTGGTCTCAGGCATCCTTTACTTTGGGTATATGATAATTGTTTCATATGCCTTCTTTGTCTTGACGGGGACTATTGGCTTCTATGCGTGTTTCTGGTTTGTTCGCAAGATCTACTCATCAGTGAAGATTGACTGATTTAGATGCAAATAGTGGACAACCGCAAGATGAAAATGAAAATCTGAGAAGCTCTATGAGTGAGGACTGGGAACAGATTTTCTTGCCCTCTCTTGAGAACCCCTTTTTGGTGATGTTGGACAGTTAGGGTTGAAGAATCTGCACTCTGCTAATTTGTTACACATTTCACATATCTTTGTACCATTCTGAAGTATTGAGATGTCTGCATATCTTTTATATGTCTGTAACAATGTAATGACAGTATCCATGCGTTTTATGTTTACCTGACTCTGCGAAAAAATGCAAAATGAGAGGAAAAGTATACATGATCTTTGGTTCCATGTCACTGCTAAATGCTTGTTTTGACCTGTCTTGTCATGCCAAGATGCCATTCATCTATAGAAAGTGCCCTCTCCAATCTCAATTCGATATTTTTAATTGAATCGTATAAATTGAAAAAAGTCATTAGAATTAGTTAAGAGTATTGATTGCGTTAATCATTATTATAACATTTTCAAAGAATTAAAATTTGTTTGCTTGTATCCTGGTCTTTTGGTCTTCCAGTATAATTTCAGTTTCAAGGAAAAACGTTGTAGCAATTTTCCCTAATTTTTACTTGTGAATCTATAAGTCATTTATGGCATCCGAAAAAATTAGTTAGATGTGGCCATTTTTTAAAAAAATAATAAATAGTATTTGGCTAAAATTTGAGATATCTTGTATTAAAGGCTAAATAAACTTTTTTTAAAAAAAATGTCTTTGTTTTTGGAGTGAACCAAAAAAAAAGTCTTGTATTAAACATTGGAGGAGTACATCTTTTGGGAGTAATGATTCGTCACATAACACAAAACCAACCACTTAAAGAAATAGCTCGATTGCCAGGGGGTTTAGGCAGTAGAAAGAGCTACCTCCTCATAATGTGAAACCAAAGTTTAAATTTTGTTTGAGAGGTGCTTATATTTAATATTTATGAGTGGAGGTATGTATATTTAATACCCAACCATTTTTTCAATAGAAAAATACTTATGAGTTAGGTTGAAAATAGGCTATGTCAAGTTACACTTTGATTAAATAAGTTTAGTCTGTATGGTAGGTCGGAGACTTGAACATAATTTGAAGCTTGTATAAGATTTTTTTTACGGCTCAACTAAATTTACTTAAAGTCTGTCATAACTCGAAAGCCTATTTAAAAGTCTACTTGAAAATATTTTTAATCTTTATAATTATTTTTTAAAATATAAGGATCAATATTTAAGATATTAAAACTTCAAAAACTAAATTATAATAGACAAAGTTTAGGAATTAATTTATAATCGAGTCAAAATTTTAAGTATTAAATTATAACAAGTCAAAATTGAGAAATTAAGTTGCAACTAAATTAAAACTACAATGACCAAATAATTAATTTTATTTAGTTTTAAATATATTAAATATGCTCTAAGATTATTAATGTTTATATAACTTGATCTAATGTATAATAATTAAAAAAACTTACCAACCATAACACAATATAACAACAAAGTAACAATATTAAAATTAATATATAAGTTTAATTTGATTAAAAACATAACTAAAAATAAATAACATACTGATTAAAAATTAAATGATGAAACTAATGCGACATATGTGTGTGTAAATAAAACGACCTCATCTATTTTATCAAATAAGCTCAATCAAAAACCTAAACCTAGTTAATAAATAAAGTGGCTAAGTCTAAAATAAACGATGCTAAAGATCTTAATAAAAGCCTAGCTTATTTCCAACCATACTAGTCATCAGCAATTGAAAAAACTCAGATTATTAAAAGAATTATGCTCCCACAAACACGCACAGCACGCGCGCGTTATGTACTGAAGAAGCTCTACCAAGATTTAACAACTCTGAGCAGTGGACGTTACGACTGTTTAGGGACAGGACGTCGGAACAGCCTCTTGCTAAAGGCAATTCCCCCACCCTTTTTTCCCCCTGGATTGCACCTGAAGCTTCAAAAGTTTTGCTGCTGCTACATATTTTCAAGATTTCTTCTTTTATTACTTTTGAGACGAGAGATAATTTTCATCCACTAAATTTTTCTATTTCATTTCATTCCATTATATAGTCTACGTGCCAAACGGAAGTTCAAAGATTTTGTTTCATCTATTCCACAGAAAAGAACCAAAATGAACACTTCTGTGATGGACGGTACAAGATTACAGACGTGGGATTTAAGATCTACATGTTAAACTAACAACAGTTACAGTTAGCCAGCAAAACACTCGTCACTCATTAGCTTGAGCACTGCCTAGATTTTGCAGCTTTTTGCCTGCACAAGTATAGAAAGAGTAATGATAGTTAGCAACTACCATTAAGGATAGAAATAGAACGGAGACACAAACGTTCCAAAGTATAAAAGTCGACCTTGGAAAATATCGAAATAGGAAATGCAACTGACCAAAATGAATCCTTTTTTTCTTGTGCTAATAATTCTTCAAACGAAATGTCAGAAAACTCATTGTCTTCGTTCTCCTCAAGCTCACAGGATTTTGCCTTCTCCATGCAAGCTCCAACTTCAAGCATCTGTAAGGGCAGAGGATTGCACAATCAGCATTGTTTGCAGCAATGTTTAAAAGAACATTTTCAGAGAGGATTTTTTTTTCCCATCTCCTTTAAAAAAGAGGGGCGGGGGTCTAATAAGCCACAACAGATGAATAGAAAAGTAGGAGACTACAGGGCTATACCTTCTTGTAAGCTGGCGAGAGTTTAAGCTGTTCTTGAAGCCAGTTGTAAACAAAAGCATCCTCCTCTAATCGCTTTTGTTCTAGTTCCAGCTTGTATATCTGAAATATTAGAAACATGGTTACTCGATGGAAGTGACTGCATGCTTGAGATGTAAACTTTTTCTTTTGGGATATCTTGCAAACTAACAAACCTGTTGACGAAGGCGGTCAAAAGAAGACCTGTCTGCCTTAAATAATAGCGCCTTCGTGATAACAAACTTGCGTTGGATTGTATCAGCTCTAACATGGCAAGATAAAAAAGTAATCAGAATAACAGGGGAAATTAAAATATTTCTAATTTGACAAGAATTGGAAGTCACTCATAAACTAAGAGCTTAAATTTGAATTGTGGACGTGAAAGAACATGATGCCATACAATACAAGTCAGATGCTTCAAATGATAAGAGAAAGTCACAAACACCAGAAAGTCAATTATACTAAAATTTAACCTATCATAAAGATTGGAATACATGTATAATCACAATCAGATTACTGACTTCCCTATGGTTGCAAATGTGCCACCTAGGAAGGACGCTATGATAATATCTTGAATTATTTTTCAAGTACAAAGGAAATACACAAATTCTATCAAAGTAGCATTTTTAGAATAAGTAGACGTACTTGTGCTGTAGCTCATTCCTAGCATCAACCAAACTATTAGCAAACTGTACCACCTGCATCACAAACGAGCAGGTTATTTAACTCATAAGGTGATAAAACTGATCCCAGCATCGCATTATGAAATAATCTATACTTGGAAAATAGCATGTAACATGAAGAGGAAAATCTTTCATCTTCTAAAGACAACATGCTTAACTGCTGAATTTGCTAGAACCGATGAATGTCTGACCAGATAACAGTTCATATTTTGATAGATCTTGGCATTTTCATTTGAAAGACTTGAAAATGAATCTTGAGCCCTCAATTACCCCATTAATTAACAATGTACCAAAGTTAACTTAGGAAATGATCCTGATTCATTTCAAAGCAATACAGAAACTTCTGACGTGCCTCGAACACATGGCACGTTCTGCCACTCTGGCTATACTTATCATCTCAATAATGTTTGGAGGCTAGATTTTGGGAAGGACGCAATTGGTGACAAAGAATACTTGGTGCCATTAATTTTTTGGAAGTAGGATGGCTGTTCCATATCCTAAAACAGGTCATAGCCTAGTTTGTTTTTCTGGATTTCTCAAAACATGCAAAATATCTTGTTTTCCTTGCATAATCTTACATACAAGAGTATATTTATAGCAGAACAGCCCTGTCTGCCAATCTATGTGGCATTTGATGAATTGACAATACTCCCTATAATATAGAGTTAGGTAATGTTACCAAATATTGATCAATTTACATTTTATTTCTATGCATATTTGCATCGTATTAATAGCATACCTCCGAAAATCATGACCATGTACTCCCTAAACCTACTCATCCAAATTCCCAAACTACTTCTGCAAAATTTCAAACAGGTGATAGGTCACCCCACCCACATCACCCAATACGAAGTTCATAATCCTATATTATAGAAGCCAAAAAAATGTTGCCCAATTGACCTAACCAAATAAGCCAAGTTGATTTTAGGACAATTGTCATTGAATTGCTTCACTTTTGGAATTAGTCCAATTGCAAAATAACAGTTGGACCACCAAAATAAAAAATATCTTGTGATTCACTTCAGATAATAGTAAAACCTACAAGGCAATTCATCTTCGCATTGCAGATATACAAACAAAAAGTTGTAAAAACATTATCACAAGGTTTCTGAGCTGCATAATTTCATCTAACAACAAACTAACTCCTTCCAAAATGAGAAACGGATTTCTAGATATGATAAGATATTTATTCTTAATTCAAAAACAACAGCTTTGAATATATATATATAATAAAGTACGATGAACAATACTACAGTGACTCGAACTGGGTATAACCTGAGGTAATGTCAATTTCTTGGACTCGTGGCATTTGACAAGCTCATCATACTGTTGTTTGATCTTCCTCTGCATAGGGCTACTAGAAGAGGTGAACGGGTACAGGCAAACGGATTCCGACCGAACCCCGGAATCCGAACCCGAATTCGCTCGCAACCCATCGCCTCCATCTTCAGCCATTGAATTCACTTTCTTCTTCTTCGCCTTCCTCTTCTTCTTCTTCCCGGTTTGGCTCTCATCCGTTAAGTCTCGATTCGGGTCATCGTAACCTTTATCGTCGAGCACACTGGTCCATTTCGTAGAATCGGAGGGCAAGACCTCGAGTAAGAGCGAATGGGTCGGGTTGATTTCGTCGGGTTGCCGAACTCTGTCCACAGCCTCCAACGCAGAATGCTTCCCACTCGACGCCGGCTCGCAGTTCGTATCCGAATTCTGGGCCGTCCCCTTTGGTTCCGTTCTCAACAGCTTCTTATAAACAGAGAAAGCAGCGAAGATGAAAGAGAGAAGGGAAGCGGAGAAGATGAGGAGGACAAAACAGAAAGAGGAATCGTGCATTTGGGGATGATGACACGGAGGAATGATTGACGGTTTAGAATGAAAGAAAGGGAAGATATGTGAGGAAGGTGAAGAAGCGGCCATGGAAGACGGAGAAGAAGAAGAAGAAGCGTGTCATTGAGAGGGAGGGAACAAGGAAAGTAGAATTGTGAAAGCAAAGTAATGGAAAATTCTGCAGCGAGTTTAGCCGCTTTCAAGGTTCAATTTTGATCTGTTTCCTACGGTTCGGGGTTAAAGTGGTGACGGTGGGCCATTTGCCACATCTCTGAGATTAGGAACGGCAACTTTTTTTTAATATGGTTTTTTATTGTTTAACAGAAATCAATCATTTTTCTGGAAAAAAAAAAATATCTTGCAGATTTGAAGAGTGAATTCAGCTAAAAAGAAAAAGAAAAAAATGAATTGAACAGTTGAGTTGAATGGAGGATGTTTCACCATCTTCTTTGGATTACATTTGGCTGTACTTTCATGTGAACCTGTACTTGTTTTGTTTTTTTAATGGTGAGCACACATGAGAATGGAGAATCACAGTTTTGTGTGAAGCCATGATCCAATCAAAATTAGCTTCCAACAAGATTTTCTAAAAAATTTATAAATAGTTATAAATAAAAATGTTCGTTGCAAATCAAAAACCACATCTAAAACTTAAATGTCTTGTATACTCTTAGAGTTTGTAATTGTCAATATCATCAAATAATTTTTGGGACATAGCTTTCTTTCTCCTAAAATGAGAATGAATAATATGATTGAATTCCAGGTCAAAAAATAATATGATTGAATATATTCTATTTTCTAACATTTCATTGCAAAATGATATCTTTTTTTTCTTATTAAATTTAAAATAATTATCATACTGGTTATATACATAGAATTATGTAAAATTAATTTTGATAAATAAAAGTCAAATAATTTGTAATCTTCTGTGTTAATTTATTTGATATGTTAGACTAAGTCAAAAATCACCTTGAGCTAGTCTCAAATTATGCGAATGTGATCTTGAAACTTTTTAACCGACATGATAATTATTTTTCATTCAATTAATGGATCAATGAAAATCATTCTCGAAATGAGATATAAAATGTGAGTTCATGAATTTGTCCAAATGTAAAATGGATTGTATTTATTCATGGTTATTTGTATGTATTCAATCCCAAATCTGCCTGGTTGAATCGGTAAATTATTAAACTAATATTTTAATAAATTCAATAAATTAGTTTATTCATGGTCAATCTAAAATACTTTGTTCATAATCTAAGACAGATCATTAACTTTTAAATTAATATCTCAATTGATTTGATGACAGTTCGATTTTCAATGTCTTGATTTAATGTGCAACAAATTTACATTAGATTACAAGTAATAGAATAATGTAGTAAAAAATTGAGATTTTTAAATCCAATTTGGTTGGGACTAAATTATGTATGTATTGAAATTTTTATTTAAATAAATTATAAGTAGAATTTTTTTTTAACTTTGTATCTTTCTTTTAAATTTAAAAATTAAAATCATTAAAAATATTATACATGAAATCTAGGTTGTGTGGATTCCCATATCTAGCATCTACTGATGGAACAAGAAAACAATGGTTGAGGCAGAAAAGGACCCAAACTACTTGTGTATGAGAGTGTTCCATTCACACTAGAAAATCACAATATCATAGCATTGACGTCTCTGAATCATTAATTTTGTTATTAAGTAAAATCAGTAGTTCAGTACTATATCCTGATTAGCAGGCAAATAGCTGATAGTGATATCATTTCCTTAGCCTCAGTTGACCTTCAACCTAACACCTATTCTTAAATTAATATCTCTGCTGATTCATTAATCATTATGTATGCATATATGCACGCGCAAAATTTGTATACACTTCTCATTGACCTTGATATCACTGATATAGCAGGTTGCCCAATTCTCAAGTCAAGAGTTCACTTTAGATTGCTTTCTTTTTACATTAAAACAAAAGTTAATAAAAGTACGGTAAAAGAAAGGCTAAAACATTACAACATAATCAAAGAAAGAGACTAAATATAAAGTAGAAGAAATCCTCCTGAACAATTTGAAAAGATGATGTTGGAATTTATGGAGCAAATGATTAATGTGCAGGATGATAGTGTCAAATTTGAGGCTTGCGAATGCTACTGGATAGAACATGTTGTGCACAAAAAAGAATTGATACACCAAAGAAAAGACCTTAAACAGATGAAAAGAAACTTGGATGAGTCTTGAAACTCGTTTTCTCGCCAACTTGTGGCTGATGAATTGGGAGTTGAAGCTGATTGCAATTAAGCAAGAAGAGTTTCGAGTGCTCTTTTTTGCTCATCATTATAAACATACACGCCATTGTCATGGCTTTTTTATATTAATTTTATTTTGAAGTATTAATTACTTCATGGATTCTTCTTTATAAAAGTGGTGTGTCAATTAACAAAAAGTAATAATTCAATTCAACAACCACATCAAGATGAAGTACCTTATCTTTTTACCTTGGGAAGTTTCATACAAGAAAGAAGAAGCAACTAGATTGCTTTCAGAAAATTACAAAAGGGAATTAAAAAGATTACAGGAAGCAAGAGGCTTCACTTCAACACCGAAACAAAGAATGGAAAACATTTACACATGGACTCAATTACTATCGTCTCAATGTGCATCTACCAGCAACAGATTCTTCACTTCACTTCTTAGCCTTTTGAAGTAGGCAGAGAATAGAATATTAATACTTTATTTACACAAATCCACAATCATCTTATCAGCAATCTCCCTAGAGGCTTTTCAACTAAGGTGTGTTGTGTTTCTTCTGCAACTTCACCTTGGTAAAGCTAAGTTAATCAATGCTTGTGGATCGTCTTGTAGTGTGGTAGTAGGCTTAGTTTATCCCCAAAAGATCCGTGAATTCTCAAAAAAATAATAGTAATGATCAATCTAGAATCTTCATTCCCTTTTTTGTTTTTCTGGGAATAATCAGCATCATCAGGTGCAAATGGCCTCCACTGAGAGTTTCTTCATGACATTTGGACATGGATCTCCTCCAAAATTTTCAGGCGACACAGTTACTTTGCATGAGTTCTGGCCAACACACTTCTGCAAACAGCAAACTCAATGATGAATAGTGAAACAAGTAGGAATTTAAAGGAAAAAAAAAGGCTTAGAGGGACAGCGAGCTAAAAGGATCACATGGCCTTTAGAATCATAGATTTTGCCAATATGCTCTCTTTGTGGTCTTCGCAAGTTTGGCTAAGACAAGAAACTGATAGCAGAATCTATTGTTTCTATTTGTTTGCTCTGACAGACGCAGGAAATGGGAGCTTCAAAACAAGATTTGACAATAAAAAGTGTTTTCTTGAAAGACTGGCCGCGGACTGATAGCAGTTATAAAAGTACTTATCGGATGATACGGTTAAGCACCAAAAATTTCTTTGTAAATTACTTGTTGAAAAACTGATTCTTACATGAAAAGAAATTTAAGTAGAAATTGAAACCATGGCCAAAAAGACACTAAAAGACAGGGCGAAGAAGAATTAATACCTTTTGAAAGGCATCGTATGACTTGTGCGCATGGCAGCTTCCTTCGTGGAAGTTTCCACAGGAGCCCATAGGAGTACCAAAGCTAGCAAATTTGATGGAAGAGATTTTCTGGCCAGGGCCACACGACAAATGAGCTTTTGGTCTCATTGGTCTGCTAGATTTACCAGAAGCTTGCATCTGATAGCTTATGAGATTTGGCTGCCACTCATAAATATCAGCACATGCTCTATCTATATCCCTTCTAACCAAAAAGATCCCATTGGGGTCTCCACCCATCTCTTCAAACACAACTAGTAAGTTTCCAGTTGGCTTCAGCCATGATTGAGGAACATGATACCTGAAATCATTACTCATTAGTTAAGTTTGCTGACAGTTCCTCATGAGCATTTCCTTTTTCTGTAATTTATTCATTCTGCCTTTAAGTTTCTCCGAAGTTTTACTCATGGCTGAGATTAAGAGATTTTTGAAACTGTAGGGACTAAGGTACAAACTTTTGAACCTTAAGAACCGACACAATAAGTTTAACTTCAGTGAAAGTTTGTTTCTCACCATCTTTGAGAAGCCTCGCCACAGTTGCTTCTGCATTTCTTCTCATCATAAGTTCCAGCATAATCACAGTCACCACAAGTTCCAGAGGCTTTATAAGCAGGCCAGTAGCGACCGAGGCTCTGTCCATTTATCCAAACTTGACCTTTGCCCATGCTGCCCATGTCTAAAGCCAATGGTGCAACTCCACGTGGGGCATCAAAAGTTGTCTGTAATGATATTAAAAGGACATGAAGTTATATCATTAACTATTAGTACTATTAATGGTTACTAGTGATAGTAATTAAAGAGCGAATGCCACGAAGTTAAGAACAGGTTAATAAAATCAAGTTTTTTAAGCAAAACCAAAGCTTGAGTCTTTGTGATCCTCACTTTGTACCAAGTTAATGGCTGTCTTCTTGAAACCCAATATCCCTGAGTCCACTCAATTGAGGAACTTCCACTGAGAGAATGAAGACTCAAGTCTTCACCTTTAAGACCAATCTGAAAGAAGCAAAACCTCCAATGAATCTTAAGAAAAATCCAGCAACAAGAGACAGAGAGCATACAAACATCTCTAAAAGAACCTTGTAAGACCATTTCTGCCATGATAAGTCCCTTTTCCCCTCATTGAGACCGTCTAACGAAATTGGGCCAAGAACACCAGCATTCCATCTTTCAAAATGAGGACCAACATTCTGTATGCCAATAAAAATCTCATTTAGTCGAGTTCACAACCCAGCTATATTACTGGAAAATCAAAGTAGTGTGGCCATATATTCTTCAATGCATGGTATATTATATATATATATATATATATATAGAGAGAGAGAGAGAGAGAGACCGGCAGTCCAACTGCAACACTTAGAAGGGAGATTTTGTTAACACCAGCTCTTAGTTTCACGCTCTGACTAAACGTGAGCTTTGGGAATTCTAAACTTCCGTATGCCGTTCCTGACCATAAGAATAAGTTTAATATGGTCAACAAAACAATTATAAGCTCAGAATATAAAAAAGTGTGGCAGAGAAGTTGCTAAAAGCAAGGTAGGGAAGAACAGCTAAATCAAGGGCTTTTCATCAAGCTTGTAAAAAATATTTAACTTGATAACATACTGAACAATCAATGCTATGCAAGTTCTAATTCTATGAATTACCCAAAAGCATACATCAAGTGCTTTTAGTCGCACAAAAAAAAAAAAAAAAACTTGGATCTTACCGAGAAAAGTACATATTGGAATAATTTTTAAATCCTTGATATTGTTCACAAAAAATGGACAAGTGTTGTTAGCTTGTAGATAAAAATTATGATGCTCACCTGCCAGCTGACCATTGACAAAAGCATGCAAAGCATGTCCAGCGGACAAGGCTTTAAGAACAGGATCCTTTCCATTTCTCAAAAAACCTTCATTGGAATTAATCACAACACTGAAAAGAAAAGGAACAAATAAGTACTGAAAGCTGAACAACAACAACAAGCCTTATCCCACTAAGTGAGGTCAGCTATATGGACTGAAAGCTGAACAGGAAATGAAAAATAAGGCTTGTTGTCAATTAAGTATTCTAGACAAAGATTGTAAGGAAAATAAATGGAGAAAGCTAGTTGTAGAGTTATCAGTTACTTACTCTGTGGAGTACCATAGGTAATCAGATGCATCTCTTGTTGTATTTATCTGCTCCAGCAAGCCAGATGTTGTGAAGGTGCTATCATCAGTAGAGGCTGTTTCTTCATTGAACGCTTGCCAAGAAAGTCCGCCATGCATAGGAACACGAGTCATTTTCATCAGTGCACTCTGAGACCCAACCTGATCAGAGATACTTTATATTTCATTTGCTGAAAGTGACATCCCTAGAGTTCTTGGAAAAGAATACCCCATCCTTCATTTCATTGTAGATAAAATTTAACCAAATAAAAGATTTTATTTATAAATATAAATCTAATAAAAAGCTGCACATAGCAACCAAGAACTATCAACTGAAAATTACTTTCAGTGCACTAAAAATTTATACTTGGTCAGCTAGCCTAGCTTTTCTGTGATTAATATCTCTGTTATAATTGACCTATCTAATCATATGAAATAAAAAGCCATTTAATTTGTTTTCTCACCCTTGCAGTGTTATAAGCAGTGTTCTTGCAATCAGGAAGAATGCTTATAGACCATGGAGGTAAATTGTAATGCATATGTCCGAATGACACAGTTGCAAAAGATCTTGGGTTATAATTTGCAAGGAATGCAGCACAAGCTCCTGACTTTGATTTGAAGACATGAGCCTGGAAAAATAGTTAAAAGAAATTTATTAGTTATGAAGCATCTTTTTTTAAGATGTGTAATTTTGAAAATACTAAATTAAATTATTATACCTCTTGATAGCTTCCAAGCCGTGATACAGTAGGATCTGCAGATACTAAAGCAGGTTCACAGAGTTTTATTGCACTGTGTAAATCCTTCAAATGGCCCCACTTTGGCTGTCTAACCAGTCCTGCATGGAAAAGAGATGATGTTACTCAAAATTTTATGCAAAAAAAGAAAAATAAGCAAGGTATACATCTTAATGACTTTACTTTTCCTTGGGTGTATATGCATGGAAGAGACTAAGTAGACCACTGAAAAGGAATGGAGTCAACTAGACATGTGGGATATTCCACAAGTAGAATGGTCAACTATATTCATTTTGCATGTTACACAAATAGACAAACCCAAATAGTGGCTGATGGAAGCCATCAATATTATATTTTCACGGTCACAAATCAACGGATGGGTTCTGCTCCCACAAATCATTAAAGATGGCATTTTGGAGCATGACATACTAAAGTGGAATTACAGACCACATTATTTATTCCCAAGGGTCACCAAAAAAAAATAAAAAATAAAAGCTGAATAAAAACAAGTTCCAATTTTCGGTTTATGTTGGTTATAATAGTGGGTAACATTTTACTGCAGGATGCCTTGGACAGTTCTACCAACCATGTTACAGAATTAATCTCTATTTCTTGTCACGACTGAATTGAAAGCTCTAAAAATAAAACACATCAGTGGTTATGGCTCAAATATAGGATCAGGACTTGAAATCCTCCGTCTATACCATATTCATCGATAGGTGCATCATAATCATAGCTTGTAGCAATGAATGGACCACCAGCAGTTCGACCAAAATTTGTTCCTCCATGGTACTGGAATGAAAAAACAGAGAGATTTAGTTCAGTAGTTTAAAAAAAATTAAAAAAAAAAATCTATTGATTATTGAGTTCATGGATAACAAATATACCATGTAATAGTTAACAAATGATCCTCCTTTCTGTATAAACCTTGCAACTGAGAATGCCAAGTCTTCAGCCGGTCGGTGAGGAACTGGACCTCCAAACTCAGTATACCTGCATGCATAACATGCAGGAAGTGAACAATTAGATTGCTTCTCTGGCCTTTATGTCTCACGTTCTCAGTAAAACAAGAAGAAAATAATAAGGAGCCAAATCAAGCAACAAATTTATTATACCAGCCAGTCCAAGCTTCTGTCCACATCTTTGGTTTATAGGCCTTATTTGGAGAGAAATAATCACAATAGAAGCCGTTGCAAGTGTTAATCTGTCAAAAGTTACAGTGAAATCAGAAGCTTAAAACGTAAAAACATAAGAGTTATAGTTTCAACTTTCTAGCATGAAGCTCAACGATAAACAACACAACTTAGATGATGATGATGATGATGACGAAAACAGCTGAGCTGCACTTACAATAGGATCAGGAGCATCATCTTGCTTGCACATGACCCATGGAACCCCTGTGCCAAGTCCTACAGCCATATGAGCTGCCCATTGGGTATAGGTTTTACCAGGAGCACCAATTTCATACTCCATGGGTCCATATTCATTTTCAATCTGTACACCAAAGATTGTTTTAAAATACAACTTTCAGGGGGCACTTTCTCCTTTCCTCTCAAGGAAGAACAATAACAATTTTAAGAAAAACATCTGGTCGACTAGATATTCTAAAACAAGTGATTAGGTTAAGCAAAAGGTAAAGTGAATGTTTTGTCTACCTGGGAAAGAATTATCGGACCGCCCTGCGACTCAAATAACCTTTCTGCTTTCATCATATTGACGATCTTGCTTGTGAATTTTTGCATTTGGAACTTCATCATGGCAATACAAAAAATAAATAAATAAATAAAATAGCCAAGTAGAAGATTTTTTTTCAGCGATTCTTAAAGTATAGGGATGAGCGTTGTCTCACCTTGAAAGGCCCATTGTCTGTTCTGAAGTTGATGCCTGGAATGTACTTCAGCCAAACAGGAAAACCGCTACAAAGAGATCAAGTCTATTCGGTTTAGACATTTTTAGTTCAGACATGAAAACATTTTTTCTTTATCTGTCAAAAAAGTAAACCAAAGTTTCCCATCCATTACCCAAAATTCCACTCAGCACAGACATAAGGGCCAATCCTCAGATGAACATAAAGGCCTGCCTGCTTCACCAACTTTATGAACTTCACCAGATCATAGTTACCTTCAAAGTAATACTAAAATAAAGAAGGAAAAGAAGTAAACAAATTGGTTGTGATAATTACTATGCCCACATAAAAATGCACTGTTAAACACTGAAAGCAAAAGTAGTTTCGATGATTGATTACTTTGCCAGGTGAAGGTTCATGACCATTCCAGAAAACGTAAGTCTGGATAACATCCAAACCACCTTCCTTAGCCTTCTGAATAAGATCTGGCCACATCTGAAACCAGAGAAAAAGATAGAAACTTTAGGTAACCATTTGATAAAAACAGAGGGAAACTACGGACAAGCTTGAAATGACGAAGAAGTAGAGAGATTGACAAAGCACATTTCAGAGTGATAGTGAAATACCTCAGGTGTACTTCTAGGGTAATGAATGGAACCAGAGAGGAGAATCCTTCTTTGGCCATTGATAGTGATGGCTTTCCGATCATAAGATACAGAGGCTCTAGCAGAACCAATAAGTGAACTTGCTAGAACAAGAATCATCAGCACATTCCACATTATAATGAGCTTGAAGAAGCCCATGAGTACCATGAACAATAATGACTAGAAAAAAAAGTAATGTTGTTCTGCCTCAGCTTGGTAAAGCACTGGTTTTTTTTTTATTATATGCTTGTTGGATGGCCTTTTCCTTCTTTTCTTCACACTTCTTTTCCTTGTGTGAAATGGCGATTGAAGAGAAGAAAGCTGAAGAAGGAAAGTGAAGAGAGAAAATACGAAAGTGGTGTTCAGAGAGAGGGAGAGTGTTTTAATTTGGACAAAGTTCGAAAAGAGATGAATTTTGGTTTGGCTAAAACGGAGGTGCTTTGCAGCTGCTTTTAAACACCGCCGGGTGAAGACGCTGTTGAAGGGTTCGGAAAGAAAGTGGGACCCATTCCTTGCCCTTTACTTCAACTGACGCGGAACGCCAGCCAATGAATTTCTTTTTTTTAAAAAAAAATTATATTTACCAGTATTAATTTGTTTGGTTTAAAACTAAGTCCATATACTTTTTATTTTCTTGGCCAAAATATACTTTTATGTTAAATATTGATATATTTTTATTCAAATAATAAATAATTTTAATTTTAAATTAATATATTAATGTGTGAGTGTTTAGGAAAATTTGGAACAAATTATAATTTAATATGTTTATAAGTCATGAATTTTGTAGTTAATTTTTAAAATTTTATATTCATGTAAGAAAATTTATACTTTTTTACATTAAAAAGAATAATTGAATAAAAATTAAAAATATATATATTGCAAATAATTTCAGTTATAAATTTTATATCATTAATTAAAAGCTTTAATAGTTCTGCACCGTTGGCTTTAAATTTTTATTATTATTTCAAAAATTTTATTCTTTAAAATATGTATTTTTTAAATTTTATTATAATTATGAGTTGTAATTTTATATCAATTAAATACACTCTCTAGTATTTTTATGAAAAATACTTAGATTGACCAGGTATACCACATCATCTGTTCAATAAAAAATGACATTTAAATAATAATAAATATAAATTAATTTTAATATTAATTATAGTAGAGATAAAATGCAAGAAATTAAATGTACATTTTATTCTAAAAATAAAATTAATCAAAAGATATCGTACAAGATCTTATTTAAATTACTTTAAGCATTTAATTGAACAAATTATAAATGATATGGTGCATTTAATGTATCAAGTATTTGTCGTATTTTCATATCTACTTATAATCTGTTAGGAAGCATCAAATGAATTTTTTACTCTTCCAATTTTATTTTTAGAGTATTATTTAAGAACGTTAAACGCCCTTTTTATGCGATTTTCTAGTCCTCTAATTTTTAGAATGCCATTGGTGATGCTATTAATATTTTCTAACAAAAATAAGATGATAGTTGTATGTTTCGTTAATATAGTAAAATTGCGAGGTATCTCTCTCTTCCTTCTTTTGCTCGTTCTCATTTAAAACGACAGTCAGATTTTCACCAAAGAACAAAACGACAGAAAGATTCTCCACCCAATCCCAATACGGTCGGTACCTACTTCAGCTGCCCTGAGCTTAATGTTCACCCCAATTAAATTGCATCCTCGCGCGCGAATACCGCGAGTAACATTTACTCGCTTCCCCCACTTACAAAGTCACGTGAACTGCTTGGCCATGTTCGATAGAAAAAAAAAATGGGAGCATGGGATTATAATTGAAATTGAATAATCTCACCTTCTCATGTTTAGTATGAGAAAATAAAAATTTAATCTCAATTCTATTTAGATAAGAATATCCAATATCACCATCCTTTTAATATTGAAAAATTAATTCTATGTTTCATTGTTTTTAGACCAAATTGACTCTCCCTCTCTCCACTGTCTGTCTCCTTAACCCTCACTCAATCAACCCCTTTCACCTTTTACCCTTCTTTCAAACCAAGCGATGCTGATGCAGATGTCATCCTCTCATTCATCAATGCCGCTGCCAAATCTGAAGGGGGGAGGAGGAGATTGAAGATGAGAGAATGAGGAGAATGATTGATAACCCAAGCCTCTCCTCCTCGACATGAACCCGAGCTACAACTGCCTGAACCCATCACCACCTCTGGCATCCTCACTGCTGTCTATGTCCTTATTTTTTTCAGTATCATACTCCTTTCACAATTCAATCCTTTATGGTGGCCTCATTCTTTAATTGCTTCTAGAATTATGAAAAAATAATAGAGAAGAGTGAACATCTAGAAGAAAAGGGAAGAGGAAGAAGACAAGGAGGAGAAGCGGTAGACCCCTTGCTGTCATGTGGCTCTTTAAGAAGAAGGAGAGTGATCATATGAGTTTAGGGTTACAAGTTTTTTTTTAAAAAATTTTAAGAGGCATTATAAACTTTTTCATAATTTATATTTAATTGTAAAATAAAATAACAGCAAGTATTTCTTACAAATATTACTTCACACTAAACATGATTTTAAAGTTTGATTCTTACTCCCAATACCACTACCAATATAATTCAAATTTTAATCCCAATCTCAATCCCTCTAAATTGGGATTTGCATATCAAACAGATCCCTTGAGACTATCTTAACACTAAAAAGATTTACATTATGCATGGCTGATGGTATTAAATTATAAAGCTTTTACAGATATAGCCCCTATTATTAGATTAAACTAAGTAAACAGTCCAACATTTATTATATCTTACATTATAGTTGATTTATTATACTTGTCAATGATATATCATTGTATATCAATGATAAACTATTTATAAATTTCTAATGATAAACACATAATATAACAATAATAAATTCCTTGTATATCAATTTAAACTAGTCTTACTCTCAAATTTTTAAAAATTTGGTTTATGTTTTCTAAGCACAAGATTTTTTTTGGACAATGAGCCAATTTATGCTTAAATTAAATGTTAAAACAAAAAAAGAAAAGAAAATCATAAAATATATAGCAACAAACATTAATTGAAAAAATTGAAGAACTATACGAAGATAAAATAAACTCAAAAATTAACATTAACAAACATAATAATAATCTATGCTTTTAAAATTAGGAAAAAAAATAAAACAGAGCACCTTATTATGGTAAATGAAACTTAAGCATAGGCAAGTAGACGTGTTCCAAATCTGTATAAACCAACAAAATAAAAACTAATTTTTATTTAACTTACAGTAAAATGATGTTAGTCTCACTTAACACTGTTAGAGATACATTATTATCTCTCTAATCATATTTAAAAATAATGGGACTAACATTATACAAGAAAAAAGCCATAGGAACTTGAAGTAATAAAATAAAAGCACAAAAATTAATAACAAAATATAATAAAATTATAAGAACTTATAATTGTGTTTTTTCTAGATTTATTTATTAATGTTTGTTAATGTTAATTACAATAAATTGATCAACACTGTCATGTTTTCGGGTGTCGAGTCGTCTGGGGAATACGATTCAACTTTTCAAGTCCATCACGTGAATTATCAGCCAAATATATAGAGTACCTTTCACTGAATAAATTATTATCGGTACATACTATTAGTTCACGGCTGAAGAAAAAAAAAAAAAAAACTAATATCATTGGTACGAAACGCGAATGTAGATTGCAAGGTTAAATTCACGTGCAACCTTAGCGCGTGAAAAACGATGTTCACGCTAATGCTTTCTTCTTTTTAATAATCCAAAGTGCTCTCGAGTTCTCAGTTTTTAATCAGAGTCCTTTTTTCAACTCAAGTTATATATGTATCATTTAAACTAGCTCCATGATTTTATGTGTGTGTGTGTACATCATATTTATCAAATAATGTATAGTTTATAAATATAATTAAAAGAACTAACTTAATATCCCACACTTCTGGTTATAGATTCATACAACACAGACATGAGACATGCTTTGGTCAACTTTTGATATAAATAGAATATAATGAGATGTGGCTAATGAGCAATGAGAATAGGGGGTTGTGGGTGTGTGTGTGTGTCGGGATTTTCTTTTTTGACCATCATTTGGCTGGGAATTGAGGCTAAATGGATTATATATATTTATGATCGACTTCAAGACAATAGGATTGGTGTTTTTCAATTTACTTCGAAAATAATTGTTTTTCCCCCTCAAAAGATAGAGAATGAAAAATAAATCCCTTCTAACCAAGTTTACTCTGCCCAAAATATAACATGGAAGTTCATATTAATTATTTTATTAATTTGTTAACACAGGTTGATTATAATGGGAGTCCTTAAAACATCAAAGTCCAATTATATCATGTGATCACGTGTTTAATGGGCTAGACAAGTAATCTATTGAATCTAATTAGTGGTTGAAGTGTTAGCCATTATTATTAACTTTATTAAATGTATGTTTAATTTTTAATTTGTCAAAAATTCATTTATTGAAAGTTCATTTTGTAAAAGTCAATAGTTATAATGAAATTTATATTTAAATATATTTTTTTAAAAGTTAATTTGGTAAACTAAAAATTTTTAAATTATAATAATAAAATATGCTTTTGAATATATAATTACTTAAAAGGACATTAATTTATGATAATTTATAATTTTTATTATATAAATATAATATATTTGAAATATTTAAAAATTGTGATAAAAATTTTAAATAACATAAAATTTGATCTACAATGCTAAAAACTTGATCTCTAATTCTTTATACTTTTTTAATTTTTATTTATAAAAAATTTAATAAAAATTTATTTTTATTATACATTAATTCTAAAAATTAACATAATTAATTATTAAATTTATAATGTTAAAAACTTGATATCTAATTATTATTATTTAAATAATAATTATATTTTTAATGAATTAATTATTTTTACATAAAAAAATAAGAAATTAAACTTAAGATAGTATGATCAAATAACATCTTAAAATATTATCTCAAATAATTTTTCACATTTTAAAAGGTAAAAAATACTTTTAGAATATGAAAAATTGATTTACCAAACGGTGCCTATAACCAGTGGTTGAGCGTGCACAATAAGTATTACTAAAAAGGCTAGGTCTCTTTTCTAACACTAATTTATTGTGTACTTCCCCACCAAAAGTCACATAATCATGAGAAGGTATGGAGAGGCAGAATACCTAATTGGACTCAATAATCGCGTGCGCAACTATAACCTGTGATTTCGTTAATTTCCCATCACATGCATTAGATCACTTTTTTTTTTTTTATGAAAGATTTGTCGAGCTTTAACTTTGATGTGTTCTTATTGTACAGTTGAACGCAAACATACAGCTGTAACTGTCTTGATAATGATAATGAAAGGGATACAGATGACAGAGCCAAGTTAGACATTCATAACTGTGCAATTGATGTGTGATTTGGAAGGAGCCACTTGTTTCCACAACTACTCTTTTTCATTCATAATACTCTTCACTTATAAATGCAAAGCCCTGGCTAGCATTACTTTTCCCTTAAAGTTTTTTTTTTTTTTAAGTTCTTAAGATTATTTTGTCATTGTGATCTTATCCTCCTGAAATTTAACTCTCTGGTTTTAATTTATGCCTTATTTTTGGTATCTCATTCAAGATACAATTAATTGAAGAAAATCCTTTACCATATTTTGTTTGGAATAGACCATGCCTTTCCATCAAAGAAATAGACATTGGAGAGGGGCATAAATATATATATATATATATATATAAAAAATAGGAGAGTGAAAATAAATGATCCGCCCAAATTTTCCTTTATTTTTTATGCACTCACAGTAGTAAAAATTAAATATATATTTTTTATGTTGGGGGGATTTTTTTTTTTTTTTGTGTTTCTATCCTCTTACACATTTTCGTTCCTGTACCATTTTTATTCTACCAAATAGATTATTAGAAAGTTATTCACCTTCTATTTAAAATCTAATGTCAAATTTCTACTGGACGATCAAACCAACAAAGACTAAATTAAAACAAAACGAATAGTTGAGAGCTTCACAATAGGGATGTATAGTTGAGGCTCTATTTGGTACAAAAAATTGAAGTCCATGAAAATGAAAAAAAAATAATGATAAATAGAGTAGGATGGAAAGAATTTTGTTTGGTAAACAATGATTTCACTACTACCAAAATAACAATATATAACACTATTTATTAAATGGTTATAAAAAAAATCGTTTTATATATTTGGGCAGGAATTGGAAAATTGAATACTAAACGGTTTTAGGAGCAACCTGTCTTCCTCTTCCTAGTTTTGTTTTGTGTTACTATTCCATTTGTCCATTGCGTTGCAGGTTCGTGATTTTGCTTCTCTTCACTTTCTCTTCCACGTACAATAAGCCAAGGCACAAAATTAAAAAAGTTATATTTTTTAAAAACTTATATATAAACAATATAAAATGTTTATTTGAATCTAGATTAAATGGATTTTGATTGTTTAAATTAGTAAGTAGGTCATTCTTTGACTGTACAAACAATATTCTTGAATTTTAGTTAAATGGAAATACTCTATATGATATTCTTCATGCGTTTGCTGAAATTTCCCATCTGAAATTATTGACTGGAGTTGATTGAAGTGATACTTAGTCTGACATTATTATTATTTTAATGTTTAATTTGTTTAAAAGGGGCCATAAATTTAAAAAATGCTCAATCTTATGCAATTATATTACCATTTTTTTAATTTTAGTTTTGTCTTTAAAATAAAAAAATATGAGCATTTGTTGAAGTTTTTTGAAGTAATTTAGCATTTTGTTATATTAAAATAATATAAAGAGAAGGCATAAGATTTGAGAAATACAAATTTGAAATCATTATACCTCCAAAAAATTGACTATTTTAATTTACAAGGAAACAAGAATAACTTGCCAATTGTGGGCCTGGAAAGATAAATAAATACGATGAAAATTTGAGATATAATAAAATGACAAAAATACCCTTGACATTAAAATGGAGAAACTAAACGTTTTTTATATTTGTGTAACCAACCATTATTAATTTCACTCACCTATTGGTGTTGAAGCACATGGAAACTTATTACCATGCCCTTTCATTTATGGTTAAGTATGAAGGATACCAATCAAACTTTCACATGATTAGGATTGGTAAAAGTATATATTAGTCCTCTCGTTTTATATAAAATTTTAGTTCTATCTATTAACTTTACAATGTATTTTTCTGTTAGTCTCAAACGATCCCAATAATTATTATTTTAAAAATTAAATTAAATGATAATTATTTCAATATTACCCTTCATTTCACTTCTTAAATAAATTTCTTTCTTGAACTCACTCTTTTACTAATAAAAGATATTTTTAAAAATTTATAAAAAAAATTAAGATTGAAAACTGAATTTAATGAACTTTATTTGGCATGTGTAATTTTGTAAAAAAAAAAACCTTAAGATTCGGGACAAAAAGGAGTAAAATAAAATCAGGATAAAACATATAATTTTAAACCTAAAATTACTTTTCCTGTTTCCATATCCTTTTCCTACAAGCCGCCTAACGGCGGGCTTGAGAGGTGAGTGATGAGAGGAAGAAGAGACGTCTGGCGTACAGAGTTAGAGAAATAGAAAAGGGATTTGATGGATTACTTGGCGGAAGGAGAAAGTGAATGAAAGAAACAAGATTTAAAAAGTGTACTTTTTTTTGTATAAGCAAGAAGCAATATTACTTGATTATTATTTTTCTCCTTTTTTTCTGGTGTACCTTCCATATTCATTTAATTAATTAAATTTAAAAAAGACTAAATAAAATCTAAAATGCATGCTTAATGGACTGCATCTGCATCCATACTCTTCTTCCACTAACATTTCCATCATTGCCAACACCAACCCCTCTCTAAACCTTACCAAAATTTGCCCACATTATAAACTCAACCAAGACCACCTTCTTTCATATCCAACTAACATTAAGGGTATAATTATTTTAATTTGGTATTCTATATTATTAACTAATCAAAACGTAAGCATTAAATATCTACATGAATAGTTAGTCTTTTGATATACTCTCTCTGTTTAAAATATAAGACATTTTTAGTCTGATGTAATCATTGCATTTTTTTTAAAAGCGCCTCTATTGAATGAATTTACTTTACATTTATTGTAGGGTGTTTAATAAAAATAAATATAAAAAGATAAGGTTAGTTCGAAAGTAGATAACTACTTTATTGGAGAGTGAGATTCAATTAAAAATATTTTATATTTTTAAATGGATGGAATAATTTTTAGTCACAAGATTTGAGCTATATGTTTTAATTTAATTTAATTTAATTAACTGGCATTAAATACTGTGTACCCAACTCTAGCATCAATCGTAAATTAGTGCACCTCATTCTCTCAAATTTAGAATTTAAAAAAATTGAGGAAAAAAATTACTAAACTTAAACTTATCTTATAACTTAATTAGCTTCATGGCACTTTATGCCATGCGTAAATTACTATCTTGTTATTAAAAATACTTGATAATAAATCTCCTTCATATGCCACTTTGTACAAATAATTCGATAATTTGAGAGACAATTCCATGCACACAAAAAAGTAAGAGATTAATTATGTTTAATATATTATGCTCTATTAATATTAAAAAGAATGGATTTATATATGTTGTGAACGTACATGGGACCTCATCAGAATCGCAGTGAGAATGTTTGGTGTTGGAGAAACCCAAAAGATTCAAATAATGCCCAAAAAGTGAAGGTGGATAAGATTTGCTTTCCCTTGAAGGAATTAAGAACCTTATTAATATTATTTATTTTACAATAAATCAAAACGTTTTGATTCTACAAAATTAATGGAAACAATTAGCGTGGGAAACATCATCAATATTTGAACGCGTGTTGCTGTTGGGTGTACGCGTTTGATCAATTGCGTGCCCACACGAGTTCATCATTTATCTTAGCTTATATCTAATATCTAATATAAATTACAAGATATTATATTGAATAAGGAAAAATCCTCCCAATTATGGACTCTTTATTAGTCGTTGATTGGAAAAGACGTCCGTACGCTTAATTTAATCCTCCATTAAAAATGTGTTGTGTGTTCCAAGCATGCTTCATGGGTTTTCTTTTTATGTATTTATCTCTAACACCCATTATATTAGTATACATTAACTAAATTCAAGTATTATTAAGCTAAGTCAAGAGTATATGTCTCCCAACATTTTTTCCCCCATTTGGAAGGTTTGAACTGCCGGAGACATTGAGTTCTTTTTTCATACATTCGACCCAATTATCATTGGTTGGGACAGAGGAATTGTGCTTACATCAATGTTAACGATAATTCTTTTTATAAGTGAAAAATTGGGTGAATTAATATTTAGAGATTTACCAAGATCAAAGCATGCCTAATGTCTCAAAAAATATACTTACAGGAATATATATAAATTACTTACTAATAAAATTTTCACATCATGATCATGGGATTTGAGTCCATCTTTTTTGATATGATATCAACCGAATTCTTAATAACTAAATCAATTTTTGTTGGCTAATTTTTAGATTAGCAATTAATTAATATATCCACAAAATTACAAAAAAAAAAAACATTCAACCTTCATAGAATGCATATGACCAAGACCAACTCTGATATGTGTAATGGCACAACAGATGTGGTAATAAAATATGACATTAGTGAGTGAGTTTCGTAGAATTTGGATTTTTGTAAAGTGTGGCAACTTCTTTCATGGCAAACCATTATGACTACTGTCATGAAATAAATTTAAAATAAGATTGGATCATAATTTGAGTAAGATAGTTTTGGAATTTTTCTTTAATGGACAAGTCTTGTTATAGCTGAGGATGTTAAAATTTGTTGTAATATTTTTTTTAGTTTTTTTTACAATTAAATTAGCACATCATGCTGCTAGTTGACTTATATATTGAACACTACCATGGAGCATGCCCTTTTTTAAATAGTCGTTTTTAAGAATTGTATTGTATGCCATGTAGGACATATCACATACCTAGGCTAATGGTACTATGTTGTACATTTAATTATTTTACTAAGTGAAATCTGGTACCATGCTGTACAATTAATATATTATGCATTATTTGTTGCTGATATTGGTATGGATAAAAAAAGAAATAAAAAATAAAGATTTAATTTAAAAATTCAGGTGAAGTAACATTTTCAGAGTTACACACAAGTCTCACTTAAATTAATTAATTACTCTCACATTTATTGACAATTAAACTTAGGATAATGACTATTCCTAAGCTCAATTATTAATGGACTTGGAAGTAATTAACTATCCTAAGTAAAACCTTGAAGTAATTCTCCCTAACATTTTTAAGAGTTTTAAAAATTACTTTTGGGATACTATAATTATCATTAATATTAATATTTCCTAACAAAATCATCACATCTACCTTTTAAACTACAAATTAAAGTGCCTGCATAATATTTTGAAAAAATGAGAGTTAAGTCTCAAAAAAGGAAATTAATAACAGTCAGATCTCAATATTTTTTTTGAAAAATCAATTTTAAAATTTAAAAGTTTTAATTACACATACAATATTTAAATTCCAAACTTTGTCATTCTTCCTAATATTTTTGAGATCTTAGAATTATCATTAATATTTCTTAAAAATATTACATACCTCCTTTGTTTAAAAATGTAAAGCATTTTTTGAGGAGTTGGATATTTAAAAGTATAAAGTATTTTTAATCTTTTAAGATGTAATCATTGCCTTTTTTTAGAAATATCTTTATTGATGAATAGCTTTATATTTATTATAAGATATTTAATAGAGGTAAATATAAAAGAGAAGGTTAGTTTGAAAGTAGGTAACTGCTTTATTAAGGGTTAAAATTTAATTATACATATTTTATATTTTGAATAAAGGGAGTACATTTTTAATTTTAAATGTCTGAAAAACATCAATTGATGGGACTCGATTTTTTTAAATAAGGTTAAGAGCTTCAATTTTATGAATAGGAAAAATTAATTATTCTCCGTCTGACCTAGTAATATTTAAAACGAACTATTAGATAATTACATTTAAAAAATATATAGAGTGAATAAACTTCTCCCTTTTAAAGAAAACTCTAATAACTTCTTGCGTTTATTTTAAAAAAAACAGCAGTTAAGTTTTAATTTATATATTAGAAGACGGTGCATGCATGGATTAATTTATGCTAGAAGAATTATTACCAAAAAAATAATTATGGTAGAAGAACTTTACTTTTTGTTGCTTGGATGGCGACGAAAGAGAGAGAAGTGTTGATGATGTTCCTGATTATTATTATTATTAGATAAACTAAAGATGAAAATGATGCTTCCCTCACTAGTCGGGAATTTCAAGTTTCAAATGCAGACTCTATTATTAAATCGCCTAATTTGTTAGGTGAAATTTTGGCTTAATTAATTGCCACCATTTATTCCTTTCACAGGTTTTAGGGCTTTCTTTTTTTATCTTTTCAATTCTTTAATTATAATCATGGGATGTTAGAGATTAAAGGATCCTCTTTTTTCGAAAATTTTATTTTCAGTATTAAATTCAAGAGATAATTTGTGTACATTCATTTTTTTCCTTTGAAAGTTTTTTTTAATCTTTATTGCCTTATAAGGTTAATTTTTATTGCGAATTGAGATTTTAGTGTAATGAGCATCTTTTGAATGGGACATGCATGACCCTAGCCTTTGTTGGTGAGACAGGCAATTATCAATTGCTGTGTTGCAAGTGGGAAACTTGTGCGTCAATTGTATCTCAAACCCACACGAAATGAAAGTGTCGTTGATTTATATATATATATATATATATATAATCATCTATTTTCTTACTTATTTATTAGATTTATATTTTAAAATAATCAATGCAGGCAAGTCCTGAGAAATAAGTTGCATTCATAAATGATATACCGTTTTTTTTTTTTTTTTAAGTTTTTTCATTCCATAACTTGATATTTTGAAAACCTTAAGAGTATTACCATCTCTCGCCTAAATTAATTTAAACTCTCACTATATGAGATCGTTATTATCAATGACAACATCACAAATACCTTGAGGTTGCTTTTGATATTTATTTAATGCAACTCTATATATCAAAACTTAAATTTGAGATTTTAAAATAAGTTGATTCAACTTCATGGACTATTTTAACCGGTTGCCCCTTAATATTTTTTTAAAAAAATTTAATTGGTTAAGACTTGAGAATTAAATTTCCAAATATAAATTTAATTAGGATAAGTCTACTCTTTATCTTTCATCTCTCAAGTAAAATTAGTCTTAACTATTGCATTGAAGGTGATACTTTAATTCATAAATAATAAAAATAAAACATCGCTTCATAGTAAACATATGGAGTATAAATAAGTGTTAAAAAATAAGTGTAAAACGTGTAATGATTTGGCATTTACTAATAATTTTAACTGTAATTTTTAATAAAAAATTTAAACATGTCTCTGAGATTTTTCCTGTGTGGGAATGGGACCTTGCAAGCGAATGAAAAGTCAATGGTGCAATATGAATAAGATGTGTTCTGTCACCCACTAATAATCTTCTTATTTATTTTCTTTTGTTTTTTTTGGGTTGTTGCATCTATTTTGATGTGGTCCTAAACCTTGTTTTAGGCTTTGATTTCGAAGCTTCAGATCATAACCAACCTTTCTTCATCGATCAACCTCTCTCAAATCTGATGGGAAATTAGGGTTTTTATTTTTATATTTTTATCATATTAAATAAATGTATAAAATATAAAACATGCAACAACTCATAAATTATATTCACAAATCATAAAACAATGTAAGTCTTTTTCCACGCTAAGGTGAAAGGTATGAGATTTTCTCAGTTGTTTTAGCATATCAACATGATTTGGAAAAAAAATTAAAAGTCATTGTCCACGTTCAAAGCACTTTTATCACCTAGATAATCTAAAAATGATCTATACGGGCATCACATCACACTTTAATTTAAAAATTGCCGAGAAGAAATGTGTAGGTGGCGGGGCTTGGAGCTTTCAATGGGTTTCACTAATCTCCTCCGTAAAACTTCACCTTTCTAAACGATTTTTTGAAATTATTTTTATTTTATTATTTTAAAAATTAATATTTTATAAAATATATTTTGAGAATAAAAAATAATAATAATGAGTATTTTTTTCATTCTCCTTTATTTTTTAGAATAATAATTCTAGAACACCTAAAAGTTATTTTTATTTTTCTATTCTCCAAAATAATATCTTATTTTTTATTCTCTAAAATACTTTTTAAAATATGTTATCAAACAAATTTTCTTATTCTCTTATTTTAAACAACAAAAAATTATAAAAAAATTAATTTTTTTATCCTCTAACTTTTAAGTCACTTGTAACTCAGTCCCTCAACTATGACTCGCTGTGACTCAGTCCTTCAATCATAACTCACCTATGACTTAATCCCTCAACTTTTGAATCACTTATAAATTAGTCCTTTAATTTTTGTTAATTTTTTTCATGTTAGCTTATATCTCACATTAATGAATAAGAAAAAGATATTTTAAAATAATATATGAGCATTTTTTTATCCCTCTTATTTGATAAAATTTTTTTAAAAAAAATTAAACAATAAGGATCGAGTTATAGATAAATCAAAAGTTGAGAAACTGAGTTGCAGCGAGTCATAATTGAGAGACTGAGTTACAAGTGAATTAAAAATTGAAAGATTAAAGAATTAATTTTTTTAAAAATTATTTTCAAAACAGGTTACTAAACAAGTCCAAATTCCTTTTTCTTTTTTCTTCTTCCAATTATTAGCTTTTTACTCAAGGTAAAATATAAGTCATTTTTTCAGTTAACATTACTCTGTTCAGTTCATATAAGCAACTTAATACTTATATAATTTTTTTTACCCACTGTATTTTATTAACCTGAATTGTCGTATTTACTGTAAATTTATGACTATCTTGCTCATAATAAATTAAAGCTAAAGATAAAAAGGAAAACAAAATACATCTTCATAAGAATAAAGATTTTATTAGTATATAGATTATTGGTCAAAAGTAATTGGCTTTATAGCTTAATTATAAGGAAGCAAGTTTCTTATAAGTGGGAGATTGCGGGTTTAACTTTACTTGTAATCTCATACTATTAGTGTTTGTCTTTCTAATTTAAAAAACTATTATTAAAAATTGTTTACATTTTAGATAGGAGGGAATAGATAAAATGACAGGCATTATGATATTCTACAATAAATAACCATACGCTATGGTTTTTTTTTTTTTTGTGATGATTTTCAAAGGAAACAATATCAAAATTACACGATCTTATGATATTTTCTTTAAAAAATATTGAAAAAGAATACAAAAATTACATCATTTAAAAGTTGTAAAATATTAAAATATCCTTTATTTTATATCAAATTTAACAATAAAAAAACAAAATTAAAAAGGTAAGATATCATAAGAGGCGTTAAAAGAAGACATGATGAGAAGCTCAAGCCGGCGCGTGTAATCTTCTACTTTGAATATGACAATAAATAAAGTTGGGGATTAGCTGGGAGCCAGTTAAGGATTGAATTGGTGGGGCCACTAGCAAGGGCTTTTGATGACCAAACATTACAACTATGTTGACCACATTACAAGTTCAGACTTCAGACACCTTTCTTCTTTGCTTCGCAACCATCAATGCCATCAACTATCACCTACACAACCTCCCCCTTAATTATTACTTCTCTTATTATTCTATTTACATTTTTAAATAGTGAAAATACAGTACAAGTATCAAATATATCATGATAAAAAAATTAATATTAAGTCAGGATTTCATCACAACTTAAATTCCAACATTCAGTACCTATTTTCTTATATTTCATCACTATTTTTTTTTTAAATCTTGATTTAATATTATAATCTTCTTTTGAGATTCGCGGTGTCACCATTATTCAGGGAAAAAAGTTTGACTCTTGAAAGATTAAGTACATGGCATTTTTTTTTCGCTGGCATCACTACATGTGATGTTTTATAAGTCAAACATTTTATTGTAAGAAAAAGTAGATAGACAGTACAATTTTTTTGTTTATTTATACTGTTGTTGTTGTTGTTGTTATTATAAGTTTGAAAAAAGCTGAAGTTGTAAGTTGTAACTATTCTGAAGCTTCAAGGTGAAAAGCGACAGTATGAAACCAGGAAAGTAATACATGGACAGAAAGGAAAACGCCAAATTGCAAGAATGCAATAATAAATTTAAGGGAAAAAAAATGATTGAAGAGAATCAGAATTAGAATTGTCATGTTTGAAAATGAAAATTAAAGGCAACGAATCTTGGGGCAGATCTCTTGGATTTGTAAGGTGTTTCCCAGATCACATAACCTTCTTAAATTATAATTTGTTGGTAAATTTTTGGTCCTCATTGAATATTTTGTATCAATAACTTTTTGTAAGATTTTAAGAGAGAATGACATAAATGTTTCGGAGAGTTTGAGAGTGAGTTTCTCATAGAGTTGTGGGATCATGTATGGATAATTTTTTTAAAAAAATTAATGATAAATTATTATAAAGAAACTTCACTTGACCTTGACAAAGATGTAAAATACACTGTGGAATAATGTTCTCTGGTCTTTAGATAAAGAAATATAAAAAAAAAATGCGAAGAAAACAACAAAAGGAAAGATCAACAAGAAGAAAGAAGCAAAGGAATCATTTACCGGACCCTTTATTATGTCCTTTATCTCCACTGGAATATATCCTTCTTTTGTATTGCTCCTTTATTCATAAAATAAATATTTTTTTGGAGAAATTATATTAAAATATCATATATCAAATATATTTGTAATGAATATTCAAATTGCGGAGCTATCCTCAAAGAATCCATGACCAAAAAAAAATGCAGAGAAAAATGATAATTTAAGACTGTAAAAATCTATATAAATATTTTAAAATTTAAATGATCAACTGTAACCTTTCTTTTATTATTATTTTTGGCTTATTTTCGCCATATATTAAAATACAACATGTATAATACCTAGCAAAGGGAATATATGGAGGCTAAACAGATATGGTCCCCCCAATGGGCCCTAGGCCCACAGCCCAATGTTCTTCATGGCTGGACACTATGAATTGGCCCCTACGATTTTTCCTTTTATTTTTCTATTTAATTCAATTTAACTAATTCCCCCTCACCCTCTTTTTTTTTGGGTGCTTTTTTTTAATTAAAGATTGCACCAAATCCTAGTGGTTTATGCTCCATCCTTTTCAAATTTTCTGGAAGAAACCCAACATTAGACAATAATGACTTAGTGAGTGGACTTGCTTATCCTTTAACCTTTACAATATAATATAATTTAAAAAAAATTATAGACTTCCGCATCAATTGTTATGAACAAAGTTAGCAATGTATTCGATATAAGCATTGATTTCTCTGTACACGTACTCATAGGTAACATCTCAGTCCTAAACAATTTTTTTTTAAAAAAATTGTTGAATGGATGATGATAGTGTCATTGAGGAAAACAAAAAGAACATGTGGATTTATTTGAGAGTGAATAAGCAGCAGAGAAAGAGGATAAGGTGAGAGAGCTTCTGTTGCACTTTTTGAGGAGAAAGAGAGGAAAAGGCCGAGACACGTCAGCAAGAGAAGTGGAAAAATTATAAAGATAAGAATGACCCATGGACACATCAGCATGATTAGGTGGGGCCATGATCCAACTCAGACATAATCCATTGGTATAGTCCCTAGGAGCCACAAATGCTCTTTGTGGTGCCATGCCCAATCTAATCCAACGTATCCCATCCCTGTGTTTTCATTTCATAATTGTTGTATTGTCAACTCATTCACTAGAATACAAGCTCTGTATACATATATATATTCCATCCTATCTCTAATTATAAGAAAAAATTTGTTTCCCAATTTTTAAGAAATTTATTCTTTTTAATTATACTTGAAATGATGGTAATTTACAGCAACAATTTCAACTATTACTCTCTTTTAATTTTAAATAGAGATAACAAAGTCTATTTTAAATTAGACAATTTTTGCTTATAATTGAGACGAGATATAAAGCATACATTAAGTTTCGTTCATTATCCAGAATTTAAGAAATGAATCGCTACGCCAATAATTCATAAATAGTATGACTTGTTTAAGTTGTTTTACTTTTTATCTTAATTTATTTCACCTGATGCAAAATAATAACGTGATATGATAAAAGTTGAATCAAGATAAATAACTATATATTTGGTTTCGCTTTGAAAATTACGAAAACCATGTTTGGATAAAGGCTACTTTTATCAAAAAACAAAGTGATGTATTTGCAACTAAATTAAACTCGAAACTCATAGACTACTTCTATGCATTTGTTTAGTAGAATATTTAAGTATTTGTGATTGGAGTTTATTGATATTATTTGTTTAAATATAAATTAATATATAAAAATCATAATACCCTTATTAAGGTAACAACCAACATTTTTAGAACAAGATCGGATATTGAAATGAAAAAGTCAACGGTTTACAGTTCACATGGTTTAATCATGTTAGACTAATAGTCAAATTCATGACATAATAATTAAATTAAAAATATTATATATGTATATAATAATATAAATATAAGACATAAATATAAAATTATCACTTAACTTACAAATAAAATCAAATATTTTAAGTTTATTATGACTTAACAAGCCACATGATATAATATAACATCAAATGATTAAAAAAATTGGTTATTTTCTTAAAAAATTGATAAAAAATAATTTTTTAAACAATCTGATTTTTAAAAATTGATTTGATTTACGACTTGATCCTTATTCTTGGTCTGATTGTCAGTCCAAATAGCCCAACCTAAAAGATGATTTTTACATGTTGATCAAGCTGAAATTCAGATTGATCGACGGTCAGACCGATTCGATCATTTGGTTTAGGCTTTTAATCATTGGTAACAACAATCATTTTTTTTGTCTTCCAAAAGTTTTTCATACAAGTTATATGTGTGTGTGTGTAATATACTAAGACACACATATACTAGCATTTCTTCAAAAAAACTTAAATTGTTTTAAATTTAAGTTTTTGCTTTATAAGAGACAAGGTAAGAAATATAAAAACCATACACATATAGCGGTACCTTGTTCTTTGTGAGTTCGGTGAAGTGACTGTGAACGAATAAATACACGGCAAAAATGAAAAAAATAATTAAGGGAAATAGATGTGGATATGAAAAGTTCATGGGAAGATTTTGGTAAAAATATATTAGATTTAATGTGGGTGGGATGATTTCTTTCATTTTTTTACAGCATACCCACTTTTCAAAATATGGAAATACTCATTCTTAAAAAAAAAAATCACTCCATGTCTCTTAAAAGTAACCATGAAATAGGAATAGAGATATAATTATCATTTTATGACCTGAGATTCAAATAACCAAACATGACCCTGGCTCACCATCTTGTACTTGAGAGGTGCTTGTTGTCAGTGGAGCACAAGGTCACTAGTTCCAGTTCTGCTAGCTTTCACGGTCTGATTTTATGATTAATTTTAAGTATTTGAAAACACTTTGGTAATGGAAGATGTGTGAAAATTGGCTGCCTCGTGTGCGTGTAAGATTGGTTTGCCACGCAAATTTGTGGCTAAGAATGATTTGAAGCTGAGACCCCAGTCACAATCATACGTGGCACCAGTGAAAACTAGTGTCATTGTCCATCATCATCATCTCAATTATTAATGTCTCTTCACTATATATGACGTATTTGAAAATAAAGTTACCAAAAAATGACTAAAATTGAATTGGGATGTGTATCAATCTTAGCACTTTAAGCTTTCGTCATAAGAGATGTTAAATCAAGTCACGAGTATATGTCGAGACAAGTGAGGGAGGAGTGAACTTTAATTTGTTTTAAAATTCCGAACATACACTCCTCCAATTTTTATTATAAAATACTTTTAATTATTTTATACATTATAAAAAAATTTTATATCATAAAAAAATAAAAGATACTTTTATTTTTATTCTTAACTTTAAATAATAATACAGTTATATTAAATATCTTTATGCTAATTAAAAAGATAAAATTAAAAAAAATAATTAATTATTAAATATATTATGTTTTAGATTAAAAATTATTTTTAAGATATGTTTTATAAGTAGGATAGAGGGGGTATATAATTGCGGGGCTTTGATTAAAGTTCACTGCTAAGGCAATAATTATCGCTTCCCTTCTTTCATTAGTTGCAGATTGGTTGTGAGATAAGTTTCTTTACTTTTTGAGTGGCTCATCACCCTTCACGTGTCCAAAACCAAAATGCTATCCTTCATCTTTAATTTATTGATTGTTGACCAGAATATTGTAATGTTTAAATTATTTATTTATAGATTAGATTTTTTTTAATTTGATTTTTGCCTTCTTTTTTTTTTTTTTGCATTAAGAATGTTTAAACTCTTAACCATGACTTAAGCCATACCACTCATTATCTAATTCAGGTAACTATTATTTAAAAAAGGATAATTTTTTTATAAATGAATAAATTATTTTTTAAATTTTAAGTCTAGTGACATTATAAATACTGATTATATGTATTATATAAATTATTACTTCAATTTTTAAAAATGATACAATTTAACTTATTTTATTAATAAAAGTTAACTTTGACTATTAGTTGATAAAAAATTAAAAAATAATAAAAAGATAAAAAAAAATAACATGACCCAAAAATGATAGAAAATGACAAAATAATTGCAGAGGTTAAATCAAAAGAAATAGCAAAATTCTAGGATATCTTTGCCAACTTTAAGATCGATAGGAAGACCAGTTTAGGTTAAAACTTAAGTGAGGGTTTATAGTTTAAGGCAATGATTTAACTAATTAATAGAGGTAGATTATTTGTACTTGTTTTAGATATAAGAACGCCAATCATTGACGAGTTGTAATAATACGCTTCAAATGGGGTCAATGTCACATAATGTGATATCCCAACCAATCACCCACTTGCTTTTCTAATTAGTTTTCATTTTTCAAACAGTTTCGCATCTGCATCAATCACTGTTAAAAATGGCAGTTACGGCAATTATAATCACTTTTTTTTTGTCAATTTTTTATATATTATGTTAAATTCAAACATTATCAAGTTTAATTAATTAAAAAATAGCTCTTCCAATCTCCTTTTTACTTTTTTTTCATCCACATGCAAGATTTGAACTCTTAACCTTATTTAAGATCAAGAATTAAGTTCATCCCACCTAATTAAGTCATTATTTTATTAGTCAAATTTCATATGCCGTAATTGTATTGATCATAAAGAGAATGATAAATAAAGATTTTTAAAAAATATTAATTAATGACTTTTTACAAATGAAACTTTAAATGTTTAGTGTTGAAATTTTAAAAATTTACAACTCAAATATTTTTATTTTACATTAATATATATTTTTGCAAGGTTTTCATTTTTCATCTCCTCTTATCATATTGATCATTATTATATCGCAAGTGACTAGGATATCTACCTGTGTCTGGCCCGTGCTTGATATGAAAGGTTATCTTGTTCTTTTCATCATGTTCACCTTTATCATTCTTAATTGTACTAAACCTAATTCATTTATCATTGTGGAACGGAAGGCGTGTTAGCTCAACAATAATATGATGAATAAGACCTAACTTCTTCTCTTCTTCTTCTTCTTTTTTTAATCCTTGAATTCTGTTATTTGGTAACATCTCTTTAGGAGATCATAAGTGAACTATGTAGCATAATTTATATGTGGATGAATATTCAAATCCCCATAATTTTATTAAAATGATTTATTTCTTCCAAACTTTTATCTAATTTCTTTTTTTATAAAAAATATCATTTTGACCATGCCTGATTCTAATTTGTTATTTTTAAATTTAAATCATTATTTTCTAAATCCGAAATTAAAATCATATTTTATTATGCATTTTACACGTCTGGAATAAACAAATTTAAAAAAAGATCAAATCTAATCTAATAAACAATTCATACAAGAGAAAAATACCTGCAGCCAACCAAGATTTGTGTAGCTAATACTAGGATTGATCCCGCAGTTCACAACGTTAGTATTTTGTCCATGAACAAATATATAACTCCTTCTATATGTTTTCTAATTAAGGTTATGGAACTTAACTTATCCTAAGTTACATGAACTTTTATAAGTAAAAAATATGAGGAAAAAAAAAATTCCTATGTTGACTTTCATGTCTAGAATGTTGTAAAAAAGTGATGCTGTGTTGCGTTAGAGAAGAGAAAGAAGGCGACAGAAGCAAAGTAGGCAGGCATTTGGTGGAACAACCATGGGCTTCAACCTAAAACGTCAAATAACTAACCATTTCATTTGCCTCTCCCACAAGGCTTTGATGAACAAGTTGCTTCCACAGGAATCAACACATTCACATATCACACTTGTTCTTTGCCACTTTATGCTTACGTTGTCCCCTTCCCCATGTTCTTTATGTTTTTCTGTTGTTGTTGTCTCCCATTTGTTCTTCTCCTGGCCTTTGCCCAACAACTTTGAACCACTTCCATGACCACGAGTTGTGAAAATAGGTTAGATCAAGTCATATTTGGGACAAATTAATTTGATGTTTAAGAATCACCACCTTATTAGACATACCATATTAAAATTTAAACAGGTCAGGTTGCAGGTCCCTTCCCAGTAAATGTATCTAGCTATTTTCAACATTTTAATAAAATTTATTTAAATTATACTACATTATATGTATATATGTTACATATCCTTGCTCATTTGTCATCCACAAAGGTTCAATTAAATTGATCTTTTAACTTGATTTAAGAAAACGATAATATTTTCACCATTTAATTGTGTTTTACACCATCTTGCTTCTAACGTGTATAATTGTATATCACTGCTCATGTTGTTTTGAAAGTGAAGGTGCCTAAAATATCTAATAAAGTCTTGGTGGATGATGAGATTCCTCAATCCCTGATTTCAAAAATATCAAATGCTAATAGAAGAGAAACAAGTTCCAGGGAATACCTTTCTTACTTGTAATATTTAATGATATTTGCAAATAATTTAAACCGAAGGGAATATATATTGCGGAGAGAAGATAGATATTAATTATGTCCAAAAAGAGTATAGGAATATGGGCTATTTTCTTGGACCTCATAACCAATTACACACTGTCTTTCCCATTTTTTAAGAATAAGAAGGCAATTTTTTTGGGGGAAAAAATTTATTGCTAACCTAATCCCTCTTGGTAAAAACAAAAAAACGAAAAAACAAAACAAAGACAGGCTTGAACCCAAGATCTCTTCTAAATGAGGAAAAGGACGCTAGGCTTGCCATCAGCAAAAAAAGAAAAAGAAAATATTTCTTAAAGGTAATTTAGCTAAAGAGAAGTTACAAATAGAACAAAAAAAAAAAGCTTTTTACCCTTTTTAATATAATTGATTCTTTTATTAAAAAACAATCTTCAAATTTATTTTATTTTATGATCTTAATATATTTTTTGTTTTTAAGACATAGAACAATAAAAACAACATTAATGAAATTCACACCATGTAAACCAATTGAACAACTTAGGCCTTATTTGAAATCAAAAAAGAGCACAAGGTAAGGTAGGCCCAATATTAAAACAAGTAAAGCATCCAAATGATATGATATATTGTTGAGGAATTCAAAACAAGTACACAATTTGAGAGCCATTTCGATTCTCTCACGGCTTTCTTTAAACTTGGCAATTCATTAAATTGGAGGATGAGGTGTCATCCAATTTGTGAAGAACAGGTCTCTTCTCCTATCACTGTTTTCTATCACAAAAAGACAATGCTTTTGCTTTCAACTCTTCACTCTCTATACTCGCGTTTTATATTGTCTCTCTTACTCTATCCTTTCTCGTAACATGTTAGAGATAAGCCATTCATAGTTTCAATGTATGACTTACATTGATTAGGTTTACATGCATTTCCATTAATTTATCTCTCAATTCAGTATAAGGCAAGCCGAAAAATCAATCACATAAAGAAAAAAAAAAAAACATCCAAGCGAGTCATTGAATTGATTGACATAAATCAATATATGATAAAAAAGCTATAATAAACCGCACCTTTCACAAAAGAAAAATACAAAGTTGTGAAATTAAAATGGTCCTTAAATTTAATTTAAGAGTTTTGTGATCCTTAATCTCGTGATTACTTATTTTCCCCGGTCCTTAATTAATTTTCATTTTCCTTTTCATAAACTATGAGAAATATAGTTCAAACTTGGTGCAATACAAAGGACATGTGTGGTTGTGTTTAAGGCAAGGCAATGAGAAAGGGAAAGATGGGGAGCATATTTAATTTGTGAATAATTAAGGGGATGGGAATGCCACATATTGAGGAAGGTCATTAATTGAAGGCATATCCAAGAAGCTCATCCAAATGAATAGTAATAAGTGTGTGTATGTATATGTAAGTTTGAGTTGAAGATAGCTTCTAGGTTATCCTTTTGACTCACTCTCTTATTGCCTTATCCCTCATCAGTCACTCATTCCCTACACTCACCTTTTCAGAGTTAACATTCATTATTTTGGTTGGATTCAATTGAGAGTAGTTTTTCTAAAAACGTGTTCTACATCCAAATGAACTTAAACTCAAGATATTTTATTTAAATTGTCACATTCTTTTCTACCAGAATTAACATATTTGATAGTTTGTTATTATTATTATTATTATTATTAGGCACCCTACAAACATGTCTAAGTCAATCTTTAAAAATATAAACTCGTTAGAACACCCAAAAAATAAATAAACTTATTACATGTTATAGCAGAGAATATGGTGTATTTATTAAAATTTATAGCATATATGAATATACATATATATGTATATATAATACAATACAATTGTCTAAGCCATGCATTCAGCAGCTTTACGTCAAATACATTTGGTTCATACATTGAAAATTAAAATTATTTCAACGTGATCGTCGCTCTTATTGACAATATAGGTATTGTTAGTAATCATTGGAAGCCGTTTGAAGAAGCAAGTCTCGATTTTTTTTGTTTTGTTTTGTTTTGGGTTTGGCCAACACTGCCTTTTTTTAAAATTTAATATTGGTGTATTTGTATTTATATATTTACATTTCTAATTTATAATTGTTCATATTATGTATAATTCATAAATATGTTATATTCTTCAGAGCATTGTACAGTCCAATGTAAATTTTGAAAAGGGAAATATTGTAGTACATAAAGAAATCACATTAGGCCCAAACAATATGAACAAATCACATGCAATGGCCCATTTCAGGATCATGTTTCAATGGAGACATGAGATTTGGAATCTGGGTTTGAACCAGAAATGATAGCCCAAATAACTTGGGCTGACACAATCATACTTAATGCCCATGCTAAAATAAATATGAGAAAAGTTTAGCGCAAGTTAAAAAAAAAAGACAAAGAAAAATTATTTCACAAAGACCCATGTACTTAAATCATATAGTTTTTTTAAATAACGTAGTACTCTTTCATGATTTAATGGAACTTATTTATTCACTATTCATTATTATTTTTTAAAAAAGTATTACATTAGGTTCCTCAAAATACAGACAAATGACATGTAACTTTTTTTTTTTTTGGAAAAAAAATGTAGGCAAGTTATAAGAACTCATTAGGACCATGACATGTCACTTACATATAGAGGTGTTTACAAGATAGGACGGGATTTAGATACTTCTATTTCATGTCTCGTCTTGAAAAATGAATGAAATTGATTTTTTGTTGTGTTCCGTCTTGTTTAAAATTGAGAATGGAATGTCTTAATAAAAGAAACAAAACATAGAAGAGAGATTTGTGTAATAATATTTATTAAATTATATAATTTGATAAGTTGAAAATTAAAACATCATAAGAACTATATAAATTCATTAAGTTACAGTAGCTACAACTTAAAGTAAATGAACATAATCACAACAATAATTTAAAGTCAAGTTTACAATAACTATAAATGACTTTCAGGCTATAAATACTATAATAATAACAGCATCATTGAGTTACATGATTTAAGTGAGTCTATATGGTTATGTAAAAAAAAAAATAAACGAAAAATAAATATGTTGACTCTAATTGAATAAATAAAATATTAAATATTAATAAAAAGAAAAAAATATAATAATATATTTGGGATGGGACGAGACGTCTCAATAATAATCCCATATCTTGTCATGAGTATATTTTTGTCTTGTCTCTTCCATTTTGGGATAGGACATACTTGTTCCAATTTGATAAGGGCAAGACAAGTATGAGCACCTTTACTTGTACATATTTAAATTAGTAATCATTGTGAAATAAATCTAAAAAATAATGCCGTCAAAATAACTATATGAGCTTTTTAATTTTATTAAAATTAATATGTGTGTGTGTGTGTGTCGGTGTTTCTGTGGTTTATAGTGTTTGATCATCTATGGTTCATGACTTTAATAGTTTGCTACTGCATAGCTAATTATGTATAGTAATGTGATATCCACTAGTCGGGCTTTCAGACAAATGTTCAATTCGGAATCAATCACTTGACATCACCCTGCCTACACAGCTCCTCCCAGGAAGAGAAGAAACATAGGATTTAGATGTGCTCATCATAAGAGTTCATGTTAATTTTCTTAATTGTCCTAAGTCAGACTGCTGAAGCTCCAGCTTAGAACCTGTCTGTACTCAAGTATCTGGTTAATGTTAGAATTTTACTCTACACAGATTTGTCCATACCGTCAAACTTTGTACTGGAGTGCCACCTGGCCTAAGGAGGTAGAACACTTGGCAAGCCAGTTCCTTTACAATCCATATAAAGTAAGATATTGTCGTGTTTGGATGTGTTGTCATCTCTTTTAATTTCATTGCACTGTAGGTTGAAACAGGCCTGTTTTAAATCTATATCCTTATGAGGAAAACAGGAATTTTTGCAAATACCTTGTTGATATTTTACTGATTGAATTAACGTTTTCTGCATTATTGTCCAGGTAATTATTTGTTCTCTGGATTTAAAAGCTATCCATGCAATCTGACAATATGTTGACATTGTTCCTGAAAAACAGAAATATGATAAGTGAGACGTTTTCAATCTATTTGTATCCCCCTCATCTTTAAACCCTCATTGTCATATATGACCTGCTAATGGTGTCAACAATAACTTCCAATTTTGCAGGTTGGTGAAGTTGCCGGAGGACATAATGGATGGCGGCAGAATAATGATCTTCATGGATGCCAAGAAATGAGGTGATCAGATAACAAGGCAACTCCGTATGGATGGTTGGCCTTCACTTTCAATTCACGGAGACAAAAGTCAAGCAGAAAGGGATTGGGTGTTCTCAGAGTTTAGATCTGGAAAGAGTCCTATCATGACTGCAATATATGTTGCAGCTCGTGGTCTAGGTTTGCAGACTGCTTAATCAAATATTTAATGAATTTACTTTTTGGCTCTAGTTGTAAAGCTAGTCAGTGCTTTTCTGAAGGGAAAGTATTGACATTGAATACGCAACTGTTGGCGTTCGCGCGCACATATATATGTACATTAAGTACTAATTCTGTTTCTGTTTCATCATCCTCTTGTCCTTCCATTTCGGGCCATCCATAATTACTAAATTTTGTGTTGAAATACTATTGCCAACCATTTTAACTGTAACTTGTCAGGTCATGATCATAAACTTCCTCTTTCCTATGCCTGTAATTTATTTAGTGTCTACAACAAATAGTCTAGCGTTAGCTTGGTGTGGTATATTTCCTTATATATGCTGTTGGCTTGCTGTCTCATCTATACAACTTTTTGTGATCGATAAATCTTCTGCTTGATTTAACTGCCTTCTCAAAAGGGAATTGCATTCTGCCACGGGTGACCAACCATCCATCTCATTTCATTTTAGAGTCATTCATAACTTTGTTGTTTCAGTGGCAAAATCCAACTCTCTTTGACATATGGCTTCAACTTTTATGGTTCAAATCATTGAATTTTGTCCTATGTGCCTATCAATCTGACCTTGCACCCATAGAAAACAAAATCAGTCTGTGGTTGTCTTAGAAAAACTCTTTGCACAGTGGCTGTGTATCCTGATCCTTTCCGTGGTCTGGGATGCTGCAGATGTGAAGGACGTGAAGTATGTAATAAAACTATGACTTCCCAGAATCCCTGGAAGACTATGTTCATCGCATTGGTTGAACTGGCAGGGCTGGTGCAAAAGGAACTGCACACACATTCTTCACAGCTGCTAATGCCAGATTTGCCGAGGAACTTATAGCCATACTTGAGGAAGCTGGACAGAAAGTGAGTTCTGAATTGGCCAGCAATGGAACGTGGTGCACCTCCTCCACCTTCAGGTTAGTTGACTTGGCTGGATTTTGGATAACTTAGTTTGTAGCACGTGGTTATATTTATTTTCTACCAAACATTATGGATAAGCGGTTTATTATTATTAACATCACATCACGCTGATTCAACGGTTGGACAAACATATTAACTCCCCTGATCACTGGAAGTAACTTGTACGATTAAACTTCCATGTAAAACTACAGGCAATGTCAGAATCTTTAATAATTATTCAAAGGGATCAGTTGCCTATTCTTGGTCCCGTCCATTAAACAAAAATAATATTTTATCTTATCCTCTGCTAACCCTCCAGAGAAGCTATCCTGAGTTGTGGATAATTGTAAGGCTTGCACGGAACTACCGGAGTTGGAAATGTGAATGAGCACTATCCCTTTGTTGTTATACAACATCCAGATTCAAAACATGTGTTCACATGACACATTATCCAAAAATCATACATCAATCAAATGCTTGGCTTTCAAACTGTACCTTGGTTGATGAATATTTTTACTCTATCTATTTATCAGGCTACGGAGGCTTCCGAGACCGCGGAAGGGGTTATGGTAGCGGTCGTACATGAGCTGATTGATGAATACGGAAAGCGAGTTGAGAGACTAACGGAGAAAACCCCAACAAACACGTGGCTTGATATTACTATTGACACCTGTCTTACGGACTATGTTGACTTGTAAAAGCAGTGATAGGAATTCAGTTTTTCCCCAATTTTAGTTGCACAATTTTTCCTTTTGGGTTCAAATTTGCTTCTTTCAAAATCAAATGTCCGTAAAGCGTGTAGAGGCCATTTATTTATGTAGCATCAAGCTTTTGTTTATAGTTTATACCTAGTAGTTCATGCCAACACTTGATGAAGACAAGGTTGTCGTTAAATCTTTCAGGTGCAAGATCTATTCCAAAAAGAATAGCCATTACATTCATGTGTGCTAAAATTGATTTTTCACTATCTCCCTTTCTGAGGTCTATTAGCTCCATTTTGACGAAGTTTTCATAATATGCTTATGTGGATCTGACAAAGGATTATTGTCATTTGCAATATTTTTAGTTAAGGTTATTTTTATGAATTTGAATCCTTTGAAATTGAGAATCCTTGAATTATATGACATTTGTCTTTTTAAAATAGAGAAATGAGGTTTTATATTTTATAAAAAATAATAAACTAAGTGAAAAATTAAAAGAGGAAAACTTCATATAAATTCATATACATGGACTTTAGAGAATTTAAATATATTTTTGGTCAAATAATTGTTTCCTTTGTTGATTTTGGTTTTGTCAATATCTTTGTCATGCCACAATACGTAGGAGGGCAAAGAACGGTGATCACACATGCTTTTCACGGGATGTAAGGATTAAGGAACATACTTATACAAGTCACTTTCACATCTATCTCCAACTATTTTTCTGGAATTAACAAAATGTAATTATGTTATTAATATTGGTTTTTTAAAAGAAAATTTTGAGTGTATTCTTATTAAATATATTTAAAATAATTTTTTATCCCATCTGTAACCTTTTACTCTACTCATAAAAATTGTGAAAATTGTATAATTAAAATAAAGTAATTAATAATCCACTATTTTATGCAAAGTGATTTTAAAAAAGTCCATCAATTTCTTCTTAAATATGCCTTATATATGAAATTGGAGGGAGTATATAATTGTCAATAATTTGTCATGTAATATTTGTTTATTTGTGATTTAATAATAATTAATACCATCTAAGATAAAGATAGGTAGAATATTTAATTATTTATATAACGGTATTAGTTATCAAGATAATGAACCGATGATACTTAAATGATATTGTTCGCATCAAAATTCATTTTCGCCTAAGATAATGAACCAATGATACTTGGTGTATATTTGGTTTTCAGTGTCCGCTTTTTAAAAGTCCATTTGCAAGAAACAATCATTTATTGGATTTAGCAACAGAACATTCTAAATGCAGGTCAAATAAACTTTTGAGAAACAACCAAGTAGGTTCCTAAATGATATTGTTTGCATCGTATTTCATTTTTGCCCAAGTCAAAAATAAAGACCAAGATGCTTCTAAAAACTTGAGAGTCCCATGACAACAAACTCTACCCACCTAATACTTTTTTGGTTGGTTAAGGTATCCCCACAACCAACATTCATAAAACTAATCCTCCTAAAAACCTAATCATTATTTAAGGTGTTGTTCTTTCTTAAATAATATTTTTTATACACACCTCCAAATTTTTAACCCTGAAATAATGTTTAAGGGGTCCAAATTGCTATTATTTGTGCTATCTACTTCATTACCTACCTAATACTTGTGTTGTGGGACAAGGACAGTGGAGGGAGTGAGGCCTCCTTCATGTGCCCAAAAAAAAAAAGTGGAGGGAGTTTTGGAAGAAATTACAATAAGTAGCCCTCAAAATAAAGTTGTAAGAACATGGGGATATAAGAAGCAAGTAGAACCATGTAATAGTGCCTAAACAGAACTATACCTATAAACTCAACACCAAATCAATTCTAAATTCTCTCCAAGCATCCTGCAAAATGAAGGCAAACGACGTGAGACTTATCGTTTAATTGACAAGTCGGGTATATCACATAGACTAGGGTCAATTGTTTGGCATGCGTGCCTTCAAGAAAGAAACCACAAATAAAGAATGGCACGGACTCGTGCATGTAAGCAATGACGTCGCCATGAATTTGATACACTGAAGGTTTTGTTGAGTCTTATAGCTCAGATGGTGGGCTTGTCACCTGGACACCAATAGAGTCAAAGATCCATACATGGATCCATGTACTCGTGTGGCCAATGATTGGAGCTCCAATAGAGTTAGAGATCTACACGCTTGAAAACTAGATATCCAAGATCACCAAGAGCTTATAGTCACAGCTTAGATGAGTCTCTAAGGCGCTATGAACAACAAGTCAAGTGTGAAGTCGAGCTCCACACGGCTCCCACGTCAACGCTACAGGATCATGATAAGAAACGTCATACGTATATATAACTAAATATTTAATTCAACTAATATAAATTATAGATCGATATTGCGGACCTGAGGAGTATTATATAAAAAATAAACTCAAATTAACTAAATTAATACCATTCATGCTAACCATCGAATTCACTTGTATATGATGAAAGAGCAGTTTTACTAAAAATCTAACTAAATTAAGTCATGCGACCTCTCCCGCTCGCATTTATGAGAAAAGATCGTTGAAGATAAAAAATGAGAAATGCAATTGGATTGCCACATGATTTTAAGAGATTACGATGATAATGATGATGATTATCGTGTGCGTATATATATTGATGGAGTTCTGGAATCTCACATGAAGGCACGAGGCCCCCCAACTTCCACTTCCAATCATGTCCTCATATATACCCTTGAGATCGCTTTTCTCTCCACACTTTCATAAAATTTTTTATCATTAATGATATTTTTTATTAAAGATAATTATATTCAAAACAGGACTAAATACTAGATGTGGGTTTTATAGTGTTTTATTATCAAACAATATGAAAATCTTTCCTTCTTCCATATCATTTTTTTTCTAGTAAATGATTTGGTGTTTGAAAGTCAACCATTCCAACTAATTTGGATTGAGTTAGGTCAAAGGTGAAAGTTCTATCACCAAATATTACTTCATCATTAGATTCAAACTTGAGATCTTTGATAAAACTAATACAATATCCTTATATGTTGAACTAAGTTCTTGTTGTTGGTGCGTCATATCATCTTTCATCATAAGCCATGAGAAATTGCTATATATTATTTATGAGTTAGGAACAATGTACTTCACCATAAACTCTTTACAAAACGTAGCAATGACCTGCATTTTAGTTTTATATATTAATTAGGCTGACGCCAACACTCTCAAATCATTCAGAATTTTATTCACCCGTGCTGCGTTGTGTGCGTGTGAGTATAAAGCACCTCTGGCGTGAGAGGTAAAAGAATACTGAAGACAATAATATGCAGCATATATATATATATATATATATATATTACTTATAAGTTCGGTATGCTTTTCTGAAAGCGTACTATAAATATTCTCCGTCGGCTCTCTCTTCTCTCTCCCCCCCCCCCTTCCCGAGCGCGCGCGTCCCTAAACACATATGCACAATCATTCTTTCACAATTAAAGCTGCATTGTGAACCCCATATGCTGATCATCACGGGTATATATATTATATATATATCGATGCACAATGGAGGAAGGAGAAAAGGAGGAGAGAGAAAGAGAATGTTTAGAGAGAAAAGAGGAACTGATCAGAAGGGTGGAAATTCAAAATTTATCTTTTGTGTTTCCGTTATGCATGGTGGTCAAAAAAAGAAATCATGGAAAGAAAATTCATCAATCTTACGTTAGTTGGTTCACATACTTTGTTTGCTCTTTCAAGATTCTCATAGTTGTCTAGGGGTTTTCATTATTGTGGGTCATGGTGGTTTTTAGGATAGTAAATTTTTGGTCAAATGCATCTTGTTTATTGAGTATGTCTCAAATGGTCATGCAAAATTCACGGGTGTTACTGTACATGGTTTACAGTGGTTTTAATATTGTATTGAATAAAAAGTTTTTACATTTTCCCAATCTTTATATAAAATGTGAAAACTCTATTTAATAAGTTTAACCTTTTGGAAACTAAGAAACTCCTCAGAAATTACACTTGCTAAATAAGTAATAATATGAGTGAAATATTTACAATAACCTCCAAAAACCTATAAATCTCTTAGAAAATTTGATACAAACTTTAACTAATTTAGGTTAAATTTTGACACAAGTATAGGTTGAAATGTGTGAGGTGGATGTGTGTTGGGATTATGAAAGATAAGAATATGCTTAGTGAAGCAACAAATTAAAATAGATAATAATTAATATAAATTTTAAGAAATTTTAAAAATATGAAAATAAAACTCATTTTAGGAAAGTATTTTTCACTCTCTTTTTCTAGTCCTTTTCTTTTCTTTCTTTTTATTTTTCATCCACTTTATTTTTTAAATTAAACAAAAAAGTGAACGAAATCAAGAAAAATATAGAAACAAAAATAATAGAAAAAAGAAATTATAGAAAGAAAGATGTAGAAAGGAACACAAAATAAAATACCTCTATATCCAAAAATTTCACTAATTTAATTTTAGGATCAAGATGCCGTACTAAGTAATTTAACGAGTCGTAAGTTAAAATTTACTCTCCAAGTTTGTTCATCTTTGCTTAGGAGAGATATGATGATTCAGATGAGTTTGACTATGAAAGAATGAAGTGGGAACCATGTTCCGATGTCAAGTGATGAACATGGAGAAGGAGAAAAGGAAAAGAGAGAGAAAGGTCAATCTTATTCTTTCTTTCTTTGTTTTGTTTTGTTTTGTTTTTGGCCAGTAAGGTCAATCTAATTCAATTCATCATGAAATCTATGAAGAAAATGAATTAAGACAATGTTTTTATGTTTTAACTCACTTTAAAAAAATTTTAAAATTACATTTAATGACAACAATAATAGGTAAAATCCTAAAAAAAAGTAACAACAATCTCACAAGAATAATAGCAAGTGCAATGTTATAATAACTAAAACAAAATATGTAAAATTAAATTTCAAGATCTTCAAAATCTTCAAATGGATTCTTGAGACTTTATTATGTCTTTTCATATTTCCGACATATAATTATTTATTTATGCCAAGCATGCAAGTGGTATTTATAGAGGCAGAGAGCTAGCCAATACAACATCATCCATGATGGACAACGTTTGGGTTGTGTTTGTGACAGCCTTAATTCTGGTCTTGTCCACGGTGGTCCTCATCTTCTGCCAGAATAGGTTCAGACTCAAAAGGCACGCCAGAAATCATCAGCTTCCCTTAGGCTCTCTGGGATGGCCTTTCATCGGCGAAACCGCCGATTATGTTTCCTCTGCTTGCACTGTTGGCCCCGACGCCTTCATGGACAAGCGACGCGTCATGTAAGCCCATTTGTATCCGCAAACACCATATATGATGATCATCTATATATATTTTGATTCATGGCTTATGTCTATATGTGAACTTCACTTAGTATGTTATCTGCTTGACGTCATGCCCACATGAGTCATGCTATAAAATGAACTATCTCATATTCATGCTTCTCGTGTTAGGGGCAGATAAGAAGGGACAGCCAAAGAGTTGAATCCAGTATCAGAGTTGGCTTCAAACTTCATTATGATCATATCTATGTCGAATCCAGTATCACAGTTTCTTATATATTAAAGCCAAAGAGTTGACTTTTTTAAAGGGGAAAAATAAAAAGAAGCCAAAGAGCTGAGGATAGCCATCTGATGTGTTGTTAGAATTCTTTATTTCAAATCAAATGCACAGATGATGGCTTGGTCATATAAGAAGTGGCTTCAAAGTTTATTATTATGTTCGTAAGGTTTTGCAGAAAGAGATGAATCTAAAACACGTTTTTTCAAGGGATAGCCAACTGGGATTTCTGAAAGATGATTACAAGTTTGGCTTCAAACTTCATTATGATCATATCTATGTTGAATCCAATATCAGAGTTTCCTATATTAAAGCCACAAAGTTGACTTTGTTTAAAAGAAAAAAAAAATATAAGGAGGCCAAACTGCTGATGACAGCCATCTGTGATTCTTTATTTCAAATCATATGCAAAGATGATGACTGTAGTCATATTATAAAAAGTGGCTTCAAAGTTTATTATTATGATCTTTATGAGGTTCTGCAGCAGAAAGAGATGAATCTAAAACAGGCTTTTTCTTTGGGTTGTTGAAGGTATGGGAAGGTGTTTAAGTCACACATATTTGGGAGTCCAACAATATTTTCGACGGATGCAGAAGTAAATAAGTTTGTACTGCAAAGTGATGCAACAGTTTTTGTTCCCTCTTATCCAAAGTCAGTCTCTGAGCTGATGGGAGAGTTTTCGATTCTGTCAATCAATGGAAGCCTTCACAGGAGAATTCACGGCCTTGTTGGAGGTTTCTTCAAGTCTCAGCAGCTTAAGTCTCAGATTACCAAAGAAATGCAGAACTATGTCCAACAATCTATGGCAAATTGGACCGAGGATCGCCCAGTATTCATACAAGATGTAACCAAAAGTGTTAGCTCTCTCTCTCTCTCTCTCTCTCTAACAAAAAGTGTTAGCTTGGATGCTTATCGCTGGAATGAGATATGAATCATCCAAACCTAATTTTAACAGTTTAGTTTTAAAATTTTTAATTGATAATTTTTAAATGAAAAAATCATTTTTTTTATAGAATGACTGTTAAAAAATTGTCTTCATTTGAGATTTGTATCCATCAAAATTTTAGATCATTAAAAATATGAAAATAAAATTTTATTAAATATGGACTATCCAGCATTCATTTTTAATCTGGATGGTTCAAATTTAGTGCTCATCACCAAAACTTAGTCTGCTTTGAATGAGAATGTGATTATCATTAAAAGGAGGATGTAAATTTGAGTTTAGGAAAGACATAAACATGATATATATAGAATCTGTTTGATTGTAAGACTTGTTACCATGTAATGACATGTTAGTCTCACATGAAATATTAAACAATAAATTTTTTGGCTGATATTTTGTTCTACATCTAAGTCTTTTTATACAATCTTGAATTCTTAGATAAATTCAGTTTATATAGCCAATTATAAAAACATTTAAGCATGTCAAAAACTTGTTTCATTGCAATGTGACTAAATTAAAGGAGACATTTTTGAGAAGATGCCACATCATTCACTTACCAATCTCAAATATTAGTTTAAAAAAAAACAAAATTTAATTCTACCGTGGTATCATTGTTTTTTAATGATTAATTGTCATGAATTTGTTAATTAGTACAGTCTATAGATACATGGTAAACACAATATATACACCCATGCTATACTGTAATATATCTATACTAATTAATTTGTTATGGCTTTCTACTTTTTGTTGAACGTGCACAATAATTTTTTCTGAAGCTGTATGATGAAATAATCCTCTCGCTATCTCTGACTAAATCTTTATGTTTTTTATTGTTCTTAAAGTAATCATTAAAGTTTGAGTTGTCTCTGACTCGTACCTAAGTTCCAAGATCACATAGCTTCAACATGGAAAAAAGAGAAAGTTATCCTAATGGGGTTCATAATCATTTTCCATAAATTATATTGACCTGAGAATGAGAATCACAATTATGAGATTTACTCTTCTTTTTTATTTGCAGATTGCCTTTCAATTACTAGTCAAGGCATTGATTAGTTTAGATCCAGGTGATGAAATGGAGCTTCTAAGGAAACATTTTCAAGAATTCACCTCTGGATTCATATGTCTACCCATAAACGTACCAGGAACTAAGCTTTATCATTCTTTACAGGCAAGTCAAGTAAAAAAAAAAAATGATTTCTTTGTTTTATCTTAATCAAAATTCAAAAGCCTGTATAACTAGTAGCTACTTTGACTTTGGTTTCATCAGGCCAAAAAGAAAATGATCAAATTAGTGCAGAAAATTATCCAAGCAAAGACAGATAGTGGCCTCTCTAAGGTTCCAAAAGACGTAGTGGATGTGCTGCTGAATGATGCAAGCGGGCATTTCACAGATAAATTGATAGCAGATAATGTAATTGATATGATGATTCCCGGAGAAGACTCTGTGCCTGTTCTTATAGCTCTATCTATAAAGTACTTATCAGAATGTCCTCTTGCTCTGCAACAACTAACGGTATTTAATGTTATATCTTGAACATTATGTCATTTTCTCAGGTTTGAAAACTTGAGTAGATTTAGCCTATAAAGGATACATATGCTATACAAATGATGAAATATTATGCAGGTACATTAGAGATGGTTGATAAGAACTCTTTGGATAATTACGTTCTCAAATCTAGCTTATGAGATTGCACAAACCAAGATTCATATAAAATTCACATAAATTTGCCTTGCAATCTCGTGTGGATTCTCTCTTCCCATTTGTTGATGCTTATGAATTGTTTGTGTTGGCATATCACTTGTTATCATATGCTCCATCACAGACCATACGTGGCTTTAAGAAAGTCATGAAAATAATATCGTGATTTAGTTATACTTAATTTTTGATGAACCTCAGGAGGAAAATGTGAAACTTAAGAGGCTCAAAGAACAGCATGGAGAGCCTTTAAGCTGGAGTGATTACATGTCATTACCATTTACTCAAACAGTAAGGACTTATAATTTAAGGCAAAATGAGGAAGCCTCACACTTTCTGAACTAATTTTTGTGTTCAATTTTTTCAGGTTATTACAGAAACTTTGAGGATGGGAAACATTATAACTGGTGTATTTCGAAAAGCCATGAAAGATGTTGAAATAAAAGGGGTTTTAATACCAAAAGGATGGTGTGTTATTGCGTATTTTAGATCGGTTCATCTAGATGACAGTAACTATGATCATCCTTACCAGTTTAATCCATGGAGGTGGCAAGTATGAGAAGATCCTGTTCTCTTCATTCATTTGGCTTCTTTTTTTATGTTTGTTTTTGTTGTAGCTTGAAGTGATTGAAGTTTGAGATTTAATAACAGAACAAGGACATGACCAGTTGCAGTTTCACTCCATTTGGTGGGGGATTAAGGCTTTGTCCTGGTCTTGACTTGTCCAGGCTGGAAGCTTCCATCTTTCTCCACCACTTTGTTACTCAATTCAGGTAAAGATTCTCCAGAAGCTCAAAGATAAATCTAGTCAAATAAAGTTCATTGATCAAACCCAGTGATGAAGCCAAGACCCCTAGCCCCTAAATGAGAGGGTGCAAAATCTTAAAATTTAAGAGCAAGGATGCAAAATATTAAAACGTAAGGCTAACTAGTTTAAAATTTTAAGGGTACACATGTAAAATATTAAAGCCGATATACCAAATTTATAATTTTTCCTAAAGTGAGGGGCAGGGTCTGCCACTATTCAAACCTATGATGAACAACACGTATGTCATAGCAGGTCATACAAAAACAGTGATGGACATGATTACATGTTTATTCGGGATTGATTTGGTTTATTTTTAAAGAAAAAATTGGCATATGTTTGCAATCAAAGTTTTTAATGTATTACACATACGGTGGGATAGTGTTCTTTGAAGTAGCTAAATTATATTTCTATATCATAAAAAATATGGGCATGTCATATTTTTATTAAAGAGGTATTTTGTCCTTAACTCTAATATTTTATGATTACATACTTAACTCCAGTAAGTCAAAAGTGAGTCATTATTAAATGCTTAATTCACAGAAGAAGAGAAACCTTTTCCTGTCATTCTGGGAACCCAGTGGCGTTTAGAAAGGTTTTTTTGAATTTCATTTTCACGGTTCCCTCTCAAGATTAAGAAGGGAAGAGATTCCTCTCCCTCCCTCCCTCCCCCTCTCTCTCTACACGTGCGGGCGCGCGCGTCTTAGTTTGTCCTGTGGGTCATGGATAAAATGTCTTTTTCTTGCAAAGGGGCAAAGATGGAATTATGTTGTAGAATAGTGAAATTTATGGGGCTATAAAGCTTCTCACACTCCACTAGAAAGATAACCTAATTCTAATCTCCTTGGCGTATAATGTGCAAATAAATGGAGTTCTTATCAAGTTTCGCTAAAAAAGCAACAGAATTGCTTGCTGGTCTTGGGCCCTTTCAAGTGTTTGTCTTCTTGTTAATGATGAGAATGACTCAAAAGTAATCATCTCCAAATAACAATTTCAATTTTTTAGGCAGACTTTATATAGATAGATAGATAGATAGATAAATTTAAATTAACCAGGTAATGATGTCTGCAATTTGAGATATGAGCTGGAATAATTACAGGGTAATATGCATTTTATGTTTTATAGTGATATTAGTTATTGATAGACATGTACATATATCAATTCCACTTTTAAAGTAAGATTACTATTCTTTTCTGTTCATGATTGATTTGAATTGACAGAAATGAGTCATATATCATAATCCTCCTACATATTATTTCATTATTTGTATGATTTGAATTTTTACACATGGGCTTCTATGAACACTTGTCCTTGCTAATTGAGCAAGAACAGCTAGGTCCTACGGGCTGGCTTGGCCTTCGTAATATCCAATCCTATCTCCATATTTCTGATGATCTTTGTGTTCTTCCTTATGACACTTTGTGAAGACTGAATCAAATCTTTGCTCGGTTAGTTTGTCCTAAACATTTAAGGGGCTTAAAAAAAAAGGAAAGAGAAAAAAAAAATCTGCTAATCTATGCCATTCTATCATTACCAGATATCTCAGAATTTACTGTTTACTGTTTCAAATGCATGCTGTAGATGGTCAGCAGAAGAAGACGCAATTGTGAACTTCCCCACAGTAAGATTGAAAAGGGGAATGCCAATCTGGGTTAAGAAATTTGGGTCTTGAGCTGAGAAGAAGAAAAGAGAAAGGTAGGGGTCAAGAAGAGTTTGGCTAATGAAAACACACGTGTGCATTGTATTTGACTGTTTTGCAGATGCAGACAATAAAAAGCCTCATCATCTTTCTTTGAAGGACAAATTACTTAGATTCCTCTAGGCCTTTACTTTTCCCCAATTCTTCTTTATGCAGAAAGGAAGTAAAAAGTTTGATTGTAAGGGGGAGCATTAAAAATCTTCTGGTTGAATAGAAAGTTTTATTCTTACTTTTCACCCTTTGTTTTGACTCTCTCTGTTTCTTTCTTTGGAAGAAAGGTGAGTTAAGTGGGTGTGAACAATGCCAATAATGGCTTGTTATTTATATATATATATATATATATATATTATATTGAATGTTGATTAGTTTTATTCAAATTTTAAGAAGATAGAACTTAGCGAACAGTGAGAGAGATATGTTGTTCTTCAAATATCGCTTAACCCAATGGAATAAGATACTCCTATATTGTTCATGATTTCAAAACAGCATGACTCAATGACTGTGCCATTGAATTCTTCAAGTTTTAACTTGTGAAATTTGCGTGAGACGTAGGTCCTGTTTAGTTACTAAAAATGAGTAGAGTGAAATAGATTGAAAAAAAATCAAAACAAGAATTAAATCATTCTTTCCCTCATAGTGAGTATGATAAAACTTATTAATATTTACTTCAATTGTGGGAATCATCATATACTCCAAAATATCATGGATCATAATTTATAACCTCATTAACTAAATTACTTTTCTCCTTTATTAATATGTCAGCCTATCCCTTTTAATTATCTTATTTTTACCCTCATTTTTTCAATTCATTCTATTTTTTTCTAATAGCAAAACAGGATTTTAGAGTGATACAAAAGAATGAGATTAACTTTTACATGGGGGGAATTATTTCTTCTCTCCCTAAATAGTTTTCTAAATATAATGATTGTGTCATTTAGTGCAGTATGAAAATGCCTTAAAAGGAATGTGTCTAAAGAGCCATCTGATAAGAATATTTTGTTTAAATATTGTGAAGGATTAGGAATATCATAGACAGTTTGCATCAGGTCCAGCGGGTTGATATAGCTTGTCTTCCATTGCTTTGTTGGTTATATTCTTGGTTTAGGTTGTGCTGATAGGGTTTTTTTCCTTTCTGGTTTTATTATAATTTTTTTTTTTTTTAGTACAAGGCCTTGGCACAACCATGCAAAAGAGACAAATATTAGGTCATGTCTAAGCCAATAAGATTTTTATAGTAAGGCAGGGATCAAGAATCTTGATGTCGAAGTTATCTCATGGCAATGTAGGTCTACACATTTGTCAGCTTTTACTACAAACATGGTCAAAAGTAATCAATTAATCCTTGATGATAAGATCTCTGATTTTTCTGATAATTTTCAAAAAGTGAGAGTCTTTTAAAGTAGTTATACTTGATAAGTGATGAAACTTTCATTGAATTAGAGTAGACATTAACTTTAAAGAGTCTAGAGTTATAATAAAAATTAAGACATTCCAAAATTCCTATAAACTTAGCTATTGTGCTAAGGTAATAGCTAAAATATTTAAAAAATCTCTTAATCTAATTACCTCTCTCATCCTTGATGATACATCCATAGGCGGAGGCATCGTTGATATTAACAAAATCATCAATAATGAGTTTAACCCATCTAGGTGCTGGGCCTGGGGGGCTCAATTTAGCTGCATGCCTTTTGGAGAACTTAATATAAGAATATCCATGTAAGTGCAAGAGGTCGAAACAAAGAAAGTCAGCTTTTATCATAGTAATTGATCCTCTCACAACAAAGCAACTACTGAAGAAATTGAGGCCAATCTTCCTCTTCCTAAGGCCCCAGAAACTACAAAATCACTGCCCGATCACCCTAGTGATGATAAAAGGGACGAAAGAGGAAGGCAAGGCTGTTAAGGGAGAAGCAAATCATATATATAAAGAGTAGGCATCAAATGCATATATAATATCACTTTTACTCAAATGATTGATTTTTGGACTGGGCTGTTGATATAGTTTTAATATTTTGGATGCTACTAGTAAGCATGTAATATGTTTTTGATGATTAATAAAGCTGTCTCGTTTTTTTTTTATCAAGAAAAAACGTTCACCTGTCAAATTTGGACTGCTTTACAAGGAGTTTGTATTTCAAGTGCTTCATGACACTCTTTAGGCCCAAATTAGAAGTGCTTCATTGGATTTGGCAATGTTGGCTATGACACACCCAAAAGATTGGTGAAGTGATTGCTTTCCGGCAATCCCAAATTCATGGGCTCGAGCATCATCTTTGCAGTATACATCGATTGTTAATCTATTTCATTATTGTAACCCATAAATTGCTTTGATTAAAGTTTGAACTTTTTTGCCCTTGGTTAAAAACTAATTTTTCTCGGTATATGCTAAGTTAACCGGTGATATGTGTTCAAATCAGGACATGTAACTATATTATATACTCGTTAAGAAAGTTTTACCAATATTGAGTTCTTAGTTCAATTTATATTAGTTGGAGTTCAATTTAAGATTTTTGTATTATGGTTTGATACTCTTAATTGATTTGCTATGTTTTTTTTTTTAACCAACCATCTACAGGTCTTGTTAAAATCTAAACTACTTAATCTCTCTTTAGTTTATATAAACATGTCTTTATCATATGTATGTATTAAAGGGGCTAATTTTAGTTGGTGGAGCTCAATTCAGACTAATCCAAATAAGTTCAAATATGTAGCTATAAATCATACCCGAAATTCAATATTTAATTGCTTAAATATCCTATATGGCCTAAAAAAATCCTATAAATGTAAAAATTTTATTATTAAATGATTTTTTTATCCTTCAACTCTAAGGAGCATTTAATAATAAACTTATTTATGATGTATTTTTTCTTAACATTTAAACTTATGGGACATAAAAATTTAGAATACCAAATAGTTTTAAATAATAGTTGAGAGATTAATTTAAAATACATTTTAATATTATTATAATAAGCCAACATTTTAAATTGCCCCTCTTTAGGTTTTTTTTTTTTTTCTGCAGAATTCGTCACCAAAAACCAAGTACTCCAACCTCATAAAACGACATCGTAAAACCTACGCCGCATATCCAAGACAGATTCCAAGGTGAGGGAAGATGGCAGTCTCCTAGAGGGCTGGCTGCACCGCGTTTGATTTCGTTGATCCTCCTTTCTGCAAATTTGGTTTCCTTGCAATACTCCGCTTTTCCTCCGCGACAACCCTCAGGTCCTCGTCTTCTGCTGGAGTCTCCGTTCTCCAAAAAAGAAAAAAAGCCGAATCAGAAGGTTCATTATTCTTCTTCGTTTTCTTTTATCTTTTCAACCGATGAAAACGTGCTATTCTGCTTCGTCCTTTGGTTGTTATGCGATTTTTGAAGCCTTTTTTATGTCTTTGTGAGCTGGTTTTCTGTTTTATTTCCATTTTTAATTTTAATTTTAATTTCCCTTTGTGTATTCGTTTCTTAGTCTTGTCCTTAATGAGTGAGGTTATGCACTGCTGCAAACTTATGTATTGTTTCATTCTTTTACCATTCTGGGCGATGATTTTAGCGTTTGGTTGTCAGTTATTCAATATGATCGTGTATTTGTGCTTGTGTTTTTAGGTAACTTAAAATGGCTAAACGTAGCCGTGGTCAGAGAGAAAGAGACGCTGTCCGTGACCGGCGGGGCTTTTTGCCTGAAGGCCCTTTTCTTCGTGAGCCTCCGATGCAGCGCCCGCGTTTGCATCCTCATCCAGCTATTCTGGAAGAAGAACTTGAAATGCAGCACGCAGAAATCCAGAGGTTGATAGCTGATAATCGGAGGCTGGTTGAAGATCGAATGGCATTGCAGCGGGATCTTGCAGCTGCAAAGGAGGAGCTTCATCGGATGAATCTTGCCATTGTTGACCTTCGTTCAGAACAAGAGCTGCGTTCGAGGGAGTTTATTGAGAAGGGACTGGAGTTGGAATCTGAGCTTCGTGCAACTGAGCCCTTGAAGAAGGAGACTGCACAATTACGTGCTGAAGCTCAGAAACTTAATAATCTTAAACAAGAGCTTTCAGGGAAAGTTCAGACAATCACCCAAGATCTTGCAAGGTTTCAAGCTGATAATCAACAAATTCCTATACTGAGGGCAGAGATTGAAGGCCTGCACCAAGAGCTTATGCGTACTAGGTACGTGGTCTAATTGCTAAGGGAGTTTTGGTTTTAGTTTTTTGCAATTTCCAGTTTTGCAAAACTGCTTTAAAATGATCTCTTTTTTTTTTCAAATTTCCTAGAGCCATGGTTGACTATGAAAAGAAAGCAAACACGGAGTTGATGGAACAGAGACAAGCAATGGAGAAAAATATGGTTTCCATGTCCCGGGATGTGGAGAAATTACGGGCTGAGCTTACTGTTGCTGAGGGTAGACACTGGAATGCAGGTATGATATGTTTATTGTTAATGTTCATCGTCTGCAGAACTTTGATAGTCCATGTGAGATATGTCTCTCTAGTTGGTTAACTTTTTAGCAAAACTGGTTATCAGAATATTGTTAAGTTGAAATTTGGACTTAACAAAATGTGCTGAATATTGTTAACTCATTCAATTTGAAGACATGAAAGGAGGCATATATCCAGCAAGATCGAAACCTTGAATAACATGCTGAATATTAAAATAATTTTTATCAGATGAGACTTCTAGTGTAACTGCCTATCATTGCTCTATCGTACATCATGGGCTTTTTCTTGTCTTGCTTCATCATTTATCAAGGTGGGTCTTATGGCACAAAATATGGTGGCTTGGATTTACCGGTTCCATATGGAGACGGATATGGTGCTCATAGGGTATGTTCTGCCCTTCGATTGAAATTTAGATTTTCTCCTCAAATTTCCTGGGTTTCATTTACATTTCATGTGCTGCTGTGTAGGGTGGTATTGAGAAAAATCCTCTGTATGGACGAATCCCTAATTCAGGGGGAGGACGTGAGAAGCCTCACACATCTCGCCGTTGAGTAATTGCTGTTGGAATGAATAAAGGCACTTCCTTTGTTAACGGGAATTTCTGATTCTGAGATGATACTTGAAGTTGCTTTTTGTCTGCTTGCAGCATCAATGGTCAATTATCTGGATTAATTGTTAGTCCTGAACGACATATATAAGGTTCTAGATTCTTAGTGTTGCTTTACTTTTATCGTAGGCGCTCTGTTGCTGCAATACTTCTTAGTTTAATACTATGATGCAAATCTGACTATGTTTCATCAATTGATAGTTATCCTTCTTCTTACTATTCTTATAATTTGTTTTTGTCTGATTATGAATTCAAGTCTTTCTTCTCTGTAAAGTCATCTTTTCTGTTGGTTGAAGTGGAAACTGGAAGGCCTTGTTGAGGTTTTTTAACTCCCATGTGCCGAATCATGTGGGCTGAAGTTTATTGTACTACAAGTATCTTGTTCTCAAACTTTATAAGGCTATGTAGTTTGTGTCCTTGACATCAAAGTTCCTGCTTGAAAAACCTAGCCATGCATTTTAATGAGTTATGCTGTTTAATACATTCCATGTTAAGGATTATGAACGAGTGATGCTGACTATAGTCTAGCCTTTGCTGCGTGGAAAGAAGTTATCACTATCCAGAAGTCTTTGGATGATTCATTTAAGTTTATGTATGCTTGCTGACTTAGTAATGTAAGCATCGTGTTTTGCCAGGAAGCAGAGTGTATTTTCCTTTAGGTTAGATTTGATAGTTACATACATATGCATGTAACTATTCCAAAACGAGATTAACCAAACATGTGAATGTTGTTGGTGGTGGCGCGAAGCTTTCATTTGGCAATAGTCAGCGTAATCATGCAACTAAGAAGGGAGGCAACCTTCCTACAAGTTATTGAGAAATGGGATTATTGATTTGTAAATCACTTTTATTACCAAAAATTTCCTGGCTGTGCAAATGAGATGTCCTTTTCTCAGAGATAAAGGTGCTGGCTTCCTGATGAGGAGTTATCATTTCTGGGACTTTCTTGGATTCTTCTCCTGGGGCAGATGTTCGTGTGATTGTGATCCTGGAAGTGTTTTGGTTGAAATTTATAGGCATCTTTTGCTCCCTATGTTATTTGCTGATGAGATCTGGAAGCTGTCTTTATTTTATCTGAATAATAGATTGTGTCACAGCTCTCCTGAATGGGTAATAAGAGAAAATAGTGACAAAATTACACATATCTAACGCTAACCTGGCTCTCGAAAGTCAGAGAGAGATCAGAGAAGTAAAATAAATCGCATAAGCTAGGAATCTCCTAACTTTTGAGACGTATGGTTCTCTCCATGACCAAAATAATCGCTTCCTTTGTTGCCTCCTGCTACACACAGCTCTAGAAAACACCTTACTAGGCCCTGCCATCCTAGCAGCCTTGTCAGCTACCAACTCAGCATTACCAGCTGAGTAGCCAGCATTAATTGCTGCGCCTTTAGTAACTTCTTCCTAGTATACTTTTGGCCCCATTTCCTATCAATGCTATTGTTGGGCCTCCTCCTTGAGTAGACTTGGCCAATAGATGTACCAGGTCCATCATGTGCTAAGTCGCTTGTAGTGCTTGTAACTGCTGTCTTTTGCTGGTATGAAAAGAGGGTAATTTAAGTACATGCCCTTTTTCTTGAAGTGGTGTTTATCTGTATTGCTTTGAAACAATGCCCAGCTGGCCTTGAGTCTTTCAGTTACTTTTGAGTGTTTCTGGTAGCCTGTTATGTTGATTTATTGTTGGAGGGTTGCCAGAAGTATGATGCACTTGAATGGAGCTGTTACAGATATCGAAGTATTATGGGCCATTGTTTGGTTCACATTTGAAAACTGGTTATTTACTTAGATCTTAGCTGTTGCAAATTGTTAAATGGCATATTGAGATCAGACTTTTGCTTGGTGAGCTAATTTATTGAAGCTGGTATGTTTTAACTGCTGAGATGATAGTTTTAGAGATTCTGCAAGTTGTCTTACTCCAAACTGTTTGTTCCAAGTGGACTACATTGTTTGATCTGACAGTGGAGGTAGGATGGGATGTTGTTGACGGTAGACATACGGAATTGAGGGGCATGTTATCAATTTGATGCCCATTTTGATCTTGGAGGGAAACAACTATTAGTGGTGTTGCATCTCATATATCATTGTAAAATCATATCAACATCTTCGAAATCTCAGTTGTCAAGATGCTCTATAATATGCAAGTTTCCCCTATGGTGCTTGTATTGTCATGAAATATCAGAAGAAAGGATTGCGGAATTATCTGAAGGCTTGCTGCTATCTGAAGCTCATAGGCAAGTATTCTGCTTCTCTTTATTGGTCTGAATGATGTAAGAAATATGGAGCTGTGCTTTGCGTGACCATAGCTGAATATTATCATTTAAGGCTCAGCACGCTGCATTTAAAATTTAATTGTTGCTCATTTAAATTGGGTTATAGCAATCTATCACCTTGGCATTTGTTTCAAGTATGTCCTATAGCCCAAAAATTTAGTCTAGAAGAAATGTAAGGAACTTTAAATCCTAGTTTAACTGGATCAGTATTATATTTTATTTCATTGTTTAAATTATGTGATACAAAGCAGTGACTTTTTGCCCCTTCATTTCTTGCCATGAGATTGCCTTACTGTTTATGATATTGGGAAGAAGATTGTAGGGATAGTAGCCTAGCTACTTCACTAGCAAGAATGACATGAGATCTAATTGGGTTGTTAGTCAATTTTCCATTGGTTCTACCTCCCCAGTTTTCTGGGGTTTTTAGACAAGCTGCTTTCTGAAATAAGATGTTGAACTTAATCTTTGGTATTTTTACTGATTCTCCTTCCAGAAGTGGAGAAGACAAATTTTGGATTATATGGTATTAGTGGAGAGCTCTGTTAGTCCACATAATGGTCCTCCTGTTTGCATTATGCTATTGTTCCCCTCCTCAATCGCATATCCTGTTTTTGAATGGAAAGCCAGAGAAGTAATTGGATGGTATCAATGGCTGTGGAGAGTGTGAAAGAGGTCCTATGGTATTATGGCTTTATTGCTCACTTGGAGCTAGCTGAAAAGATGTAGGATGATAAATCTTCCTCACAAGTTGTTCTTATAGGCCAGTAGAAATTAGCTTTCTGATGTTAGCAAGAGGTCTGGATCATAGTTTGTGTAGGTGACAGTCCATGGTGAACTATGAAATCATTTAACATGGTTTGTTGTTTCTGGATTGTGACCTCCTAGTTTCCTTGGAGCATTGGTAGCTAAAGCCTGAAACAATGTGCTTTCTTTTATTATTCTTCTAGAGTAAAGGACTGAACTTTTGTTTCCTGTAAAGTCCACGCTGGTTGTTACTATTTTTCTCAGATTTGCATTTGGCAGCATTTAGACTTCGATAAAGGACATGAACCTAGGACAGGAAATGCTATTGGTCAAAATGCACTCTTATTAATTTTGCTGACTTGAACATAGAATGATTTAGGTGGTTTGGATATGTGCAAAGAAAGCCATTTGAGGTACCAATGAGGAAAGTTGAATAGATAGTTTTTAGCCCTATGAAGAGATGTAAAATGAGACCAAAAAGAACACTTAAGGAAGTTATTAAATATGATCTCTTCATGAATGATATTATTATCGTATGATTCAGGTGGCTGACTTTACTTAGTGGTGATAAGGCTTGTTTCTTAGGAAGAACTTTTCTTTTAAAGGGTTTTGAGTATTGACATCAACAGTCAGTTTCCCTGGTAAAAGCAAAGGTTAATGTTATTGATGATGACCTTAATCTGGTTCCCACCTAGACCAGAAAATATGGATGTATCTCTTTATCAAGTCCTGAGGAGATTAACCACATTTGAATCTCCAGAAGTTACTGGGATACTCAGTAATGTATGTGATGAAAGCTAGGGATTTGGAAATTGCTGAAGATATTGATGAAACTGATTATGGACTTCGCCTCACTGCCTAAGATTACATGGTATCAAAGAAAATAGGAGTTTTCTTGTAGTTTGCTTGTATAGTGCTCAACTTCTGATCATTATAACACAAGGCAATTTCACATCATTTAACTGGCCCCGGTGTATTGGTTCATTTTGTATTTTAGATCCTGCTGTTATTATGTTATATAACAAAGTGAATTATGCTCTTTCTCTTGAGCTTACATTACTTGTTAGCTATTATGAATCTTTTCTCAGAATTTTGTCTGTATATTTAAGCCACTTGCTATTTATTTTAATCTGATGTTAAGTTTATTATGGATGCAGATGGGAGACTGGTGAACCTGTCCACGACTGGATGGTTTGAACAAACCTTCTATGGGGTTTCAATTGGCTTTGATTGTTTCAGGGAGAAGCCTACTCCAGGCTGAACCCTTTAGTCATCGATGCAGGATGAAGCATGAATTATATTTTAGTATTCCAAAGAATACTTTAATATTGATTCATGCGATAAGCCCTTGAACAGAAACAGGTGACGTAGCTTAACATACATGGCTCAACGCACAGTTAATGCGGCCATAAAATGTCGGGAAGTTGCGCCAACATGTCACAATAGAGCACATAAACAGTATGATATTGTATCTACTTCGAATAGTTTAGTGTCTATTGCGACTTGTTTAGTGCAGTTGGATCAGTTGCTTCCCTTTAGGCATGTTACCCGTTTCCGTTTATGCTTCTGTTAACGGGCTTAATGCGAGAATATGATTAACAACAAAATGTTGCTTAAAAGATTGAAATTAGATGTTTAATCTATGGGTGGTCAGATTGAGGTAAAGTATGTCTTTTACACTTCGTTTGGAATGAGAAGAAAATCCGAAGGATAAAAAAATTAGGGGAGAAGACTAGAGATAAAAAAAATAATCTCCCACCTTTTTGCTCCTAATTTTCCCTAAAGAGGGGCGAAACTAAAAAAACTTTGTCTTTTACTTTTCTCTCCCCGTTTTCTTTATATTCCAAATGGAGGGTTGAAGACCAATTTGTCAATTTCACGAGGAAATAGTTTGCCTCCAAAACTGAAGCATAAAAAATATCCTCCTGTTGAGTGTTGATACATTTAGAGTTATTGACATGAAGTTATGGGGGACTGGCATTACTTTATTGTTGTTAAATACAGTCAATTATTTGTTTTTGAGGTAATTATAGAAACCCCAGTTCAATGGAAGACCTGGATATAGAAACCCTATATCTTGTATTCTGAACTTTCATGCCCGTGGCCAATTTTATGTTAAAATTAGAATTTAGGATAGAACAGGAACTTCGATATTCCACTGTCCAATGACACTGTGAATAATATGATATGAAGTGCTCGAGTTTCAAGAAGTCTGAGTTCTTTAATACCGGACCATATTGGGAATGTGCCCTTGTGGAAGTGGAATCAATCAAAATGTAAATTGGAAGGTTGATAGTGGAAGTATGAATTACTCAGATTTGGAGCTGGTTTACTCGAAAATGGAATTGCGGTTTGCGCCTTTCCATTACCTTTTCATTTTTCCGTGCCTGCCGTGGAACTAGTATAGAAATAAAAGCATGACAAGCAAAACGAATTATTTTTGCATTGATCTGTGTATCTGCTGCTTTTAGATTAATTGTGTTTAAATTTAATATTGTACTTGCTAGTTGCTGTATATATATATATATATATTTTTTTGCAGTTTCATGTATCACATAATTATCAAGTTATACTGCTGTAGGATGTGAAAATCAGGCGAAAAGGAACTCTTTTTCATCTCAGACCGAGTTTGCTATAAAAAGAACTCAAATAAAAGTGCAGATTTTCCTGTGGAATAAATTAAAGTTTGTTTTTTTTTTTAATAAATTTGTGGAGATATCTTCTTCCAGCTCAATCTCTTGCATGAGGAGTGGGGATCATTGTTATGAAAATCAGACCAGTTAGTAAACTGGTTAAGCTATTAATTCACGGTTTAAGGATTAATAATCGAACTGTGGTTAAACTGTGATTGGATTGATTGTTAAATTACAATTTTTTAATTAATATATCTTTAAAATATCATATACAAAATGAAAAAATGCCGATGACTATAAGTATTGTTAAAGTTTTTACAACTGAAATGATTTTTTTCATAATATTTTTTTTATTTCAAGTCATTTATATTAATTTAAGATTTATTTTCCACCTGAAATTTAAGATTTATTTAATCTTTTCAATTGAAATGATTAAATACAATATTACCCCACCAAAAATTTCTCCCCATTATCCGCACGCACTAATTCACCTTTCATTAATTATGTTCATATTTTGTTGAGTTATTAACTTTAGATGCATTCGGAATTTCGAAATTGAAATGATAGCACCTATTAGATTATTTATTAGGCTCTTCTCCATCTTCGCGTGTTCTGCGCCTCTAAACAAAAAGTCTCCCTCCCAAGTCTCCTCAATCTTCGTTATATGGTCAAAGGATTAGGTTGAAAGTTTGAAAACCCTAATCCATTCTCCCTGTATTTTTTGGCCGTCATAGCCTCTCAAGATTCCGCCTCCTCTCACTCTCTTTCCAGTTGCACATATGAAGGCTTGTGGCTTATTCTCTCCTTTTAACCCATGTATCTGCTAGAATCGTTATTCTTTTTCCTCTTCGCTTGTCTTTTTGGCATTTGTCTATGCTGATTGTTTCATTGCAGATATCTCTCGCTGCCTTTGCCTCTTCCTCTCATCTTAATTTTTCCCTCTTTTCCCTCATCTTTTTTGTTCTTTTTTTTTTTTTAAACAAACCAACAGAACCGTTCAAATCGCTGGTTCTTATTTCAGCACCGGCTCAAGCGGTTTGTCGCTTGTTCTTATATTCTTCGGTTTTTTTTTTCTTTATACCGGACACTTAGCCGGTTTCTGATTGGACCAGCGGTTTGGTCCAGTTTTGATAATAGTGCTGGGGATTACTTGGGTGCCCGGGGGCTCGGTATTTAATTGCTAGTGTTCCATTTGTTTAAAAAATATACTATTAGCTGGTCAAAAAATAAAATAAGTATTATTAACTTTACATTTTAGGTGCATACTAAAATTTAAAATATATATTTTACAACCTAATATCTAAATATTATTGATTATGAAAATATTATTAATTTATAATAATGATTTATTACTATATTAAGTTCTCAATAGTATTGCATTGCAGTATCAATATTACTGTATGAAAAAATAGATATGAATAATGACGATGAGTGAGAAAGTTATTTTTCTATATTTTGTAAATAACTTTTTTGGCCAATTTTTTTTTTGTAATTAACTTCACTAGTAACCTCAGAAGAACAAAAAAAACTAATTTTACAAGTTGACATTGTCTGATCAAAAACCATTTTTGTTTAGGGAGCTCAGATGTCAAATTCAATTGTTCAAAATCCAAGGCCAAGCCCAATCATTATTACATAGGATTAGTCAAATAATTTCATTCATATTTATAGGAATAAAATCTTAATGATTTTGAATAATTGATTGCATCACATCTATCAATTTGATTGAATTTTGTGTTGTGAGTTCAATCTCATTGATGTGTCCTTCTTCAATTGTAATTGTCATGTCTATGTTGAAGCTGATGATACACTTAGCAAAAGCAAAGTCAATTAAGAAGAATTTGAAGGGCAAAAATAGTTCCATTGAAGATACAAAATATTAAGGAAATAAGTATTTATGAGAAAGCACAGAACTATTGAAAGTTAGATACTTAACCCAACTATGGATCTAAAATAATATTCGTAAGTCAATCTAGGATTTGGCCATGTTGATAGCGAGGACAAACACACGACTCCTATCACGAAATGGAGTTACTACAAGCAGCCTCACTTGTATAATATTGAGATGGAAAGTCAATACATATGAAATAGTTTGCGATTTCAATATTTAAATCTCTTAAATGAGCTCATGAATGTAATTAGAGATTTAGTATTAGATCTAGGTTTCCTTCCTTTACGCCAAAGGCCCAATATTAAAGTGTATTATGAGTCAGAAATACAAATAAAATTGTTTGATTTATAGTATCAGTGTGGCATGAGAAACAAATACAAATAGCATATGAAGTTTAATAAAAATAAATATTTGTGCTTTCCATATGGTTTCCATTTTTTATACTACTTTTGATAAATTGCAATTTACTCCCTCCGTCTCAAATTATAAGACACTTTTGAGGGAGATTTGCTGTCTCAAAATATAAGACACTTTGAGAAAATTAAAATTTTATTAAATATACTAATTCTAATATTACCCTTTCTCTCTCTATTTAATACTAATTTGATGTGGATTTAAGGTTATTAAATCAAAGGTATTTTTGAAAGCTTACATTCTTTTTTTGAAAAAAATAAAATTGTTAAGTATATTTAATAAGGATTATTGGTTTATGAAATTTTATCTAAAAATATCTTATAATTTGGGACGGAGGGAGTACTTTTAGCAATTGGGAGCTACATAAACTTGAAATGTCTTAACCTATTATATAATTCCCATGTACAACTGCCAAATGGGTTAAGGAATATGAAAAAAGCACTTGTTGCCAAATGAGATCTGTCACCCAAAATTTTCTAGAATTGTATGCAATTTATCATCTCCCATGTTGTATAGTTGTAACAATCTATGTGAAGAAAATGTGCTATTAGATGAGCCCAAAAACCTGCAACACATTCAAGATATAAAGCTTTATATCCATGAGGAAACTTCTTTTCAAAAGATAAGGACGTCCAATAAATTGTAGAGATGTGTGAGTTATCTATTAAGTTGTCATGCTTCTCATACAATCTCATACCAGACAATGGACTCCTTTATGCTGCAAATAGACCATTTTGAGTTCATAGATATATCTTTGGAAGACGCAACATGGGAGGGTTCTGAAAGTCGATAATATTTTGAACATCTCAATTTCTCAGGAAATATTATCTAATTCCCCTTCATAAACTCACCATACGTGGGTGGAAAATAGTTGATTTGGATTGCCTAAAGTATGCTTCATACCTTGAATATTTGAGTTATCAAAGTGTGAATTTCTTTTGGAAGTTCCATGATGATTTTGGTGTTGTTAGTGATGGGAGATGAAAAGTTTTGTTGCTAGACTCACTATTGTTTGATTGGTTCCACTAAAACAATTGATAAAAATTTTATATCTTGTGTTGATATTTATTAAATTATATTATGTTAAATTTATAAGGAATCCAAACATATATAAATTTAAAAAAAAAATGCAATTAAATTTAAAAATAAAAATCAAAAAACACGACAAATCAATTGTTAAATAATTATAAATTATGAAGACCACTTGTAATATTTAAAAAAATTATATTTTTAATATAAATAATGAAATTTTTAAATCTCAACCACAATTTATACTCCACTTGTGACACTATTTATATTTATTTTTGATACTATTTTGATACCACAATTCGAACAATCCTATTTGTATTTGTGGCTGGTAATAGGTTTCAATATTAGGCCTCCATATAATTTTCTTCTTTGATACCACTCTAATACCAACTCTAACAAATTACAAAATATACTTTTAGCAATTGTAAGCTACGCAAGCTTGGAATATCTGAACCTATCATATTTCATCATTAAAAGGCATTCAATTTGTCAAATATGAGGTATTTAAGCTCCCAAATTCAATTGAATTACTAGACTTGTCATTTGATGTATCTTTTAATATGCTTTCATACAATCTACTTTTAGTAATTGGGAGCTACGTAAGCTTAGAGTATTTGAAGTTATTATATAGTTCCCATCAACATGGTCAAATTGGTATTACTAAAACAATTGAGAGTATCGCATGAATTCCATTACAATTCCCTTGATTGAAGAGGATTAGCGTGAGAGGTTGTTGAATTTGAAAAAGCTCCCACTTCATTCTCAGAGTTCATCATTTAAACTAATCTCCTTTAGATTTGAGCATGACTGGTTGGATTGCCTATGGTGAGAAGTTGAAGACACTCAAAACCTTTATCCTTTCAATTTTCAAAGCACATTAAATTCTTTTTCTCATGTCACTTTTATTTCCTTTTATACATAAGCAACATTAAAGAAAATTCATTGTTGTTGCATCTACTACTCATATGATTGCTTCCTTGCTATGTTATGATTGTGCTACTCTGTATAATTTTCTTCATTGCTATGTTGTTGAGGAAATGATGTTGGTTTGAAGACGAATTTGAAATCTATCTTGTAGCAACAAGAGCATATGCATCTCTTGGAATAAAGTCTAACTCATTTGTAGTGCAAAATGGCAAAGGGTAACTTCTCTTAATAATTTGCTTGTGCTTCCTATTTGTAACTAAAAGAAACTTTTTTAGGATTAAAATGTCTCCCTTCACATGCATTATCAATACAATTTATCAACACAGCCCTCCTTATAACAAGTATGTTCAGGATCTTATACATTTACACTCTTACTTGCCTTGTTGCCTATGCCCAGTGGCTCAACTCTTTGTTAGTATATGGGCTCATGACCCGTATCTTGAACTCCAATCACTCAAGTAGTATAAATATATAACCTTGAAAAACCATAATATTTAACACAAATTGATTGAGATACTGGCCCGTAGCATAAAATTAAAACAGGCGATTGAAGATTGACAGCTATTTTACAATTTCTAGCAACACATCCAATGCTGCTCATACAAGAAGGATATAACCTTCCCATTTGCTTCAAGACAAGCAACAATTTTGAAGTCAGACCATCAAATAATTTGAAACTTTTAATATTGATGTAATTTAAACCATATTCCAAAAGTTAGACTTGAAGGCACAAGGCATGGCAATTTAAAATGACTCTTGTTATCATATCAAATAATTTTCCAATATGCTCTCTTATATAAGGTGTTGTTTTCACATTATAGAATTTTAAATGTCAACTATAAATTTGAACCCAAACAAGGTATTGGTGGGCATGCAAATTAGATATGGTGGTTTATTGGCTTCTATGAAATTAGAGTAATGAAATATTATGATAACATCTTGAACCATAGAAAACCAACTTGTTAACTGTCAACTTACTATAATCCAATGTAATTTCTCTCTTCTAATTTTGTTTTCATGTAGCTTATTTTAAATATTTAAGTATACTTCTTTTAGTTTTCAGGTGGCAAGATATATGTATTTGCTTTTAATATAAGATTATGTGTTATAATATATTTTTAGCTGCTTTATTTTTTTAAAATCAACTTCACTTTTCTCATCGAATTTGACATAGTAAAAGGTTAAGCTTTTTTTCAATTATTGAGAAAATCAGAAAATGAATTAGAATTAAAAATAAAAAAATTGAAAATATATTTGATAAATTCAAAAGTTTAAAAAATCCTCATAAAAATCTTATTCGATATGAAAGAATTTTAAAGGGAGAATAATTGATAAAAGGGAAAATGATAAAAAAAAACTCCTAAAATACACAAATGATAAATAAGTATTATGAAATGTGATAATTGTAGTGTAGTCCATATGGATTAATTTGATGTTTTGATTTTTTTTTGAAATGAGATATTTGTCTCAATTTAAAATTTAGAATGAAAAATAATGATTAAAAAATATGCAAAAAAAAAGACTACTTTATTTGAGTTATTGATTCCAATGGAATAGGAAATGACAAATTTACTTTTGTAACTTTTTTATCAATCAAGTGCAACTACTAAAAATCGGTTACTACATACAATTGGAGAATGAGTAGTTTGTTTGAGAATTGACTACAACTGAATAGTAAGTGACAAGTGCCTTTTTGAATTTTTTTTTTATCAATTAAGTTCTAAAGTTCATGTACTAAAATTAGTGACAACTTACTATTAACAAACAACTACTTTGTTTAAAGATGTAACTTCAGATAAATAACAATTGACAAGTTCTTTCACGCAAAAAATAATAAAATCTAACTAAAAAACATAAATGACTACTTCATTTGAGTTATTGACCAAAAAAAAAAATTAAAAGTGACAAGTTCCTTCCTTCCATTTTTATTCATTAATCAAGTAAAACTTTTAAAAAATCAATCACTAGTCATGATTGAGAAGTGACTATTTTATTTGAAGTTGAGATTATTAATGAATAGCAAATGACAAATGTCTTTTTGCAAATTTTAAATTGAAGGCAAACATGTTAAAGGAAAAAATAAAATCCTAGACAAGTTCTTTGAGACTGCATAATAATTATCATATTTTACTATACTTATTTGTCATTTATATATTTCAAGGTGTTTTTTGAGTAAGATTAATGTACTTAACTTTATATACTTAATATATTCATAGTCAATCAAATCATGACAATTGAATTTTAATGTGTTACTAAATGTCATAGCAGCGGTGGCGGTGGCGGCAATGACAATAATAGAGTAGTTGTGGTAGCAATAACAATAATAGAGTGGTGGTGGTGGTGGTGGATCCAATTCTCTTTGGCGACGAACAAGCATTCCACTCTATTGGATGCCATCCACCTTGTTAGCCTTGCGTCGTTGTTCTTAAGCAAGCAGTGAAAAAGGTTTGATCCCTATGACCTTTTGTACTCCCAATCTCTTCCCTAGGTGACTGTTCTTGCTTTATTTCAAATTTTTCATTTCTAATTGGCTTTGGATTAAGTTATCTAACTGTTGATTATTGCCTCTTTTGAATTTGGAAATATTTACCAATTGAGTTTTTTTTTAACTAGTTTTTGCTTGGATGGTGTGCAATTGGCTATTATTCTTCTTTTGCAATGTTGGGTTTGTTGTGTATTGACATTTTGATTATTAATCTTTATATATTATTATCAATTTTTGAAAATTTTCAAGGCATTTTGACAAGGTTTTAAGATTCGGACAGTTAGATTGTCAGCCCACTGTCTAGTTCAACCATTTAACGTGCATTAGTAGTTGGCTTGGGTCAAATTGGACAATTTTTAAAGACTCAGAATGGGTGGTTTTTTTTTTTTTGGTGTCAAAAGCTGGACAAAAATGGGCAAAAAAAAATTAAGGGATAAAATTGGCATTTTAAAAATAAAAAAAGGAAAAATGACAATAATTTTTTTTAAAATATATAAATGATAATCTCATTTCTCAAAATGTCATAATTTCCTTGAAGTTTCTAGAAACTTTTCCACCATTAATGAATTTATATAAATTACTAAATTATATTTATTGAAAATAAATGATTTACAATTTTTCTTCTTATATACGTAACTTTTTTCTTAAATTCGTAACAAAATAACAATAAATCATAACTTCACATATTAAATTCCTTATTTGTTATTACATTGTTACAAATATAAGAATGAAAGTTGTGAATATAAAAAAAAAATTATGAATCATTTATTTTTAACAAGAATAATTTAATAATTTATATAAATTTATTAATGATAAAAAAGTTTTTAAAAATTTTAAAAAATTGTGATATTTTGAGAATTAAATTATTATTTATATATTTTAAAGAAATTTTATTATATTTTTTTAAAAAAAAAAACTCTTCTATTCTTTTTTTTCTTTTTTGAGCCAAGGGAACGCTCTTCCAGTCACTCACACCCTGTCTTCTCTTCTCACTTCTCTCTGTGTCTCGCACGCCGGCACGCGTTCTCGCCTTCTCGGTTCAGTCTTCACCGTTCAGGCGTTCACCCTCACCCGGGCAGCTATAAGACGCTTCTTCATTCTCCGTATTCACTTCACTTTCTTCATTTCGGTTCAGTCTTCACGTTCAGGCGTTCTCGGTTGACGATCGCGCAGGCGTGCGGCTGTCGGAACGGTCAGACGGCATCGAGCTCGGCCTTCTTCTTCATTCTTCATCTTCTTCGTCGATTGCTCTCCCTTAGTTCCGGTGAGATTTTCTTTGTCCCTCATTTGTCTTACTGCCCAATTTAACCTAATCGTTTTGAATGGCATGGAACGAAGTATTGCTGAATGGATGAACTTGTTTTTTATTGTTAAGAGTTGTTTTTGCAAATAGGGGTTTTATTATTTTCAAGTGATTATCCCTGAATCCTGATGCACACGACAGTCTGGTACTCTGCTCTGTAATTCTGTATTGACATCACAAAATAGGAAGGCTATATTCTCTGTCTACTTTTGATTTATTAATTTACTTGTTTAGGTGTAGAAAATGTCATCATCTGATATATATATGTATGTATGTATGTATATTTTTTATTTAATTGGTTGGTTACTGGTCCAGGTTGAATCATGAGACCCTTGGCCCGCTGATATTTTCGGTTCACTGTCCAGTCCAGGTTTTAAAACATTGATTTGTGATGTATGATCTTGTAAATGACTTGGCTCGAGTTGTGTGAAAGTATCTGGAACAAAAATTAACAGGGTATTATATGAACTATGCATATTTCCTAGATTTCAGTGTGTACAGTACACGTCCGACTATGCTGATGTTGAATTTTGGGTCCCATTGTGTAATTGTCTACTCGTAACTTGATTGTGCTTCAGAGCTGTTGCTTTGATCTAAATTGAGTGTTGTTCTTCCAAGTAGCACATACTGAAATATACTCACCGACTGATGAACCTTAGAAATAGATCAAGCAGCTGTTGAGACTTTGTTATTTTACAAACCTGTAATTGTCATGTTGAGGATGTTATTGTTAGTCAAGCTGTATTTAATTGAGAAAAGTTGTTTGGCCATCTTATTAGCTCTTGATCAGTTTTTTAATTATTTACTTATAAGTAGGGATGCTTATGCTGCATTTAAATGCTGCTGGATGGTAATTTTATATTTTTAAATTTGAAAAATGACAAATAATTTTACTGTTTTCTTAAACTAGCTCCCTTTAATTTGTTTGGTTCTCATTCACCCTCAACTTCTGTCTTAAGAAGTCAGAATGAAAGTATTTACTTTTGATTTGTTTTGGGATGTCACTTCTTGATCTTGTTTGACAAGGACTAAGATTGAATGATGATGCCAAGTGCCATTTTAGTATCAACAAATTTCTGCATCAATGTAATCTGACCTCTCTAATACTTTTAGTCATCCTCCAAGCACCTTTTAGTTTCAAATTATACTAAGATCAGTCTTATAATTGTAATTTCACCAATAGACAATCCTATCATTTGTGGCGTAGGCATAGAATGCACAACCCTTGAACGAGGTCATTGTATAATTTGAAACTAGAGGGATTGCACGCACAAAGTTCCTCTAATGCATAGGGAAGAGGGAGATCAATGTAATTGGTTAACTTTTATCTTTGAGTTGTACTCAGATGAAAATGATTTTTGGGCATGAAATATGAAATGACTAGCAGCTCCTTTTTTGTTTGTCTTTGATTTACACTGTTTACTCTTGACATTGTATAATTCTTTGTTATGTGGATAGTTGTAGGTGATAAATTTGTGAGAGTTAAATGGAAGCCAAGTTTTTCCGTTTTCTCAAGATTGTGGGTGTTGGATACAAAGCCAGAGCCGAATCTCAAGGGCGTCTCTTGTATCTCAAATTGGGATACAGTCACGAGGTTGAGTTGACGGTACCGCCTGCAGTTCGAGTTTTCTGTTTCAAAAACAATGTGGTTTGCTGCACTGGAATAGACAAGCAAAGGGTGCACCAGTTTGCTGCTACTGTGCGTAGCTGTAAGCCACCTGAAGTCTACAAAGGCAAAGGTATATTGTACATTGATGAAGTTATCAAGAAGAAGCAGGGAAAGAAGTCTAAATGATTGCTTATGTGTTTCAAGGCAATACTGGCTTTGATGCACTATGGCTCAGCCTGCAAAAACCGGCTCCTGCGACTTAGGAAAACTAGCTTAGCTTGATTTGGAATTGAGAACTACTCTGGTTTTGCCATGTTTCAAGAGGCATTGATCATTGTCTAGAGATTTTTTTTTTCTTGGGTAAAGATTGTCTAGAGATTTTATTTAAACTAATAACTTCCATTTCTCTCTATATTGTTGGGCTTTGATCAATGACATGTCATTTTTCAGGGAGAAGCCCTGTTTTTGTGCTTAACTACTGCTACTAGGTGCACTTTGATGATTGATCAGTGGTTTATTTCAAGGATTTAGGCTTAGTTGTTTAATTTTTTGTTATCAAGTTTTCCAAATAAAATATAACATTCAGATAAAACTTTTAATTCTATCAATCAAGACAGAATTTTTTTTTCCCCACAGGGAAGTCTCCAACATTTTTTCGAAGGATAGGCTAACACCTGTGTATATTATAAGTGTAATTTGTTTCCCCTTACTCCTACTCAGTAAGTATAACTGAGTTTACTCATAAAAGTATCCTTTTTTAATTTGTTTTGGTGAATAACGCATGTGTATATTATACACATACAAGTGTCTGCGGCAGTGGGGCACGGAGAGTGTGTTCGTTCTTGTTCTTATAAAAAAAGAAGTGAAATTCTGATGGGTTCGTCTTCAGTGCTACACCATTTATGATTTACAAGGAAAAAAAAAAGGAAGAATTTTATTTAAGGACTTGGGTAGTAACATATCTTTTAGTGAGTGTGAAAAAATTTTAAAATTTCAATTTAGTTCTTAAGGATTAAATTGAAAATAAATTAAATGTAGAAAAGATTAAAATACTCTCAATTTAAATATTAAAAAAAAGAAACCACCAGCCATCATTGCCAGAGCACCACTGCCGGTGATTGGAGCCTCACTAGCTGGACCTCCGCCAGTGATTGGACCTCCATCGTCGAAGCTCAGGCCACCAGTTAGACCACTATCGGTGGTGGTTAAAAAATTATGAAGAATTAATTTTTTTAAAGATGGTCAAAGTGGGTGTAGAATTCAAGACTCCTTAGTTTACCAAAAAAATTTTGAACCACCAAACCACTCAACCCATTCAATTATATAATTCATAAAATTTTATATATATATATATATATATAATAAATCTTACTTTCAAACCACTTGATTATTACATTACTTATTAATACCTTAACAGGACTTATTAATTACTTAACTTTTTTTTATTAACCCTCTGACTTCTACAATAAAACTAAATTACTTGTTCATCGTATAACTTTACATGTTAGTTATTTAACTTTCCTTGTTAACCCTAGACTCTTGCAATAGAACTAAATTATTTGTTAATAGCGTAACTATACTTGTTAATACCTTTACAGGACTTGTCAATTATTTAATTCTCCTTGTTAAGTTCAAGACTCATACAACATAGCTATATTACTTGTTGATCACGTAACTGTAATTGTTAATACCTTAACAGAACTTATTAATTACTTGACTTTATTTGTCAAATCCATAACTCTTTCAACTAAACTGCATTACTTATTAATCATGTAACTTTGCTTATTAATTATGCAACAATACTTATTAATTGCATAGCTTCATTTGTTAATACCACAACAAGACTTGTTTAACTATTGTTTTGAAAAAGTAACTAAATTATTTGTTAATTGCATAACTTTATTTGTTAATTCATCAACAATATATATTAATTATCTATTGTCACTTGTTAACTGAATATATAATTTATATAAAAAATTGAGTTTGTCAAATAACAAAAGCGATGAAAGTCAAGTCTCCCTTATCAGTATTCGTCAAACTAGATATGCAATTATATAAGCATATATATATATATATATATATAGAGAGAGAGAGAGAGAGAGAGAGCAGTACCCTAAAAACAAATATAATATTAACAATAAAATTTAAAAAATGACAAGCTATATTAGGCTTTTAACAAGTATACTTCTTGTCATAATACTCAAGAGGTTTGAAAATAAGATTTATTATACAAATAATTTTGAGAGAGTTATGAAATTAACAAGTAAAGTTGCATAATTAACAAGTCAAGTTGCGTAATAAACAAATATTGTTGCCTAATTAACAAGTAAAGTTACATAATTAACAAGTAATGCAGTTCAGTTTAAAGAGTCATGGATTTGACAAGTAAATTCAAGTAATAAACAACTCTTATTAAGGTATTAACAACAACAGTTACGCGATTAACAAGTAATGTAGTTCTATTGTGAGAGTCACAGACTTAACAAGGAGAGTTAAGTAATTGACAAGTTCTATTAAGATATAAACAAGTATAGTTATATAATTAACAAGTAATTTAACTCTATTGCAGGAGTTGTGGGGTTGACAACGAAAGTTAAGTAATTAACAAGTTTTGTTAAGGTATTAATAAGTAAAGTTACACAATTAACAAGTAATGTAATAATCAAGTGATTTGAAAATAAGGTTTATTATATATATAATTTTGAGCATTATATGATTGAATGAGTTAAGTGGCTTGTGTTCTAAAACTTTTTAGTAAATCAAGAGATCTTAAGTTCTACACCCACTTTGGTCACCTTTGGAGAAATTAATTCTCTATAATTCTCCAACCATCGCTAACGGTGGTCCAACCGACGATCAAAGCTCCAATAACGGTAACTAGTGGTTGTTTTTTTAATATTTGAATTGAAGGTATTTTGATCTTTTTTACATTCAACTTATTTTCAATTTAGTCCTTAAGGACTAAAGTGAGGTTTTGAAATTTTTTGGAACCCACCAGAAAATATGTTGCCACCTAGATCCTTAAATGAAATTCTCCCAAAAAAATTAGACTGCAAATTTTTTTATTTTTTTTTTTACTTTATATTTATTAAAATAAAATTTTATAATAAATGTATTCATCGTATCAACATATATTTAATCTAGATCTTTTAATTTAATATTAAATTTTTTATAATTTTATATATTAACTATCTAAAAAGCCTTGAACGGATATGTTTGATATTAATTTTTATAAATGTTTATTTTGATAAATACAATATTAAAAAAAGATAATTTTCTAGTGGGTACTTTTTGAAAAATATTTTTAATAAAATTACAAATTAAAAATTTTAACTATGAATTATCTAAAGTAAATCCGGGTGGTCAATTTATAAAAAATTTTAGTGTAAGATTTATGTACTTAACCTTATATATTTTATATACTTATATTTAATCAAATTATGATAATAAAAATTAATATATTAATTAAATTAATAACAATAATTTATTATTTAATAAATAATTTATAAAAAATTAACATTTCTTGATTTAATTGGAAACAAACACATTAAGTTTATAAGGTTAATTATATAAATTTTTAATATTAAATTAGACTATCCAAGTTAATTATGTACAATCTAAATTGATGATGAAAAGATTTATTAAAAAATTTTAGCTTGCTAAAGTTGATCCAATTGATCCTTAACCCACAAGAGACAATCTATAAGTATCCTTATAAGCATTTTTTTAAACTTAAAGTCATATCTGAGTCCAACTATCATAAACTTTTTTTCTACCAAAATTTTTTTATAAATTTTTATTTTACTAAATATGAGTTAAAAGCTTTAAATTTAAACAGTTCATATTAAATTCAGATAGCCTAGATTTTTTTAAAATCATGAAACAGTGTGCAGATGCTCATCAGCATGCTAAGTACCAAAGATGAATCCAGATGGTGACATGGCCATTACTACTAGGATGGGCAAGCATGTGATCATGAATTTCGTGAGCCAATTATCAGAACTTAATAGTGAACATTCAGTAACCTCTCTTACAACTTGACAGTGAACATCTCGGTGAAAACCCTGAATCATTTACGAGGGTCGATTTCAGCAGCATCAAACGATGCTTAGTACAAGGAGGGATGACTAACATGTGTGAGATTGACACCTTTTGTTGAGAACCACAAGAAGACAAGCTTTGTGGAACCAGTCGTGTTCTGATATCGGAGACTGACTAATGATCTTCAGCCTTGCGAGGAGATTGACTATAATGGAGAGGCAAGGGTTAGGATTTATAAATTACTTCTAACTATCACATCACATAAATATGGATTCGTCATTGCCCCCTCTATTGAGATAGTCAACGGAGCTATTGAATTTGACTTTAATTTTTAGATTGACTTTAAACATAAATTGAGTTACCTGAATTCAAATTGTAAAAAGAAAATTAAAATTAAACTTATTATGCATTACACTGCAACATAATGTATTTACTTTGCAACATACTTTTTAGAATTAGTTTTTTGAAAAATGCAAAAAATGTTCAAAATGGAGACACACTAGAAACAGAGGGGGGCAACAAAGAAAGTATTTTCTTTATTAGAGCATCAACTTTTGAATATTTTAAAGGTGATTGGAGTTTTATTTCACCTAAATATGCCTTTCTTATCTCTTTTGCTTTTCTCTACACATTTTGAAAGTAAGATTTAAGATTGAAAGATGAGGATTTCGGACATAAGGCTATGAGCCCGAATACATTCGTCTAAATGAGACTAATAAGAGTTGTTTAAATATTCAGCACATAATTTAAAAGTTTCTACAAAGTTGTAAGCTTAGATCATCTATTTTGGACGAACCATGAACCTCCAAAATGTGATTTTGAATTGTGAGGTGTTGTAATAGTAATTATTTAAGTTAATGAAAACTAAATTGAACTAATGAAGTTTAATAAACCTAATGGTTTTGTTTAAATGCAATAGATTAAAATTTTAGGTAATTAAAGTGTTGATTAATGAAAGTTGGAAAAGCATTTATGATAATATTAACATGATTAATTATAGATTAATTATCTTGTATACCATTCAAGCTTTGGTATACCTTTTGAAGTACTTTTATTGTGGGTTAAACTGTTGACCTCTCAAAGTTTTGAAATAATCGAAGAAAACTTACTTATACATTTGTGTGTTAATTAGTAGTGTTAACATTATTTCATAAATTACTCTCTAGATATGTGATATAGGTTTTTGCAAGTATGGCATGACATATTTAAAAATTTATAAGTTGAGCATGATTTGTGGTATATTAAAAAGTTGTACATGTGTGTGAACATATGCAGTGGAGTGTTTAAAGTGGCATTATGTGATATGCAAAATAATGGGAAATATCTGTAAGTTGTTATTTATATGGAGAAAATTGTGACATGATAAAAATGATGATAAGTGAGTACCTAATGTTGATGTGAGAATTGCATGGAAATTATGATAATTTATATGCATATTATGATTTGTGCATTTGTACATAGCATTATCATGTGAGATGGGAGTTTGCATAGGAATAGGAATAGAAAATTTAAACCCATGTGGTATGACTACCATTCAGAGTTCAATGGCTTGCCTTAATTATATTCACATCGTCTCACTTATTCGACAAGAAACTGTTCCATGATTTATTAAGGGACTTGAACCTAATATAATGTCTACTTGTTTGACGAAGAAATTAGTTTAAGACAATAATACCCCATAGTGTGAAATTTAAAAAAAAACCATAAATCATAAGTGAGTCAATTAACCTTGATTGGGTAACTTTTCATGCATGTAAGGCTAGAAAAATTTCATCACATGAATGTACCCATTGTGTAATAGCCCATAATTTTATGCCGAAGGTATAATGAGGTTATAAAGAAGGTTTAAAAATTTAGAGGCAAAATTGCGCTTTAATCTATAAAAAATGAGTCCACTAATATAGTTAATGGACATTCAAACGATGAGAGCAATGAGTTTAGGAGCAACATTGCTCCTATATGAATAATTTAAAGACAAAATTATATCTTAACTCTTTTTTTAATAAGAATATATCTTGAGAGTTGCTTTACAATCTTTAAATAGATTAAATTAAATTTCTGGCTAAAAAAAAATAGATGATATAATGTGTGACCCTAAAGTAAACATATAAATTTTTGAATCATGATACTTTTAACACAACAATCAGTAGAGACATCCCAAGCTGGAACCTTCTTTCTGTTATATGGCTTTAAGTAGTGAAAATAGGAGGCAACACCTTTGATCTCTTCCCCTTCACTGGACACTCTGTATCGGGAAAGCGGGACCCGCTCCCACTCACATCCACCAAACCTTCCTGCGTTACCTTCAAAGGGTAACTCACCAGATGAACGCCTTCCATGTCCACAATTTCTTCGCCACTGTAGATTTCCCACATTCGATCTCCTATCGATCGCATTTTCCTTACGCATTCCAATCTCTCTGGCTCCATCAACCATTCCTCTGCGCACCTACTGTGCTCATACCACAGTGACATCCTGTATGCGTGAATCTCGCCGCGATTGATCACTTGGTTGCTGGAATCCGCATCTTGCCATTGGTAGCAACCTATGGCTATCTCAGTGTCTCTTTGCCCATCCATGGATCTCTGGTTCACGTTAGCCGACCCTATCAACAAGTACAGGTCGTCCACTGCAAATAATGGTCAAGAAAGTGATAAGATCTTATTACTTTTTCTGAACCTTTGAAATGGGTTCTTGTGTAGTAAATGAACTTCAGTCAATCACAAATTTCAGGTAATCCTGACAAGAACAAATATTTAGCATCTAATTGGTTAGCTGTTTTGAACTTGTCATTTTTGTTAGATATGCAAGTTTTAGGATTAATTCAAGAAAAGCGCGTGTTTGGTTTGGCTCTGAGCCTTCTGATGAATATTTTTCTCAAGCTCGTTCAAAGGCAAGATGAAGTTTTGATTAGTGTTTAATCCTCCATTGATTGGATTCCATGTCACCCTGAAGCCTGCATTGCCTATGTCTTGTTGTATCAAGTAGCATTGTTCCTTTCAGTGATAATAACTCGTTTAAAGTCTTCATTGTTCATCTACAAAAGGAGTTTCAAAGAAAACCTATTTTGTTCAACTTTATCCCATTAGTCTTTTAGTCAATATCTAAAGTCGGATTTATTCAGTGAAAACGGTCGTTTTCTTCAAATCTATGTGAAAGAAAGAATTTGCGGAATGAAAAGAAGTTGGTGATTTAAATATTAGGTTATCAGACATTCATACCTATCATGAGCTTGGAGTGGACATACACCATGAACCTTCTACTTTTTTGGGCATTCCAATATTGTGTTTCAGGGTGAGGAGAATGTGGCGGCAGGTACTCCCCTTCCCCTTTCTGTTCCCTATTTGCTAGGCAAAAGAAATTCAAGTAGTCTCTTGGGTGCCCTGCTTCCCCACTCTCTTGTATTGCTTCTCCAATCAACCTATACATCATTGCTACTGTTTCTCTGGTCCAATGCAGGATGTCCTGAACTGTTTCACTTTCAGGTAATCCTTCTGGCCACATTGGAATCACTACATACACTGCAAATCTCTTCTTCGCTTTAATCTTACTTGCCACCTTGAGTGCTATCTCAATGGGAATAATATTTCTGCATCCACTATTCTTGTTATTGTCCCACAAATCGCATCCCCCAGTGAAATACTGGTTTTCAATGTATATAAACCTATCAGCACGCCTGATTGCTTCAACATAAGCATCATGGATGCTCCTTTCTACAGTAAACTTTCTAAACAATTGGTAAGCAGAGATATGGTCAATTGATCTATATACTTGAACTTTCCAATTCCTCTCAATAGGAATGCTTGAACAATTTTGGGGCATGAGATTTGCTAAGGCACTTGCAGGGACTAAAAGGGAAGGATTACACTGCTTTCTCCATCTTTGCTCGAAATTTGTTAACACGTCCCAAGCAGCACCACCTATAACACAAGCATGAGCATCATGCCAAGGCTCTCTTGGCCCTCCTTTATTAAGGCTAGCTCCTGCAATATTTGTCTGATAGAAATCATAGCGATGGGATTCACTATTTAGGGTTTGAAACAATGAGTGCTGCTCTGTGTCATACCTGCCATCACACAAATCCAACCCACCAACAAAGCTCATAATTTCTCTATCATTCACAGACTTCGGTGCTTTGACATCAACGGTTATAGTCTTCTGATGGTGAGAAAACAGTGTCGGGAACTTATGGTGTAATCTGGGACACTTTCTGCATATAACTCTTGTATGTTTGAAGTATGCAAAAGCATCCTCGTCATGGGTATTCATCATGCCTTTGTTCTTAATAAATGACAAAGATGTTTCATCATCCCAAAGCATCACCCTCACTGCCACTCCTTCCTCTGCCTTCCTTTTTAACAGCTCACCAAGCTTTACTCCTCTTGCATATGGGATTTCCGTTTCAGGATCTCTAACCTGCTCAAAAAGCATATAAACTTCTAAAATTACATAGAGAATGAACAAAGGGTCAAATTACTCGATTGATTATTATTCTGCGTGAATTTTAATTTGTCTTTGTAATTAAAAAGTTTGTAATTTGGTTCCTGAAACTTTACTTTACTTTATGCCCCAAAAAAAAAAAATTTAAAATTTAATCCTTGCCATTCAACCTTCATTTGGTTAAATTCTGTGGACGACCCTTAGCAATCTCGATCTCAGATCATACATAATTTATATTATCTCAGTTGAGACACTGACATAGATGGCATCACATGTCATGCTTGTTAGCAGAGTTCATGTCACTATCTATCTTACTCCTCTTCTTAACTTAGATCAAGTCTGTTTAGAGAATTAAGACAACATATGGGTGGTCGCATTAGTAAAATTTAACAACACTTTAATGGACTCCAGAAATAATAAATTAGAATGATAGGAATCCAATTGTACATTTTTAAACTGTATAGACCAAATTAAAATTTTGAGTGAAGTCATGAAGACTAATAGGAAAGAAAAAAAAAAACTTAACCATAAAAAGGAAATTCTGAAGGTAATGTTTACCAGAACCATCTTAGGATTGAAGGACCACCCTGCAATGTAAACTAAGTACTTTGCACCCTCAATGGCTTTATACACATCCTCCCATAGCCTTCTTGGAGCTCCACAGTGATCAAAAGGAGGTTGAAAAGTGAAAGAATGGTGAGCATCATGATAAAGCTTGACCTGACAATTGGACCTTTGTGGAAACGAGGCATCCCTTAAGCCATGAAATTCCCCATCCCTTAGTAGCTTTTCCCAACTTGGTTCAATCCCTGCTGGTTTGAACCACAATAGAAACCTTAACTTGAGTTGAAGGTTTCGTTTTCCATTTTCCATAAGGAGAGGGAAGAAACCATTGATTAAACTTTCTTCCTTGAGTAACTGCTGAGCCTTAATATGGAATCTCCCCAATATGGAGCATGATGTTTTCAATGTGAGGGTGATAATTGAATCTGCTGGGTGAGCACATGGGATCTGAAAGGTTTGATTCCACACACGATCTCGCTCTTGACTTGTCTTTGCTACCTTCTTGTGGCCTAACTTGATGGTCACATATGCAGGCTTCCCATTTGCATGGATACACTGATGAGATGACAAAAATTTGTAAGAGTTTGCAGAAAAACACTGCATGAATTTCAAGGCATAGCCAATGCAATAATTTAATGATAAGTGGAAAAATACATAACTAGCCTCATTGAACTTTAATTACTCTGAAAATAGGAAAGCATGTTCCTCAATTATCAATCTTCAAGATCTAAACCTTTTAGCCCATTACCTCGTTACAGAGATGTTTCATCAAATTCTATCATTTGATGCTTCCGGATGAATGAGAGTTAGTATGGTATGTGACAGAATAAAATCTTGGAAGGTGATAATTGAGGAAAGTTTTATCAATTATCAGTTGAATAGGTGTCTGCAAAGGACATAAAAGAACGATAGTACATGTTTCCTTAATAGTATTATTATCTGGAGCTTACATTGAAGGGAAATGCAGGTGCATAAGGAGTAGCATTGAAGATGGTGGCTTCAATTGTTCCATGGAGGAGCTCAAGTTTTGTCTCCATTGCCTTGCCTCAAAAATGCACCAGGGTGAAATTCAGAGAGAGAAAGAGGGAGATAGAGCTGTCAATTTTGTTTTGACCGAGAGGAAGTGAAAGCTATCATTACTGGTTATGCAACGAAGGTCATATATAAAGGTAGGTAAGCTTGGTGTTGCAGAAGCAAAGGGAATCTTGGGATGCAATGGAACATTGAGCAGTTTGGAAAATCTTGTGGACGTTCTGGCTTCCAGACTTGTTGGCACAGCCAATCTTCAAGTATGTCCCATCCCAATATTTTGCTTCAAGTTACTTAAACACCGATCACAATTTTACTTTCTCTATAAGATTAAACTATAACTCCCGGTCATGTGATTTCTCTTCCATTTACATCTTTTTGTCAACAAAGAAATTGCTGATTTTATTGTTCTGCAGGGAGACCAAGTTTATTGGAGAAACATTCACACGGCAGTAATGGGGAGATAAGTTGTTACTCCAAACTTTTATGGGGACCCAAATCCTTGTATAATGTCATCTACCTATGTAAAACAATAGTAAATGCACTTTCACATGTGTAAAAAAAAATTATTTCTATGAATTTCGGACTGAAGAAATTTAAATTTCAGTTATAGATGAGGCGAAATAAGTAGCTTCAATTTTTATACCTTCATTTCATTTTAGTTCAAAAATTTTTATATTTTGAGTATTTATGTAATAATAATCTTATGATCAGATTATAACTCAAAGAAGTGAATTTCTAAAATATGAAGTTGGTTATCACTTTTATTACACATTGTTTTTGTTTTTCCTTCGGTGAAAGCTTGAGTGCCTTCTCTTTTGGGTAAACGGAAATATTTGAAAGAGAGATGAATTTTGACTTTGCTATAAGGAGCTGAAGTTTCTTCGAAGGTCAACTTGCAAAAAATGGTCATATGAAATTCAAGCATGAGATTCATTAGAGCACGGGTTAGTACTTTTAAGCTTGATTAGCTCTCAAGGTTGAAAGGTCGGCCCTGATGGCTACATCTTTTATTTATTTTTTTTCATTTTTCAATTTAAAAATTTAAAAAATATATAAAATTTTAAAATAATTATTACACATAATATTAAGTTTAAAAAAATAAACTTAAGTCAATCCACACAATAACAAATTTAATTCTAATAAAAAATAATATTACCTCCGTTCCAAATTATAAGGTACTTTAAATAGATTAAGGTTTCATTAAATGTGTCAATTTTAATTTTACCCTTCCTCTCTCTGTAATTAATTTCAGTCTTTTTTATTTTTAATATATTAAATTATGGGTATTTTTGAAAGTTTATATTTTTGTTTTAGAAAGATAAGGTTGTTAAGTATATTTAATGAAGTTTATTGATATATAAGATTTTATCTAAAAGTGTCTTATAATTTGAGACAGAGAAATTATTATAAAATCAACTTCGATAACAATTAGATTTTACTAGCATCATCAACTATTGATGGATGAGGGATGGAGGAAAGGAAGGTGGCCAATTGTGTGCTTGGTTAGTTGGTCGATTGTTGGATGAGGGAGAAGGAATGAGAATGACTAAATGAGGATAGGGATTTCTTTTAGTGTATGATTGTATGTAGTGTTTAATTTTTTTAAGAATAAAATTTAAAAAATATATAAAATAACTTAAAAAGGTTGGCCCTTTTATTTTCCAACTTAAAAGGACCAATTATTTTTAACCTAAATTATCATTTTATATCCTAAAGTAATGATTAAGTTTTAGATATTTTTAAATTTAAAAGGACTGACCCGACAAACTCGAGGCTAATTGATAGCTCTTAATTGATACTCCTTATTTTCCTCTCTCATGCAGTGTCATTTATTAATAATAAACAAATTCTGGTGAACGTATAAGAAAATACCATCAAACCCTAGATTTTGTAAGGGTTAAGATTTCTTCATGTTTCTTTTTTTTTTCCCTCTTTATTTTTAGTTTTTTTAATTTAAATGCGTGCCTTGTGGAGTTTGGCCTTGTCTTGGCAATCTAAACTTCTAAATCTAGAATATGAAGAATACATACATACATACATACATACATACATACATACATATACATATATATATATGTGTGTGTGTCATTAAGTAGATAGACTTACAAAGAGAAGTCAATTGGAAAAACCCGAGAAAGGTATCAAACTATTTTGTAGATTGTTTAAGGATTTGTGTGGATACACATTTAGAATCAATTTTAAAATTTAAAATCGTGATTTTGAAAAATCCTATACAAACACCTTAATTTTTTCAAGCTCTATTTGTCTTCTGAAACTTTGTTTGGTATAAGCTATTTTTTTCTTTATTTGAGAATCAATTCTCAGTATTTGAGCATTTTCATTTCTTCCTACCTTTATAATTAATTCTAAAAAATTATCAAAATATTTCTATTTTTAAAATTAATTTTAGAAATTATTATCCAAACATCATCATGTTTTGTTAATCAATTTTTGCCAAAATCCAAACACACTTTAAGTGATCAAACAATTAATTAACGATCATGAATTGGGAGGGTGGTGAAACGAGTAAGAATGAAAAATTTAAGTTGATGACACAATTAACACTCAAGTTAATGTCTTTATTTGTTCTATTCTAGCTTTGTTTTCCTCATTATAATGGACCTGGAATTGGTTCACATCTCATTTGAACAATCTAAATGAGATTTAAAAAGTTTATATCTTTTTATTTTTTATTAATTTAATAAAATCAGGTGATGCTGTTATGTAATGTAACTGTGTCTCATTATTAATTTATTTAAATTTAAATGCCTTTTAACATTGAAAACATTTAAGTCACTGTGCAAATCGTTGCACTTGAAAATGTTAGTCCATCTTTCCTCGCTTAAGATAAGAATGCTTACTTTTAATTAAAAATAATAAAATACAAACCATTCAAATTGGATTTAAACAATAGAGATGTGCATTCACCTTTAAGTTAAAGTTCGCAAGATAAACATATTTTATTTTTTTGTTTAACATAAACTTGTTTTCCCTGACACGTGCACTTTTTTAAGGGCATTGTTAGATAGCATATGGAATCATTCAACAATAATATACAAATTGAAACTTTCAAATAAAGATTTGAGTGAATTATAAGTTGGGTAAAGAAATTATATAATGATAGTTTGGCGCGCGCGCGCGCGCGTATAGGTACTAAATTTTCTTTTCTAAGTAATTGATTTTAGAGATAATGGGAAGTATATACTAAAAGTAAATAAATAATCATCAATATATACTAAAAGTATATTGTTCATGTAAGGTAGGAGAACCGAAATGTTGTGTTTTTAAATTTTGAAAACAAAGGGAAAATGCCACCAACTTATTTTTGCAAAATAGAGGGGTCAAAATTAGACAAGTTTTCAAGGGAAAGATGAAGAAGTAGGATTGTCTCAAAACAGTATTTATTAATATATATTTTTAGAAAAAATTATTTTATTATATACTCCCTCCGTTAAAAAATATAAAGCATTTTTAATCAAACCTCACCCTCCAATAAAGTAATTTCTCACTTTCAAATTAATCCTATCTTTTCATATTTATCTCTGTTAAACACTCTACAATAAAATAAAATCATTATCAATAGATGCACTTTTGAAAAAAAAAGGCAATGATTATACCTCAAAAAATTAAAAATACCTTACATTTTTTCATTTAACTCCTCAAAAAATGCTTTATATTTTTGAACTGAGGGAATATATTTTTAGAAATTCAAAACAGTTTTTATTAACATTTTTTATACTATACTCCCTTTATTCAAAAATATAAGACATTTTTAATAGAATTTCACTCCAATAAAGTAATTACATACTTTCAAACTAATCATATATTTTTATATTTATTTTTATTAAATACCCTACAATAAATATAAAGTCATTATCTATAGGGACACTTTTGGAGAGAAAAAGACAATGATTACACCTCAAAAGACTAAATATTTTTTATATTTTTTAACATTCAACCCTTTAAAAAATACTTTGTATTTTTGAACGGAAGAAGTACCTTTATTCATTCCAAAAATTTCAAATATAATTTATCATACTTTAGAAATAATTTATTTCATGTATTAATTAGATTTCTAATTAGATGCGCAAAAACCTTAAAAACATATATTTTAAGTATCTTGAAACTGAGGAATAATAACATACTCTTTCATTTAAAAATATAAAATATTTTTAAAGAGATAGGAGGTTAACAAATGCTACCCCAATTTCAAAGACAATCACATTTATAAAAAGATTAAAGATGAAATACAATGAAAAAGATAATATTAAAAAATATCATTAATAAAATTTTATTTTTATTAAAATATTTTTATATTTTGAGACGCTAAATTTCCACCAAATGTCTTATAATTTGAAATAAAATATAAAATATTTTAAATCTTTTAATGTGTAATTAATAAGATTTCTTCCAAAAAATGCAGTTAATTAAGGGCATAAACAAAAAAAATATTTAATTGAGAAACCCTATTAAATATAAATAAACATGAAAAGAGTCAACAAATACAAATTTAAAAATAATTAACTAATTGAAAATACAATTCAACCAAAAATGCTTTATAATATTAAAGAGAAGGAATAAAAATTGAGATATGAGAAATAATTAACTATTTATCAATTACTCTCCCCAATCTTATTTATAGGTCATTTCTATCAATTTTATCAATATTAATACTAACACAATCAAAATATGAGAAATAAAATAAGTGAAATTCTAAATATAATCTTAAATAAAAAGCAAAAAAATAAACAAAAAATATAATATTTTTTTATTTTTCTCTCCTTTATTTTTTAAAAGTAATTTAAGAATTTTAGTTTAAAATAAAATAATTTTATCAATTAATAATTTATAAAAAAATTAAATTATGCTACTAAAAAGTAACTAATATACAGTACTGATGGAATATCAATTATAAATAACGTTGATTTATAAAATTCCGTGCCATGCAAAAACCTGCAGTAGGCTGTAATCAAAATTCTGCGACATAGAGACAAGGGTGAAAAGGAGTAAGGTTTTTGGGGATAAAGCGAAGAATAGGATTTTGCCTTGTCAAAAAAAAAAAAAAAATGGCCAAAACATGCTAAGAAACGACGTTTGACATTTTCTATTAATAAATGAGGGAGTAATTAATTCTGAACTTCTCAGGCTTCTTGTCATCATCAGCCAACTAAGATTTTATCTGTCTTTCATCTTTCAAATTTCAAAATTTCTGACATTTCTCCTTCCCCCCAAAATCACAATTAATGCTTACAGCCTCCATCACTATCTCAACCTGCGTGTTTTGGATTCTCACAAAGATTTTGCTTCAAAATAAATAGCTTAATAAATGCATCACAGAAGCATTTAACTATGTCATCCATGCCTCGTGAGACACTCCCTCCATTTAAATATTAAACATTTTTAAGAAATTAAATTTTTAAAAACATAAAACATTTTTAATTTTTTAAAACATAACCATTATTTTTTTGAAAAAATATCTTTATTAATAAATAATTTTATATTTATTATAAAGTATTTCATAAAAATAAATATTTAAAAATAAAATAAATTTAAAAGTAAATAATTACTTTATTAAAAAATGAGATTCCATTAAAAAAGCAAAAGCACACTAAAAGCATCGAACCACCATGGATTGAGCAAGCCATTTAAACAAAGACCATCAGCCAATTTCTCCCATAAAGAATTTCAAAAGCATCTGTTATATCTCCTAACCTACTTTCCCTTCCCCTCTTTATACACAGATGCAAAAATAGACGATGGCATGGCAGAGAAATGGAAGACAAAAACCACCAAAATCATAGAAGCAAGAAATATATTTCAGGCTTCTAGCATGTGATCATGCAGTTTTTCAATGTTAACCTGTGCTTTACACTACATATATCATCATCTTCGCATGGAAGTTCACCTAGGCTTTGTCCCTTTCCCAGTAGGCTGACCTGTACTTCCCCAGAGAGAGTTTTCCACTGAATGAAGATTCCAGTGGCTCATCCAGCAGGGGACCACTGTAATGATGCTGCATCTGCTGCTCTGCCCAGATCCGACCACTCCGGTTCCCGGCATCATAACCAGTGGTTGTTAGGCAATTTGTTTCCATGACCATGTCGCCCTCAAGCATTCGGAGAACCTTTAACACAAGGACACATAGACATGCAAAAGAAGTTAGCAGAGCAAACCAGAGGTCCTAATTTGAAGTGAAATGAAAGGGATGGAGATTAATATATGAACTTGTCAGCATATGTTTGCAATGATGCCACATATTTCTTATATATGCTCATTCAGAGGTGTAACAACTGAATTTCTAGTCATGTCAACTTTTAAATGTAGCCACCAGAGGTCTCCATAACTGTCAATCTCTATCCATGTGAATTTGGCACATAGAGGGGTTAAAGAGGGGGAAAAAAAATGGTACGTGCAGGTGACCAATCGTGGAAAGGAGAAAAATTGAATGCAGTTTTTAGGCGTTCCCGTGAGAGTTTCCAACAGAATTATGACCCGGAGGAATCATTTAAAGCCATAAATAACATGAAGGTTATTGGCAACTAAATGAACCTCATCTAAATCTTCTCTCGAAAATATGGAGAGACACAGATTAAGAAGACAAAGTAAGAGAATATGAGATTATACAGTGATTAAGTTCAGGGAATCATGGAAATTGTTTTGATTAATTAACCTACATCCGCTTCCTATTTCTACAAAGATATGTTAAAAGTTTTTCTTTACCTGTGACATGCGAGGTCTGGAATGAGGGTCTCGCCGTATGCATAATGAGGCAGCATGCAGCATGCAGTAGACCTCATTTTCCGAAAAGCAATTTCCTAGCCTCGGATCAATCAGTTCCTCAATAGCATATTCCTCTAACAGTGGTCGCGCCTGTTTAATATCCAAATGCTCACAATTACTCAAGACAAAAACAACAAAAGAAACTTATCTTTCCTTGTCAATCGGTGTCATGTTTCTCAGTGACAATATTCCAAACAGTGAGAGATTCTACGGAATACCCAGTATATATAAAATTAATAGACCACCAAAAAAGTAATAAAAACACAAAAAAGAATGTCAGACATGTGCAAGACCTGGCTACACGCCTTTATAATTCGTTAAATCTACTCTTTCTTTGTAGACCGAATCTAACTAAATTATAATAACAAGTTAAACAGTGTTATCCTCTAGCTTACCCATTCAGTAAGACATTGCTGCCCTTTAGGTCGATTGAGATCCACAGCTTTTCTCCCAGTAACGAGCTCCACTAATACCACTCCGAAGGAATAAACATCAGCCTTTTCAGTGATTTGGCCACTCTGAGCATATTCTGGAGCCAAATACCTATGTAGCAGCCGCACGGATTGGTTTCGAGTCCATGGTTGAATTGAAAATAATTAAAGAGTATTACAAGCTTACAACACATACCCAAACGTTCCAATGACTCTAGTTTCCACCTCAGTGTCTCCATCAGGCTGCCACCTTGCCAGTCCAAAATCACCAACCTTGGAAAAATTAAAAAACAAAAAACACAATACTGTTAGAAGTGAGACATAATTTGATGCACCTCGGAACACGGCTTATGTTTTATGGTATACAATCTGTGGGATCCTCTGATAATCCAAGACATCTTATTCTATAGAAAATTCTTAAAATGTAAGATAATCTAGACTAAATAAAAAATTGGCAGGCCATGAAAATAAATTACGCAGTAGTGGAGACTTTTATTTCCAGTTATGGGCTGCATTATTATACAAAGGAGAAAAAGGATCAATACCAATGGTTCAAAATCATGGGTGATGAGAATATTGTTTGGGCGCATGTCCCTGTGGATAATGCAACCCACTCTGCATTCTTCATGAAGATATCGCAGCCCTCGAGCAGCTCCAACAGCAATCTTTTGCCTTGCAGACCACTCTAATGTACCCCGTTGTCTCCCTGAAAAATTTCAAGGTACTAGATCAACTATCAAAGGATAAGAAATGGTCACATTCATGCATAATAAATTAGCATGGCATTTATCATAGAAGATCACACTGTTTAAGTTTCTGCATGACTGCAGTAATTAAGAATAAAAAAGATCATGCTGCATTGTCTAAGTATAATGATTCAGTACTATCTCAGTATAAATTTGGCTTATCTAAATTCGTTTCCCAATTGGTAGTTAGTTAATTACGAGATCTTAAATTATTAATCATAATAAATATAAAAAAACTCACTAACTCATGGACTACACTTATACTACATGCTCAATGACTTAAACAAGCTCAAGCCATTAAAAACATGTATCTTTCCCTGACTGCGTGTGGTATAGGACAAGAAATTACCATATAAATGAGAATCCAGTGATCCATTGCATATATATTCATAAACCAGTAGCCTTCTCTTATCCTCTATACAAAACCCAATCAGCATAACAACATTTCGATGCTGGGCACAGCTTAGGACTTCTACCTCTGAACAAAATTCATGATCACCCTGTGAACTAGCTAATTTATGTTGCTTGACAGCAATGACTTGCCCATCTGATAGAACCCCTCTGTGAACAGATCCAAATCCTCCTTCTGCCAAGAAGTTGGCTTGCGAAAATCCTCCAGTAGCAAGCTCCAACTCAGCATAGCTAAACCACCTTGGAGGTTTTCCAAAAACCGGTGCTTTGTGTTGACATATTGAACATAATGGAGGTGGACCAGGAGGGGCATTTCTAGATAATGCTATAGCATCTCTTACATTTCCACTGAAATCCAAGTCACTCCTATAGGTTGAAATTTCAAATCCAGAATCTCTCTCAAGCCTAGAGAGCTTTTCAAGCAAGGCTCTGGTTGTAGATGTTTGAGGCTTATCATGAGATCCCTCAGATCTGTCTTCTTTGCATTGAGATGATCTATGTAGAAGCATTTCTGAGATCCATGGCCGGAATCTCAAGCTTGCTGAGGATGTGGACATATTTTCACTGTCTGTGTCTGAAATACTATCATCAAGTTCTTCATTTTCCTTAATTGTCTCCTCTTTCTTTAATTCACCATTGATCTCTGAGACAAAAAATGGTGAGGTTCCAGGATCTGAGCTCGAAACTGATGAGGTACCAGCTTCAGTTGCAGTAAATGGTGTCTCTTGCTCTGGGCTGCTAGTTGGAGTGACAACAGGTGCTTTTATGGAATTTAAAGATTCGTTCTTCTGTTTGGCTTGTTTCCCAGGCATTTCTTTCTCAGAAGGTAATGGACTGGCTTCTTCAAGATCCTTCTTTTGTGATCCAACCAAATTCAAGCGGAGAACTTTTGGTTGAGATCGCTTCATAGCTACAATGTTGCATTGCAATTCTTCCATGCAGCGTTTTTCCTCATGTTTGAGATCCCTGCAAAGTAAGCAGCAAGCAAAAAGCCATCAACAAACGTAATAAGAATCTCGTATCAACAACAGTAAACTGGAAAGATGGAATCAACACATGATTATGTTTTGTAGTCACAATGGCATGCCTTTCTGAACAGAAAACATCCATTAAAAAATATATATATGGAGAGGGGGAAAAGACCATTACTTGTCTAAGACAACCCAATTGGCCAGGACTTTCTTGGCCTCTGTAGCCACTGCTCCACAAGGAGATCCAGATACAATTTTGATCTTGACATTTATCTGTTGAAAAAATTTGTATGACAAGGGTAAGCCACCACCGACATTCATTATGCACGAGGCTTTAACATATCAAAGCCATTACTAACCTTATTTGGATCATAAACGTCGTGAAGCCTGAGGATCATCTGGGAACAAGAATCAGTGATATCACACTTCTGCTCTGAAGTTGTTCCTGAAGGAGACTTCTTGCTACCGCTGGCACAGTCACCAGCAAATCTTGGAAACACCCATAATCTTCTACCTGTGTATTCACAGGATAAATGTTATTTGCACGTATGGAAAGCATAGGACGACATCAACAACATCAATAAATTTCAGAGGCAAATCTTATGTAACAGAGGAATCAAACTTGCCTCCAAAATAAATTAAATGGAAGAGGAAGGTAAATTACCTGAGCTTTGGGGAGGCACAACCACTAACAAAGTAATGCAATCCCCAGGTTGAACAACATGAGTTAGAGACCAGACAAGAGCAGTCCTAGGGATTTCCTTCGATGCCTTCACGGCAACAATGACCTTCTCAGAACCATCGGAACCTTTTTCTTGCTTCCCTCGCTTCTGTTCTCGATTCATGAGCACCAATAATCCCCAAAAGTAAGCGAAACGTCTTCTTCTAAGAGTTCAACTATGAATAAACATGAAAGCATACGTTCTTATATTCTCAAACAACACCTTCAATATCTGCCACTAATACATTTATCACCATCGTGCCAATAAGAAGAAACCTTTAGAATCGCACTCAAACCCACTTCCAACTTTCTCAGAATCTATCTTTTTCTGTCACGAATGCGAGTGCTTCTGTAGTACGATCCCAAGAATAGTAGCAAATCCGTGAATAATCAGATGCCCTTTGGCTCAGAAAGCAAGAAGTTGCAGTTCCCAGCTAATAGACCACAAATTTGTTGAATTTCAAGGCTTTCTTCAGCTTCAGAAGATTCAAACACTGTTTAGCATGAGTTGTAAAAGACATATGAGCCACGGGAGACCTTCCAGTCTAGGACACTAGAATGCGATTGTGCCTTCAAATCAGCAAGTCAAAATATTGGAAAGAAACAACTTCAAAAGGAGAAATGGCTGTGCTTTTGATCCATCTAGTTGGCTCCACTATCGATAACAACACTAGTTGCCAAAGATTCCATAGCAGAAATTGTATCACGTCTTCATCTTCCACAGAGAACGTCAAATCAACGCCAGTAAGGCTGAAGGTAGAGGCCGTTTTGTTTAGCTCCCCAGGGAAACGAAAGTTATCTTTCAAGTTTTACCCCTGCACAGTCCAGATTCAACTTGGATTAAAGAAAATGAACCGGAAAAAGAAAAAAGAATGCAGAATGGGGCGTGTGAAGAAACAAATAGAAGCAAAACATAAAAATGTGTCATAAAAAAATTAAAAATATGAATCACTTTTCAACGACCATTTTGTTGCTTCAGAAGATCAAATGCATCATTGGCGACTAAATAACAAAAACAGAAGAGTAGAATGGGGACGCAAGAAATAAGAGCCAAAACATTTATTTTTCTTCACTGCCTATTAATTCTACTTAGGCATACTAACGGCCACGAAACAGAATAATATCACGCACTCTTTTATTAACATTATCGGCATCATCTCAAATTTTCCAGCGAAGAAAAATAAATAACTCCCTCCCCAAAAAAAAAAAATGGACAAGCAAAAATTAATGAAAGCTATCAGTAATTAGACCAAAGTTGATTGAATTCGCATGGAAACGAAGACCCAACAAGCTCCATCAACGAGTTTCACAAAGGAAATAGATAACAGTGCGTCCCGGTTCTTAAGGTTCAAAAAAACTCGCAGAAACTAAAGCTGAGAAATACTTTTCTGCTTACTTCGCCGTACTTCACAGCACAGAATGGGATAAAAATCAAATGCGGTTGAAGCAAATCAGAAGAAGGACCACAAAAACGAAACAAAAATGGGCGATTTAACAACAACGAGCCCACCCTCGAAGAAACAAGAAAGTGGGTAGAGATGAAAAGAGCAAGTACAAAATAAAATTCTATTTTTCGGAAAGAAGCCCGGAAAGAAAAGAGCAAAGCGTAAGAGGAGAAGAAAAGGAGAAAGAGAAAGAGAGCGACAAAATCAGAAGAACGAAAGATTGACATATGAGGAGAAAACGCAAATCGTGTTTTACTGGACAAGGTAATGGAAGGTGAAACGCAAACATTACATACATATTGCAGAGAAATGACAAGGGCTCAGGGCTCAAAGTGAATTCAGTTTCTTTTTCTTGTTGCAGGAAGAGAGATTAGGAATGGCGTAAATCGGCGTCGCGTGGTCGGGCAGATGAGGCGCCCTGTTCTTGCAGTTTAATTTCTGGAAATGACCCTCGTATCTGGTGAAGCATTCAATGCATGGGATCTCAATACTGTTTGTTTGGATTGAACTGAAGGCTGAAAAATAAATACAGCTAAAATTAAAAATGAAAATCCGGATCGCCTGGTGGTCTCACCCATAAGTTAACTTTTAGCCGGTGTTTTAAAACCCGAACCATATTTGTGATTCCAATCGTCGACTGCTCAATAAGATGATCTGGTTCAATCATTTGGATCACTTAAACATTTGAATCAGGTTGAAAACCAAGCTGTTTTAAGATAATTGGATTTAATCCGAAAATCGAAGCAGGTTATAGCGAATCAACCGGATCCAAAGGTTTAAAAAGGAAAAAAAAAAGAAATTTTTTGTTCAATTTTTCAAATTCATAGCTCTTTTTTTTAGGTCATGTTTGGTGCATTAGAATTGGATCCAAGAAAAATGGAATTGGAATTGGAATCATGTTTTCACTTGTTTGGTATGCATGAATCTAATTCCTTATGAATTTCAATTCAACCAAAATACCTAGAATTCAATTCCATCTTCATCATGATGGAATTGCCACAATTCCATGGAATTGTCATAAGTGCCCCACATACACACTCCATCATGATGGTTGAGTTTTTTATTTTTTTTATAAGGGCATTTTGGTCTTTATTTATTTTAAATATATATATTTATTAATATTATATTCAGATTTCATCTTCGTACCAAACATACATTTATAACTCAATTCTATTCTGATTCCAATTCCGATTCCAATTCCATCAAAAACTCTTCCATCATACCAAACGAGGCCTTAATGTTTAGTTCTCTTTTATCTTTCCTTCTATAATCTTTAATTTCTCCTTTATGGATTAAGTTTAATTTTTAATCTCTCTTCCATCGTTTACCTTTGGTTCTAGCGACATAGCTTTTGACAACTAAAATATATTATACAATGATGGTGTTACTTGATAGTTGATATATTATGAATTTTTATTAAATTAATATTTTATTTATATATTTATATATATAAATATTTTTTATTTAATTTTTATGTCATCGATTTGATTACTAATCTAATTAACTAAATCATGAAAATTACAATCTATTATATTTTTTGATCCGACATTCAGTTAAGTTTCAAAACATTGCTTTTAACCTATTTCAAAATATTCAAAAAAAAATCTTAAAATTAATCAATTCTAAAAAAATTAACAATATTTTCTTTAACTAATATTTAATGAAATCAATGAGAAAACTTGGTGATAAAAACTTATTCTCTACCTCATAAATAGTAATGGAGTATTTGCTTGTTTACGAGTTAATATAGTTTGAAATTTTTTAATTTTATTTATAAGTCACTTTTAACATATTTTATCAAAATTAAAAAAAATCTCATTAACTTTGTTTTAAATTTTAATAAATTTTTACATTTACTCATAATAAATATTCTTAAATCTCATTATTGATATTTTTATTCAAAGCATTTAACAAGAATAAAAATGTAAAAAAGAGCATTAAAAACTAATAATTACCTATAAATAAGATTAAATTTTTTTCTTATATCCCTGCCCTATAAATAAGACCAGATGATTATGTTTATCATTTTTTTATAATAGATATGATGGTTAATTTGATAAGAAATTAATTTATCCTACAAGAATTTGGAGTCATTTAATTGTTATAAAAGATAAGAATAAAATGAATTAAAAAAGTAAATATAAAAATAAAATGATTAAAATATGAAAAAAGGCCAATCTCATTTACGAAAAAAGTAAATAATTTAGTTTATAAAATTAAAAGTTATACTCACAACGTTTGACTTGTGGAGACTGGCGTCTAGTTTTTACCTGAAAAAAATCATACCAAGAGGAACATGCAATTTTCTTTTTTACCCAAGAGACAAACATGCAATTAGCGTATTGTACTAAATGAAAACTCTATTTTGTTTTTTTTTAATCTACTTAATTTTCTTTTTTTTTTTCTAACAATTAAGAGACTCCTGGGAAATCATTGGCCAATATGAACACCTCATCTGTAAACATTTTTAAAGTTAATATTAAAAAATAATAAATTAATTTTATAATTTAGATTTAATTTATCTTTATACATTTTCTTATTTCAGTTTTCTCAAATATTATTTGCAAGGATTTGTATACTAAACATTACTATTAAATATGTGTGTTATTAGTACGTGTGTATTAAGTGTTTGAACTCTATGTTGGGGAAAAAAAGTGTTGACTCTTTGGGCTCTCAATTAAATGCAACATCCCAACGACTCAACGAGGAGCAGTGGGAGCTTAAACTTTACTGTACTTAATGATGCTGATCGTTATTGTCTATTAAATGAAATTAATACAAATGATATATAAAAGATTTTGAAACTTGAAAGCGGTGGTATGTCAACACACACACACACTTTAGATATATTCCATGCACCGGCCGACTTAAGATTCTGACTAAGGGGGACAAATTCATTTAAATATTAATAATTAAAAACAAAAAAATTAATTAACAATTGCATACTTCCTCATGACTAAAATATAAGGTATTAATAATTAATTTATGATTCTATAAAAATATTAGTTGAAACCTTAATTTCTTAAAACAATTATATCTTTTTAAGTTTACCCTTATTAAATATCTCATATAAATATTTTAATAATAATAATTAAAATTTCAACACATCATTTTTTTAAAAGTAATAAATGAAATAGAGTATAGTTAAAAAAAATAATTATAAAAGCTACTCAATAGTCAATACCCCATATTTTAAACTAAATAAAATTTCTAAAAGATATTATACATTGTGGTCCAAAATAAGTATCTTATAAATTTTCTCTACGTGATGTCATGTTGTGAAATTGTTGAGCAACAAGCTATTGGGATGAGGATGATGCATATTTGATCTAGTCAAATTAAGTTTTTTTTATATTTTGAAAATAGTTAATAAATAATATATGTATTTAGGTATGGTGAATTATTGGCCAATATTTAATGGGCTTTGAGTTAAAAAAATAAATAAATTTTGGATCTAGGCTAAAAGGTAAAATTAAAATAGGTTTAAATTTTAAAATATTAAAATAAAAGGATGTAGAGTTAAAAAAAAAAAAAGTGTGCAAACCGCAAAATATATAAACATATATCCCTATACATGTTATTTTTTTCCTAAGGGACAGGTGCATTTCCTCCCATCAACTGCATGTGACTTCGCCAAGATTTCATGGCTTCGGTCATTTCATAGGGCTTTAAAAGTAACTAGATTAAATGGCTCTAAAAATATCAAAATTACTTACTCTCTCCATATCTATCTTTAAATGTAAAGGATGTGATGATGTTGCTTAGCAATCATACAATTATGAAGGGATGGAATATTAATTATGTGCTTTATTATTCATCATCATAATATTAATCATGACATTATTGAGGATAGAATAAAAAAATTGTTGTAATTTTATATGTTTTTGATTAAATAATAAATTTTTATTGACATATAATATTTGATTGAAAACATCTTATATATAAAGACTGAATGAGCATTTTTTACTTAACAAATAGTAATTAATAATTAATAATAGGATTAAAGATCACCTTTACTCTTAAAGTATTAGTCGAGAGACATTTAATATTCTAAATTCAATTTTTGTTCATTTCCCTTCTTGAAACATTTAGAAATGGAATAATTTTCTCTTTGCTGCTTGATAAGTCATTTTATTTGGCCATACACGTCTATGTTGTATCCACTTAGCATAAGCACGTTAGAAATTACTTTTGCTAGCAAAGTATTGGTTGAGTGATATTTGGTGTCTCTCGATATCTAATCAATTGATTTCCTCCTAAATGTTTAAAAACAAATTAATTTTACCCTCATCGTTAACTTTAATTATTAAATCATTTTATTTAACCAAAAATATAAGCCTGATGCTTCAAGTGACATCTACTGACGTTAGCAACAAAGGAACACAAAAGAGAGAACAGCACTCTCAAGCAATGCAATAGAGCCACTACACTTTGTTTACAACAATAGAATATGTAGAAATGCCATTGAAATAATAAAAGTCGTTATTGTTACTGCGAGCAATCGATCAAGCAAGCAGGAATCAATAGCCATGGTATATCCAACGGCCCAAAAATCAGGAATGGATATGAATAACAAAAGATTGGTATGATATATTTTTACAATATCTTTTGCCCCAATTGTTTTATTTATCAAGTCACACAAACTATTAACCTCATAAGAGTTATAATTCAACTTCAATACAAATTTTAAAATTAAAGGATAAAAATATTTAATTGTTTTTTCTCTGTAAGTGTTGAGCATTATTAAGTGTACAAAGGTGCTCCAGTACCCATGAACTTGTTTCAATAAGTGCAACAATTTTCATTTTGTTAAATTTGACTAATGTCTATTAATATTGATTGATAAAAAATGTAAGCAAACACAAGGATTTAAAAATACCCATAAACCTTTTTCAAGAGCTTTTGGTATTATTGAATCAACAATAATACATAAATACCTATTAATTAACTTTTATAAAAGAGATAATACTGTCAAACCGGACCCTAGCACCTCATACCTTTTGGTTTATTTGACATAAATACTCGAATTATTAAATATTATTATTATTATTTAGTTAATTTCAATTTGTATATTCAGTTTTGGGCTTATTTGCAAATAAACTTGAAGTAAAGAATTTTTTTTTTAAACTTTCAAGTCTAGCCTTAAGATTTTTGAAGTTTATTCAAGTTAGCCAATCTAATTTAATTCAAATTATCAACTTTAATTTTTCTCTATTTATTAAAATAATTTGACATTGATTGTGAAGTTCTAAGAGTAGAACTTCACACATTTGAAAATGCAGCTTATTTTATAAAATTAATAAGTATTTATATATTATTGTTGACTTGAAAATTTGAGAAGCTTTTGGAGAAATTTTTTTTAGGTATTTTTGCACATCAAATTTGCTTTTTTTTTTAATAGTCAATGTTAATTAACGTAAGTCAAATTTAATATGATAATGATTGTGACATTACTTAAAATTAGTTCATGAATACTTCTGTACTTTTATTTACTTAATAATATTTGATATTTTTGAAAAAAAAAATTGTTAGATATTTTATCTTTTAATTTTAAATTTTAAATTAGTCAAATTTTATTGTAAGTTGGGATAAAGAGGATAAGACAGGAGAAACAAAATCGATGCGGAAAGGATATGGTGAGCGGTGATCCAGGAATTTGAAAGGAAGGATGAAGGGCGGGAGATGCACAGGCAAAAGGTTAAGGTTCTTGGCTTCTTGTTGGGCGACGATGTAAAAGAAAAAAAAAAAAAAAGGCAAATAAAGCCAAAAATAATGTTGAAAATGTAATGTAACGCAAGGCATCCTTTGATTTGCTGCAGGTTATCATTATTTTTTGTTTTCGAAGTTTGTAACCTTTTGTCATGCCTCCCACCCTCGCGTTCCTCGGCAACCCAATCAATCCCCATTGCAGGGCCCACTTCATCTTCTTCCCTCTTTTGTCCTTCTTGTTTTTATTTTCAAACTTCAAAACTAAATTAACAACTTTTGCCTCTCTCGTTCCATTTGTCATATGAGATACCAACCGAATCAGGCTTGGAGCAAATAGCTAGTCCATCACAATGTAATTGGAAAAATTTAATTCAGGCTCAAAATCTTTTGAAATTTTACTGCAAGGCTAGAAAATTGACTAAACTATTATCGTTAGGATAACAGGCTAATATAACTAAAATAAAAAATCAAATTATGATTTTTATAAGTGACATTAGTAAAATATAAATAAAGTTACAATTTTTATAAATAATCTTGCTATAATAACAAATCAAATCATGATTTTTACATAAAACATTACTAGAATAACAAGTTAAGTTACAAGTTTTTACAAGGGTTAATAATCATTCTAGACCTTAAATTATTAATCTAATAGTATTTTAGATTAAACTTTTAAAATACACAAAAATTTCTCTCAACTTTTAAATTTCAAGCTTTTAAAATCTCATTGTTAGGTTAGAGAAAACAGCCCTTATTTTTAAGGGGTTAGATGAGTGTCATGTCAACATGTTATTGGGCCTTACAACTATAAAAATAATAGTCTTCTTTTCGACTTAACTACTAGGTTATAAGCACTTGAAATTTAAAAATTAAATAGAATTTTTATACATTTTAAGAGTTCATGGTCCATAATATTAGTCGCACAATATAATTTAAAATCTAAGATACTTATTAACCTCTTTACAATTAATATTATGAGAATGATAAGAAATTATGTTTATTCTAGTAAAGTTATTTATAAAACCTATAATTTAATTTGTTATTCTAAAAATATTATTTATAAAAATTATAACTTAACTTATTATTTTAATAATATTATTTATAAAAATTATAACTCAATTTGTTATTTTGTTAATGCTAATTATAATTGACAAACATTTTGGTCATCTAATCAAAAAAATTTATCTCATTTCAATTCCCGAGCCTATAGTAAAATTTCAAAAGTTTTTAGGTCTTAATTAAAATTATGTCACATTCAACGACTATTCTTCCATGTAATAACCCAATATTTAAATTTCAGTTATATATATTGGTATACCCTATGTTTTGATATATTGACATTAATTTCGGGTCATTGATGCGATAGTACAGGTCATGCAAAAGTTGATATATTATTTTTTAATATAAGAAATGACAGTGGCAGCAATTTTTTGTAGGAAGTGAGATGAAGCGAGAGGGAAGGTGGGCCAGGCTGAGGCGGCGTTGCACGTCGGGGGTAGCCAGACATCGGGCGTTGGGAACGTTTTCGCAGCGAGAACCGAGGCGGCAACTGTTGGATATTAAAGATTAAGGATCGGTCCTCTACGACGTCGTCTTGTCGTCCTCGATTTTGGCGCCACGTATCCCGGATCCTGTCCGTTGTCTTTCTTTCATTCCCCCATTTTTGCCCCTCTATATCCTCAGTTGGATTGAATTTTTTTCAAATGAGTGAAATTTCAAAACTCTATCCAAGCTTAAATGCCCGTCTTTTTTAAATTATAAAATATTTTTAAATAAAATTATATATATTTATTAAATATATTTTATAATTTTATTTTTTAAATAAAAAATATAAATTTTTAAAACTATCTTCTATTTAATTTTTTATTTATAAAATACTATTAAAAATATTATTAATATTTCTGTTAATGAGACTATTGGCGTATACGCAGGTTAGCCTCCTCCTAGAATCTTGGGCTAAACTAATAAAATTATATTTTGATTAAAATATATTATATTTTAACATATCAATTTTTTCTTAAAGTGTGTTATAGTTTAAAATGAAAATAATACAAGATGAAGGCACCATCCCATGGTAAGGGAAATTTTACCATCATGATAAGAAGTCTCAAAATTTAAGTTTTAAGAATATAATAATTTCGACAGTAGGCTCAAAAGAATCCCAACTCGATTCGATTTGGATTAGTGTGTGCTTCATTAAAGTCCCTTAACTCAATATGGGACATGTTCATGCTACCGGCAGCTCCATGCAAAATTTCTCAATTTAGATTATTCATTATTAATTAATTTATATTTTTAAAAAGTTGATTAAAATATTGATTTTTTTAGAATTTTTCATATCTCACTAGTCTTACTCTTAAGTAAAATAAATATAACCCTTAACTAATATATTCACATACTGCCGTTGCTTGAACGGAATACATAAATTGAGGGTGTCATATATACATATACATATATATATGCTGCCAACCCTATAACCTATATTTTAGACCAAACTAGACTTCTATATAAAAAGTTTTATATTGTGGTTTGTAGAAGCAAATGCTAAAGATATACTCCCTTCATTTTTATTTATAGAAAAAATTATTATTTTAATTTATTTTTTATATATGTAAAATCATATTTTTTAATAGACATTTTTTATAAACTTTTTAAATTATTTTTTATAATTTTATCATTCATAGTCATAAAAAATAATTATTGAAGGCTTAATTAACACAATTAATAAAGGGTATTGTAGTTCAATTTTTTATTTATAAATACAATTATTATAATTAATTAATTTTCTTAAATTGTGTGATATATTTTTTTTTATCCTACATATAGAAAAAAAAGGAAGTACTTTTCTCATATTTATAGGGTAGAGAGAGAATGTTTATTTTCATTCAATTTAAAAAGGGAGCACTTTTCTCAAACTTATTTTTTTATTTATAGATATAATTATTATAATTAATTAATTTTTTTAAACTATGTGATACAGTTTTTTTGGTCCTACATATAAAAAAAGGGAGTACTTTTCTCATATTTATAGGGTAGAGAGAGAATATTTATTTTCATTCAAATTTAAAAACACTTAATAATTATTATATTTATCTTTACTGTTTTGCCCCATGAAATGTAAGGAAGTTTATTAAATGTTAGAATATTTTACTTTAAAGTAGGCATATTTAATATGCGTAAAATAAAAAAACTTACTGAATTTTTAAACAAAGTTAAGGATGTTTAAGATCTTTTTTAATTTCAGTGAAAATATCAAAAGTAACTTATAAATAGAATCAAAGAGAGTAGTAGGTTATTTTTTTTATTTGTAATCTTGCCCATTCTTAATTACAACATATTTGTTAGCATGCTTTTAATTCATGAATAACACTTCATTGTGATCATTAATTTCAATAAATAATAAAATTAAAAAGCCATCCATTTCTTCGCAAGTTAAAATATATTAACTGCTATTCGTTAAATATGGTGAAGTTAGTTAACTTTATTTTGCAACTAAAATAGAAGAAGTTTTAATTGGGGAAAAAGAAAAGGAAATAGCGGAAGCGGACAGAGTTAAGAAGGAACGAGATAATCGAGAATAGGCAAGTCAGACAAGATATTCCGGCTCATTACAAAGTCTTGGTCTTAATTTAATTAATACTAATAAATTAATAACGTCTCGCCTGTATCTGTATTGTTTTCTGATCCTGTAGCTGCATGCGTGGGATCGGTGATTGGAGTCTGCTTTACGACAAAATGCTATGCTTTGTTATCCTCCCTTCATTAATCTTGCTTGCTTCCTTTGTTTTCTAGTTCCAACACCTTACCCTTTAATTAACAAAAACACGCTATTATATATAATATTATATAATATAATATAATAGTGGGACTTTGCTGGGAAATTCGTGTTGGATTGTTATTCTATATTTGATTCTCAAACATTGTTTGTTCCTCAAGCAACAGTTCATGCACTTCTTAATGCCTGAGCCTTTTGTCATCCACGTAGCCCTCAGTTTTATGTATCTTTCTTAATATTAATTAGTAGCTTTTTCAGTCGTCGTCACTTCCAAACCTTGCCTTTAAATATACATCGAGTTTACATTATATCGTATTATTTATGATTTATGAATCATATAATTTTACATTTTTTAAAAAAAGATTGATGTAAATTTGCTCTTATTCTTAATCATCTTAATATGGATGACTCCCTTTTTTGCCTGAAAATGAAAATCATTTTAATCGTTTAACACATGACAAGGAAATTTTTTGTAGAAAATAAAATTTGATAAATTCATTAACGTTCATTGTTACTTAACTGTTGAATCACATGATGAGTTAATGACAACATATTATTTAGAAAAATTTAAAGATTATCAAATTGATCAACAAATGTTCAAATACCTATCCATCTTTGCCTGTGCATTTACACTGGCTGGAATATGCACATTATTCTGAATTTGGATTATCTCCATATTCTCTTTTAATTATACATCTCTTCATATTCAATCTTATATATTTATTTGATTACCTATTTGATTTAATGACAATATAGTTATTATCATCACTTAAATGTTTTAAAAAAATCACAATGTACTTATTCATGATAGTTGTTAAATGAATAATATACTCATTCCTTGTTTTTTCCTTAAAAGAGAAATTATCACCCGCTTCATTGTTTTTAATAAGCAAAGTTACCAATTTCAAGAAATGTTTATTGTATCTTTTCTAAAATGTCCTCATAAATGGATAATATCATTAAATTAAAGAAATTAAAAGTAAACACTAATTACACAAAAATATTTTAGTCCAAACTTATCTATTTTAAACATAATTATTATGATTAATAACCAACTAGTTAAACTTTGCTTATATTTAAAAACACAAGGTATAGGGAGTATTTGCTAAAATGCCACAATTAGCAGTCTTACAATTTTAAACTAAACGAATACTCCATGTGGTTCTAATTATACTTCAAAGTTAACCTTTTCTACGGTTCTTAAAGAATAAAACTTCATATATTTAAACTCACAAAAATTTTTTTGTCTTCCACTAAAACTAATAATAGCTACAGTAAATTCTTTAGCAATTACAACTCCATGCAATCATAGAAAGACAATATTAAAAAAAAAATTAACTACCACCTTTTTACCTTGTATTTTAATCGAGGACTATGATATGACTTTAAAACTTGACCCTATAGTTAGGATTGGAAGGGTAACTAAGTGGATAGAATTAACATTTCGTACGAAGAGAAATATCGAGAGAAGGCATGAAAAAGACACAAATTTACTACGTTATAGTCAGTGACACAAACCAGCCAAGGCTTACAAGCTTTTCTTGTTTAACTTTTTGGTTTTTCCCCTCCCTCTTCTCTAATGATAAGGTTAATCAGTACTATTTACAGGAGAATCATATCTAAGGACATGTGAAGAAAACTATTTGTGAATAAAGATCAATACATAATGAATTGTTATTAAATAAAAACATGTACTTGTTTTTTCCCCCTAAATGAGACTTGTTGTTGATTATTGTTTGCAAATAACTTCTTTTTCAAATTCTTGAATGTGATTTTCTCTTGTTTATATGTAAAGGTATTTAAAATCACACCAAATCAAATCAAACTAAGCCGACATGATCTAATCAAAATCAATTATAAATAATGTTTGGCTTAATTTTTATTTTGAGAAAATTGATTGGTTTGATTTGGTTTAGGTTTTTGCTTCTGAAAACTTTAATCAAACTGAACCAAGTCTTAATATATTTATTATATATATTTTTATAAATTTGTCAAAGTTTTTTTTTCCTTTTTTTTAAGTTTAGTTATTTGTAAATCATTAATAAAAATAAGTTACAATTAGCTAAATGTTATTTATAACTATTTAAACTAATTTTTAAATTTTATAATCAAGTGTTTTAAAGATGATACATTAATTTTTAATAGTTAAAAAAATTTTTTTATGCTCAAGAGATTTTTCTTTGCAAATAATTAATAGTTAAAAATTATCAATAAACATGAATATATATTGGTAATTATGAAGATTATCTCATTAAAAAAATTCAAACTTAATCCAAATTTAAATCAAACAGCTCAAAAATCAAACTAAATCAATTAAAAAAAAAATTGAATAGGTCTCAAATTTTAGTAAACTAATTGATTTGATTCGATTTAATTTTTTGTTAAAACCAAATCAAACTTATAAACACTCTTATTTATTTGTGTAATTTAATATTACCAACATACATGACAGATGAAATAGCATGCATTGTCGTCCATGGCATTTATTATTTCAATCCCAACGCGAGAAAATTTAAAAAATTCGAATGAGGCTGATCTAATTCTTTTCTTGGTGCAGTGTCCAATCTAACTTGAGCACCCCACTTCATATTATTATAACACAAACCTAAATATAAATAATGTCTAGTTAATAGTTTCCCCTTAGCTTAATTAATTAATCGATTGATTGATTACCCTCTAACTAAGCTAGAGTTTGAAATTAAAGAAAACTTGATTCCAAAGTGTCTTCTTGTTTGTTGTGGAATTGATTAAAAAAACACAAGCACTCTCATAATCATCAAAAACAGACAAATTTCCTCAGTTTCATAAATTAATTATTTAATTACGAGATTCATACCCAAAAGTACATATGCACCTTCCAACACTGTTTTGCTGTGATTCATATACCCTAATCTACGTTGAATTATTTTGCTCTCGTAACTTTTAAAATTATAATACAGCATGTCTGCATGTGATCATTATTAATTTATTAAAAATAACACGCAATGGAACGACATGCTTAGGTGGATTCAGAATTCAAATAAATACAAATCTTTCTATCTTTCTTTCTTTGTTCCTTTCTTTTGCCAGAAAATACAAAATCTTTCTGACATACACAGAGTTTAAATGTTGGAAATAAAAAAAAATTACTGATAGATTTTAACTGAAACACCAAGTTGAACATATCTATATAATCTCAAAGAAAAAAAAAGTGAAAAAAAGCGATAAATGCTACTTAAAGATATCTTCATTTTTCCTATTAAACAAAAAAGATATCTTCATTTGGAAAATTTCAAGTCCAGTGCAGGTCGATACATGGGGGCGATCAAATCCAAATCTGAGTATCCCATTTTTCACTAAATAAAAAATTAAATTAACTAAACAGTAGCTTGCATGGTTTGTACAAAAATAAATAAATCATGCTATTCAAGGCTCGTAAATAATATAATTTTATATAAACTTTATATTATACATATTCGAATTTCAACAAAGATTCATTAACCACATTTATTTAAATTCAAAGCCTCTAAATTTTTTTAATTTTATTGCAATCCATGAGTACTGATTTGATATTATATTTTTTTAAAAAATGACAAAATTGCTTAAATTAATATTAAAACTGCTCTATTTCACTTATTCATTTACTTATTGAATGTTGCTAATTTTTCTACTTCACTTGTTCATTTTCTTGAAATGAAATCAAATAAAAATCTGGTAATGAACGAATAAAATAAGGCAATGAATAATAATCTATAAGTAAATGAATAATATATGACATAAGAGTCTACAAGTTGTGTTATAAGATGATTTAAATACTTAAAATAACAATGAGATGGAATTTTGTCATTTTTTTTAAAAAATTAAATATCAAATCAATATCTTTAAATTGTAATGTAATTTCAAAAATCAAGAACTTCTAATTTAAATAAATGTGGTGAAGGAGTTTTTATTAAAATTTTTTTAAGAACATAATAAATAGATGCATCGATACTCCAAAAGGAAACAATCACATCAATACCAACAAGGTTGTCTTGCTCAATGCACATGGTGATACAGAGAATAGCAAAACTTCATCAACTATCAAGTAAAAGACATCATGTTTATTGTTTTTAACAGTAAGTATACACTGAGATATGTTTATGGATTATACAGTTTGTTAATAATTAATTTTATTATATATTTTGAAATTGGAGAGAGTAAAAATGAAGGACATGTACACTGGATATAGCATATGAAATATAGATACACAGGAAGCACATTAAACGGAGCTGGGCCTCAAGTTGTCTGGGAAGACAGCAACATACAATCTTACAGCTACCAAAACAAACACACAAATGACCACCTCCCGTACACCCCCCCCCCTCTCTCTGTATTTGGTTTTCTTTATCTTTTTTTCTTCCTTCATCTTTTTAACAACCTAACCAATATTTCAAGTCACCTTCCGACTAATTCGATTTTGAGTTGGATTAGATCACAAACAGGAAGCAGCTTTAATTGTTTAAACAAAGGATTAAGAGCTCTTGCTTAAAAGACTATGACCCCTTTCAATAGGGTTGGTAATACAAATTGACTGATTGGATTTATCGAGTTACCTATTTAAATTTTTGTCTTTTTATGATTCAAACTTTAAAATTTAGGATATTTTTATATAAAAGGGCTTTAAAGTTTGATATGACTTGTTTAAATTTTGAAAAAATAGCATCACACTCGAGTTACTTGCATAGACTTATATTTAGTTTTACCCTCAAAAAATGAATCATTTTTATTTTTAAATTAAATTTAAATTTTAAAATATGGCTTTATATATACTTTACAATTTGAATTGATATTGCTTATTTTTATTTTTAAAATATTATCATTTATATTACAAAAAATGAATATGTAGCATTATAAAGAAAAAATTAAATTTAAAAAATTAAAAATGAAATTAAATAAAAAGGGCTTACAAGCAGGGTTCTAAACTTCATCAATAAGCATTTAATTTGAAGAAATGATTGATTTTATGATAAGCTTTGCCCACTGTTTTTACAATAGCTCTACTTTTTACCAAGACGGATGTCTATTGATTCTTTCTTTTTTGTTATGTTTTTGGATGTGATCCCCTTGTTAATGTTTTGGAGCGGCTTCACTTTTTGTTTTGCAGTCCCTCATTAAATTGCTGAGGTTTGAAGGCATCATTGTGGTTCCTGTTTTGATGGGGTCTTCCTTCCTACCCTATCCTTTGTATTCAATTCAAACAATGTATCCCCTGCTTTAATCATACCTTCGCTTGTGTGTGTGCTGTGTTTCCTCTCAGTCTTTCCCTATTATTCTTCGATTAATTAAAGGAAGCACAAGAAAGCTATGTGGTCCCTCACTTGATTTCCAAGGGACCATGTCTATATATATATGTATGAACCATCTTGTATTATTTCAAAACTCGCCTGTTCATAAAAGAGGGTGATGTGTATGGTGTTCATATTAACCCTTTTGCTTTGTTTTCTCCCTAAACTCTCTTTCAATGCATAAAATGATTTAATAGGTCCAGTAGTGTCAGATTCTACTATGAATTTTATGTTGGAAAATCTTATAAGAAAATTAAAGTTAATAAGGAGATTCTTTTTTTTTAATAAGCTAGTTTTTTTAAATGATTTTTTTTTTGAAGAAATCGTGCTCATATAATATCGATATCTCGGCCTCATAAAAAAATGAGATTTACAAGTTAAAAAAATCATAGTATTTTAGGACAAACTCTCTTTTTACATTTGGGGAGTTTAATTCGCCGTCACATCACCTCTTCATCAGCAATTCTAAAAGACTCACGGGTCTTCGTCATTGAGAGTGTATGAATAATTGAGTTTGATGATGATATATATGAGATGCAAAACCCAACATGATTGTTTCAACCTCATAACATCAGGCTATGCTTGGATAATTGGGTGGTCCACACTTTTGTTTGAGTTTACGAGTTCATTGAAAATCCTGAAAGCATTGGGTAAAAATAAGTAAATAATAATAATCGAAAGAGCTTTTAGTCTGGACACACATTTACATGGAAGCTGAAAATACAAAAGCTTTTGCGGGTAGAACCCAGAAGTCCATCCCAAAATTACGTTATAATCATCAACTTTTATTTTAACTTCAGTCTCGTTACTGCTAATCAAAATACACATCTATACTAATTAACTTCGAACAAGTTAATCGCACTGTTGATATATAGCTGGGTTTGAAAACACGTGCATAGATGAATTTTAAAAACTCATACTTGATGTTTAAGATTTTGAATCAAGACATAGTATCAGTTGACTTGTATAATTTCAGGCCCAATTAAATTAAAGATTCATTAGATCTCCCCAATAAAACTATCAATTGAGATGATCTAGCAATTCATGGAATATTATAGTAAAGATATAGATCGCCAACTAATCTCAATCTCACTGTATGAAACTGGTTTGATATGCAGAAACGTACATAGTTCTGATTGATAAATTATTGATAGAAAACTAGGCGGGCATCATTATTGTTTCTTGATACACACGAGAATGGATTACAAGACAAACTGCGTACGAGAATCATGCATGTTATTAGGCTAACCATTTTCATAATTAATCACGTCATTTTCATCTAACCCTAACCTACCAACCTACTCTGCCCTGCCATGTTCATTCACAACGCACGTCATGTTCATTTATTTCCTCGTTTCATGCTTCGTGCTGGTCCCTTTGTGTTGGGACACATACTTGCAGGTGTGACTCTTAACTGTGAAAACTCATTTTCCACACACGCTACGTACTTTTGTTTGTATTATTATTCACCTTTTATGATTCATAAGTATAGAAAAGAGTGGATAAGAGTCGAAAGAGAAGGTGTGTAATCATGAAACAGTTACCATTTTCATTGATGATGCAGGCCAAGAAGCAGAAACTAGTGGTGACTCCGTAATTTTGCTTCTTCGAGTAAAAGAAGTTGGAGATGAACTAGATAGCAATATAGCATCAAGTGGTCATCATTATACTCTCCCTATATATAATATCTTAGTATATGGTATAAACTATAAGGTTGACGTAACGACATTTCACAGTACTGGTCTTGTAATCAGTGTTCCTCTTTACTATATTAGTCTTAAGTACTATCTTATTTGGTTATTATTATCATAAAAAATCATACTCAAACTAGTTTGTACGGGTTAATTTTGCCCTATATGAATGAATATGCCTCTGGGTCACAGGACCTGGTTTTATAAGTAGCACAGAGTGCTGTAAGACAATAATTACATAAAAATCTTTTAAAAACAAATGCTTCTAAAAACCTAAATATAAATTTTAATTGAGCTTTCCTTTTCTAGAATGAAAATTAACTTAAAAAAGATTAAAGTGTATGTAATTCGATAAAATTGGATGTTAATATGTCCACTGTTCATTTTGAAACAACAGCGGAGAGAATTCAATTCACATACTTACTAATTATGGCGTGTTGATGTTGTTTATTGATTAACATTTTTTTGAGTTAAGCATATTTAAGAATCTTTGTGTGATTATAACAATAATTCTTTTTTTTTTTTCAGATACATTGTTCAACTGAGTTATATTCAATTATTG